>NW_027512886.1:0-329036 GCF_048772815.1 Callospermophilus lateralis | reverse complement strand
GATCAGCAACAGGACATCCAATGGTTCTCCAGTGCCACCTGGTCATGAGAATTTCATGAAAATTCATGGTAGTAGAACAGAGATGCCAGAAATTTGAGCATGAAGTTGGAGGCACTGTGGGTTTCAGTTCATTCAGCAAACATTAATGGTGAGGATCTACCATTGGATTCATCAAATTCTGAGACTCTCACAGCACGCTTCCCAAAGGAGTGGACAAAAGGTCACATTAGGCAGGCCCATTGAGGTCTACAATGTAGGTCAGGTGTGTTTGGACAACTATGGCTGCCATTTCTTTAAGAATAAAATCATGTATATCCTTGCTGATGACCCACCTCTGTGGAAATTCACCCGGCCTGTGTCTCAGTTTCCAAGAGCGACTTTCATGCGTGGCCTCTTAAAATCCCAACAAACTTCATGGCAATGCTTCTCTGAGTTCAGTTCCAAAACCCAGTCTCTAAGGGGAATCACACCAGAGTTCAAGCCCACGTGGACCCAGTCATTTTTTCCAATGCCACACAAATGACCAAAATTAAAACCAAAATACTCCCACATGGCCCTCATCTTATTTCATATAGTCAATCATCTTAACCTCTGGCTGGAGTTTTCCATGAGGGGCGCAGCCCAAGACAGTGTCCAAAATCAGCTCGTTTGCCCCTCATTTGTCTAAAGTCAGGGTAGCCTGGACACCGTTTCTGTGAACCAGGAGTGAACAAATAAGCCTGCCGTTAATACTTCTGTGTTTCTCCAATTTGAGGCCTACTGATTTTAGGTATCGATTCTTTAGGTGATTTAGAGTAATGCGAAAACACAAGTACCTCTGCAGGGCTTTGAAGAACTCATTTGACCCAAAGAATCCCTATTGTCATTTGATGGAGTGCAGGAACCTAACAGAGGAAGGCAAGAGACTTCATCCACAATGAATGAAATTTTTTGCCATTTTGGTTTTGGAAGCTCACATGGGATCATTGTTAAGATCCATCAGGTGCTGAGAATCTAAGTCACAGCCACACACAGGCCCAAGAGGCTGATAAAGACACATCCCTTTCCAAAGCAATTAAGCAAAGAGCCACAGGTGAGGCCCATTTATTTCCATTTGAAAACTGTTTTCATCAGGCTTCACAAAGGGGTGGCCTGAGGCAAAGACCTTCCTGACATTCAGTGCAACACAACAATAAGTAAGCAAAAGGCCCAAAGCAGGGTTTCTGCACTGAGACTTTCCTGGTCACACTGATATCTGAGTTTTCTGAGATGCTCGCCATTCTCTTCAGCTATCCAGTACATGGCCATGTCACAGAGCATGGAGGTGGTACATATTTTGGACACAAATCCATGAGCCTATTCTGGAGAGTGGCCAGAATTCAGGAAGAAAACTACAACTTAGAAAGATAGCAGGTGTTGCACATCGATAAGACAAGCTGCAGTCCATTCATATATTGGGCATGGGAAGATTTATACTAGACAGGACACATCCATTAATGCATTCTCTTTTCTAATGTCTACAACAACGGACACAGTGGGATACACAGAAAGAGAAACACTCGCCGTGTCAAATGACTTACTAGAAACTGTCCACTCCAAACCAAACAAACCGCCTTTTCTATCTATTCTCAGAACATGAGACAAAACAACAAACCCACACCCACTCCCACAAAGGCACCTCCTTCCCCCAAGTACGTCTGTGACTATCCGGAGTGTCCTCTGACTGGTGGGCCATACTATGTTCCCCCG
The DNA here is from genome assembly GCF_048772815.1 of Callospermophilus lateralis. NCBI lineage: Eukaryota > Metazoa > Chordata > Mammalia > Rodentia > Sciuridae > Callospermophilus > Callospermophilus lateralis. The sequence goes on along the minus strand of NW_027512886.1, from coordinate 327,308 downwards.
AAATGGCCTGTCTTCTCTCAGATCTTGTTTCCTTGACCAACTCTGTGAAGATGTCAGGAAAAAGTGGTTAGCCACTACCTGTTTTCTCAGGAAAGGTCCATCTTCAGAGCTCTCCTGGCATTTGGCCATCCTCACATCATTAGGTACCAAGAAAACTGACTCTGTCCTTGGTAAATCCAAACAAGTGAGCCCACTGGGACTCGGACTGGGACTGCCTCTGGGTGCCTGGCTTCTTGGATACCAAGTTCAGAGAGTTCCATCACCAAGGAAATGAGGTATGTCACATTCTTTGGAACTGAATGAGGTCACTGCCTTGGCAACCACTTTGTCCTAACAGTTGCTTCCAAGGGTAACATAAGATGGAGGTTGCCCCAACTTCCTGTGACACTTTCATAAGGTAGAATGTATATCACCATTGGCACCCGGGAACAGCTCTCCACTCAGCCCTGGTTTGGTCCATCTTCTGTACAATAAGAAGAGAGAGAGGCAGATTCAGACACATCCCTTCATCCTGACCAGGTTGTTTGCCATGGAAGATGACTTTTGCTCTCTCAGGTGCTTCATACCTGCCTACAACTTCTCCAGGTATCATTTGTGCATGGACATTTGAGGTTCTCATCAGGTGGAAGGTCCCCAACTTTCCTGTATTGTAGGAACCACTCTGTCCCTGCTCTTCTGTAAAATGATTGAGGGAACAGTGTATACTTGGGGTTAAAAACAGGTTTGATTTGGGTTACGAGTGATTCTGTGTGATGAATAATGGTATTGGGAACCTGCAATATTTACAAGAATATAGAGGTGAAATATAAGTAGGAAAACAGAAATCTAGGTATGATTTGAAGCCCAGAAGGGTTTTGCCCTTGATTGGGATACTTAGCTTTGAATGATGTTCTGCAAAGATGCCTCAGATAATTCGATATACAATGGCATAGGACCTTGTACATTGGATGATTGAATTTAGAGAGAACATCCAGTCAAAAAGGGATATTCAATAGGATTAGGAAGATAGTCGGTAGGTTTAGGAAGAAGAGTGAGTATAGAATTTGGACCAAAAGTTCTTTAGCAATAGACTTTCGGTTGTTGAGTGAATGTAAATGTCAGCACATATGAAGAGTCAGTCACTATGTTGAACTGGGGAAAATATGTAGAAAAGCAGATATCAATAGAAATATTAGGAAATCAGGCAAAGTATAAAGTGAGTGATAGAATTAGACATTTTCAACAGGGTTGAGTATGAATATATAAATTAGGAAATAAACAAATATGTAGTCACCAATAGGATTGACAATTGACAGCATTAGGCAACCTGGACATGGATGTTTTTAGAAATCCATGTTCACTTTCCATTTAGGCTTTGGTACAATCATAAGTGTGACCTTTCCATTTTTTGTCCAGAATATTACTGTGATAATGAGGTGACATGAGTATTTCTTTCACCGTTTCTGGGAGCAATATATTGAAGATGTAAAATGAGAATCGGGGTTACAAAGAGGTGTACCCTGTTTCTAGGAATATAGAGAAAAAGCATGAATAGACCATACTGTGAATAAATAATATAACTTTTTTGAACTTTAAATAATGAACTGAACTGATATCTGAATAATTAAAGGAAATCGTATATTGATATACAATCATTCATTCCAACCAGGTATATATGTAATGGAAATATTTGTGTTTTGGTTTATCATGAAGAGTGTGTGACGTTTGCTTCAAAATGATTATGGAAATTCAAAATAATGTGTTTGAAAAGAAGTCTCATGAAAAGACCAGTCAAGAAACCCTGACAATACATGTGTTCTGAAGCAAGAAGTGGTGAAAGTTGAAACAAATGCTTATTAATTTGTGAACTTGTGGATGAAATGTATATCCTGTGATGTGCAAAAACTGAAGAAACAATAATGACCAGTGTCGAATACAAATGAATGACAAATTACATATCATGTCCCATAGGAGTCTACTTGCATTGATGTTAGACTGGGTCAGTTACTGTAGAATAATTAGGATTTGTATGCACCATTCACTGAAGTTAGTTTTCAGTACTAGGAAAAAAATATGTATTTAAGGTGGATGAATATTTCTGATTATCATCTTGTGAAAAGTGGATTATAAATCCACATACATGAACATGAATGAATTTAGAGAGTGTATATTAGACACATATATTTCATATTTTGAAAAATTTGGAGAGTATATCTATATCTATATCTATATCTATACACACACACACACACACACACACACACAGACACAACTCACAGACATTAAAAAGTACCAATATAAATGCCAATCGAAATTCATCAGTAAATATGTATCATCCACAAATGCAAAAATATTTATTTTACTGAACATGAGCTAATGAATAATGTTGTTCTACTAGGACGCTCTCCTATAAGTTGAATTTTCATTTCCAACAGCATTTAGGAGGAGTGAACTCTTCTCACAATTTGTATCTGCCAAGACAGCCACCTCACAAAAATGTACGTGTGATACCTGGTAGGATTCTATATATGCATATAAATATACATGTGTGAATAGACTACAGAAAAAGGAAACAAAAATTCACATATTTGTTAAGTTTAAAACACATGGAGAATATTTCAAATAAATTTGACTAGATTTATAACTCCTACCTTATATAATGCAAATGTCAAGTCCAACTATACAACATGTCTCCTCTGAAGTACTTGTATTTCTAATGTGTTGGGTTAATTTTCTCCATTATATTAGGATGAATAGTCTGAGTCTACTAGGTATGGGTTAGTGTCAGGGATTCAGTATTTCGAATGGAAAATTGGAAAATGAATCCAATGTGTATGTAAATATATGCTGCACAAATATCCTCCCGCTCTCATCCAGAACAATGCCTTGACATTACCTTCACCCCAAGTAAGACACAATTAGAGGAGAAGAGTTACAAAATCAGTGAATACATATCTGGAATGGAAAATGCTCAGGAGTTCACAACCTTGGAGGGGGTAGAGGAGTTTCCAAAACTAAGGGACAGGGTAAACCCTCCACAAACATGGAGCTCTGCTGGCCTAAAAACTTTTTGAGAAACTGCCTCTGAGCTTCCACACTTGAAATATATGTTGTTTTCAGGAGATTTGGCTTCCTCTGTAGTGAGAACATCAAAGCTGGGTCTGCATCTATGTGACCTGGAGGACATGGTTTCTTATTTTCCAATGAACAAGATGAAGCAGTGCTGAATCCTCTCTTTGTAGGTAAACTGAGGCCACTGGGGACTAAGTGTCTCCCCGTGTGGACTGTGAAGCCATTTGGTCCTCTTCCACTTTTTGTGGTGTTTTTGCTGCTGCACTGTGAGTTTGGTATTTGTTTCACGAAATACTAGGAGCTAAACTGGGACACAGTGCTGGAGGGAGTTCTGTCACGTGTGGTGGGTCAGGGTCTGCAAGAGAATGCACCAACTAGGCTCCTATCTCTCACAGCTTGCCCCATTGTCCCCTTGTCCATATCAACCTGATTCTTAATTTTCATCTGAAAACTCTCCATATAACAAGATGCCTTTACATATAAGGGTCTGTTGGCTGCACCATGTCAGTTACAAGCCATTTGGAATCCAATGGTAGATCCACATGGCCCTACCACGGATGTTTTATCAAACACCTCCCCACCACTGCTCTAGACCCACTACTCAGCAGGCTCCAAATTTCTGGCATCTCTGTTCTACACCATTTTCATGAAACTCAGTAAATCAAGGCACTGTCTGGTATACTCATGATCAGCAACAGGACATCCAATGTTTCTCCAGTGCCACCTGGTCATAGGAATTTCAAAAATTTCATGGTATTTATCTAGCCATTTTTCAAGCATGAAGTTGGAGGCACTGTGGGTTTCAGTTCATTCAGCAAACATTAAATGGTGAGGAAGCTCATTTCAATGAAATCTCTGGAGAACTCTCACAGGCACGGCTTCCCAAAGAGTGGACAAAAGGTCACATTAGGCCAGGCCCATTGAGGTCTACAATGTGAGGTCCATGTGTGTTTTGACTCTCAACTATGGCTGCCATTTCTTTAAGAATAAAATCATGTGATATCCTTGCTGAGATTCCCAGGCCTCTGTGGAAATCCACCCGGGGCCTAGGTCTCAGTTTCCAAGAGCGACTTTCATGCGTGGCCTCTTAAAATCCCAACAAAATTCATGGCAATGCTTCTCTGAGTTCAGTTCCAAAACCCAGTCTCTAAGGGGAATCACACCAGAGTTCAAGCCCACGTGGACCCAGTCATTTTTTCCAATGCCACACAAATGACCAAAATTAAAACCAAAACACTCCCACATGGCCCTCATCTTATTTCATATAGTCAATCATCTTAACCTCTGGCTGGAGGTTTCCATGAGGGGCGCAGCCCAAGACAGTGTCCAAAATCAGCTCGTTTGCCCCTCATTTGTCTAAAGTCAGGGTAGCCTGGACACCGTTTCTGTGAACCAGGAGTGAACAAATAAGCCTGCCGTTAATACTTCTGTGTTTCTCCAATTTGAGGCCTACTGATTTTAGGTATCGATTCTTTAGGTGATTTAGAGTCATGCGAAAACACAAGTACCTCTGCAGGGCTTTGAAGAACTCATTTGACCCAAAGAATCCCTATTGTCATTTGATGGAGTGCAGGAACCTAACAGAGGAAGGCAAGAGACTTCATCCACAATGAATGAAATTTTTTGCCATTTTGGTTTTGGAAGCTCACATGGGATCATTGTTAAGATCCATCAGGTGCTGAGAATCTAAGTCACAGCCACACACAGGCCCAAGAGGCTGATAAAGACACATCCCTTTCCAAAGCAATTAAGCAAAGAGCCACAGGTGAGGCCCATTCATTTCCATTTGAAAACTGTTTTCATCAGGCTTCACAAAGGGGTGGCCTGAGGCAAAGACCTTCCTGACATTCAGTGCAACACAACAATAAGTAAGCAAAAGGCCCAAAGCAGGGTTTCTGCACTGAGACTTTCCTGGTCACACTGATATCTGAGTTTTCTGAGATGCTCGCCATTCTCTTCAGCTATCCAGTACATGGCCATGTCACAGAGCTTGGAGGTGGTACATATTTTGGACACAAATCCATGAGCCTATTCTGGAGAGTGGCCAGAATTCAGGAAGAGAACTACAACTTAGAAAGATAGCAGGTGTTGCACATCGATAAGACAAGCTGCAGTCCATTCATATATTGGGCATGGGAAGATTTATACTAGACAGGACACATCCATTAATGCATTCTCTTTTCTAATGTCTACAACAACGGACACAGTGTGATACACAGAAAGAGAAATACTCGCCGTGTCAAATGACTTACTAGAAACTGTCCACTCCAAACCAAACAAACCGCCTTTTCTATCTATTCTCAGAACATGAGACAAAACAACAAACCCACACCCACTCCCACAAAGGCACCTCCTCCCCCCAAGTACGTCTGTGACTATCCGGAGTGTCCTCTGACTGGTGGGCCATACTATGTTCCCCCGAAATGGCCAGTCTTCTCTCAGATCTTGTTTCCTTGACCAACTCTGTGAAGATGTCAGGAAAAAGTGGTTAGCCACTACCTGTTTTCTCAGGAAAGGTCCATCTTCAGAGCTCTCCTGGCATTTGGCCATCCTCACATCATTAGGTACCAAGAAAACTGACTCTGTCCTTGGTAAATCCAAACAAGTGAGCCCACTGGGACTGGGACTGGGACTGCCTCTGGGTGCCTGGCTTCTTGGATACCAAGTTCAGAGAGTTCCATCACCAAGGAAATGAGGTATGTCACATTCTTTGGAACTGAATGAGGTCACTGCCTTGGCAACCACTTTGTCCTAACAGTTGCTTCCAAGGGTAACATAAGATGGAGGTTGCCCCTACTCCCTGTGACACTTTCATAAGGTAGAATGTATATCACCATTGGCACCCGGGAACAGCTCTCCACTCAGCCCTGGTTTGGTCCATCTTCTGTACAATAAGAAGAGAGAGAGGCAGATTCAGACACATCCCTTCATCCTGACCAGGTTGTTTGCCATGGAAGATGACTTTTGCTCTCTCAGGTGCTTCATACCTGCCTACAACTTCTCCAGGTATCATTTGTGCATGGACATTTGAGGTTCTCATCAGGTGGAAGGTCCCCAACTTTCCTGTATTGTAGGAACCACTCTGTCCCTGCTCTTCTGTAAAATGATTGAGGGAACAGTGTATACTTGGGGTTAAAAACAGGTTTGATTTGGGTTACGAGTGATTCTGTGTGATGAATAATGGTATTGGGAACCTGCAATATTTACAAGAAATATAGAGGTGAAATATAAGTAGGAAACAGAAATCTAGGTATGATTTGAAGCCCAGAAGGGTTTTGCCCTTGATTGGGATACTTAGCTTTGAATGATGTTCTGCAAAGATGCCTCAGATAATTCGATATACAATGGCATAGGACCTTGTACATTGGATGATTGAATTTAGAGAGAACATCCAGTCAAAAAGGGATATTCAATAGGATTAGGAAGATAGTCGGTAGGTTTAGGAAGAAGAGTGAGTATAGAATTTGGACCAAAAGTTCTTTAGCAATAGACTTTCGGTTGTTGAGTGAATGTAAATGTCAGCACATATGAAGAGTCAGTCACTATGTTGAACTGGGGAAAATATGTAGAAAAGCAGATATCAATAGAAATATTAGGAAATCAGGCAAAGTATAAAGTGAGTGATAGAATTAGACACTTTCAACAGGGTTGAGTTTGAATATATAAATTAGGAAAAAAACAAATATGTAGTCACCAATAGGATTGACAATTGACAGCATTAGGCAACCTGGACATGGATGTTTTTAGAAATCCATGTTCACTTTCCATTTAGGCTTTGGTACAATCATAAGTGTGACCTTTCCATTTTTTGTCCAGAATATTACTGTGATAATGAGGTGACATGAGTATTTCTTTCACCATTTCTGGGAGCAATATATTGAAGATGTAAAATGAGAATCGGGGTTACAAAGAGGTGTACCCTGTTTCTAGGAATATAGAGAAAAAGCATGAATAGACCATACTGTGAATAAATAATATAACTTTTTTGAACTTTAAATAATGAACTGAACTGATATCTGAAAAATTAAAGGAAATCGTATATTGATATACAATCATTCATTCCAACCAGGTATATATGTAATGGAAATATTTGTGTTTTGGTTTATCATGAAGAGTGTGTGACGTTTGCTTCAAAATGATTATGGAAATTCAAAATAATGTGTTTGGAAAGAAGTCTCATGAAAAGACCAGTAAAGAAACCCTGACAATACATGTGTTCTGAAGCAAAAAGTGGTGAAAGTTGAAACAAATGCTTATTAATTTGTGAACTTGTGGATGAAATGTATATCCTGTGATGTGCAAAAACTGAAGAAACAATAATGTACCAGTGTCGAATACAAATGAATGACAAATTACATATCATGTCCCATAGGAGTCTACTTGCATTGATGTTAGACTGTGTCAGTTACTGTAGAATAATTAGGATTTGTATGCACCATTCACTGAAGTTAGTTTTCAGTACTAGGAAACAAATATGTATTTAAGGTGGATGAATATTTCTGATTATCATCTTGTGAAAAGTGGATTATAAATCCACATACATGAACATGAATGAATTTAGAGAGTGTATATTAGACACATATATTTCATATTTTGAAAATTTGGAGAGTATATCTATATCTATATCTATATCTATACACACACACACACACACACACACACACACACACAACTCACAGACATTAAAAAGTACCAATATAAATGCCAATCGAAATTCATCAGTAAATATGTATCATCCACAAATGCAAAAATATTTATTTAACTGAACATGAGTTAATGTATAATGTTGTTCTACTAGGACGCTCTCCTATAGGTTGAATTTTCATTTCCAACAGCATTTAGGAGGAGTGAACTCTTCTCACAATTTGTATATGCCAAGACAGCCACCTCACAAAAATGTACGTGTGATACCTGGTAGGATTCTATATATGCATATAAATATACATGTGTGAATAGACTACAGAAAAAGGAAACAAAAATTCACATATTTGTTAAGTTTAAAACACATGGAGAATATTTCAAATAAATTTGACTAGATTTATAACTCCTACCTTATATAATGCAAATGTCAAGTAAAACTATACAACATGTCTCCTCTGAAGTACTTGTATTTCTAATGTGTTGGGTTAATTTTCTCCATTATATTAGGATGAATAGTCTGAGTCTACTAGGTATGGGTTAGTGTCAGGGATTCAGTATTTCGAATGGAAAATTGGAAAATGAATCCAATGTGTATGTAAATATATGCTGCACAAATATCCTCCCGCTCTCATCCAGAACAATGCCTTGACATTACCTTCACCCCAAGTAAGACACAATTAGAGGAGAAGAGTTACAAAATCAGTGAATACATATCTGGAATGGAAAATGCTCAGGAGTTCACAACCTTGGAGGTGGTAGAGGAGTTTCCAAAACTAAGGGACAGGGTAAACCCTCCACAAACATGGAGCTCTGCTGGCCTAAAAACTTTTTGAGAAACTGCCTCTGAGCTTCCACACTTGAAATATATGTTGTTTTCTGAGATTTGGCTTCCTCTGTAGTGAGAACATCAAAGCTGGGTCTGCATCTATGTGACCTGGAGGACATGGTTTCTTATTTTCTAATGAATAAGATGAAGCAGTGCTGAATCCTCTCTTTGTAGGTAAACTGAGGCCACTGGGGACTAAGTGTCTCCCCGTGTGGACTGTGAAGCCATTTGGTCCTCGTCCACTTTTTGTGGTGTTTTGGCTGCTGCACTGTGAGTTTTGTATTTGTTTCACGAAATACTAGGAGCTAAACTGGGACACAGTGCTGGAGGGAGTTCTGTCACGTGTGGTGGGTCAGGGTCTGCAAGAGAATGCACCAACTAGGCTCCTATCTCTCACAGCTTGCCCCATTGCCCCCTTGTCCATATCAACCTGATTCTTAATTTTCCTCTGAAAACTCTCCATATAACAAGATGCCTTTACATATAAGGGTCTGTTGGCTGCACCATGTCAGTTACAAGCCATTTGGAATCCAATGGTAGATCCACATGGCCCTACCACAGATGTTTTATCAAACACCTCCCCACCACTGCTCTAGACCCACTACTCAGCAGGCTCCAAATTTCTGGCATCTCTGTTCTACACCATTTTCATGAAACTCAGTAAATCAAGGCACTGTCTGGTATACTCATGATCAGCAACAGGACATCCAATGTTTCTCCAGTGCCACCTGGTCATAGGAATTTCAAAAATTTCATGGTATTTATCTAGCCATTTTTCAAGCATGAAGTTGGAGGCACTGTGGGTTTCAGTTCATTCAGCAAACATTAAATGGTGAGGAAGCTCATTTCAATGAAATCTCTGGAGAACTCTCACAGGCACGGCTTCCCAAAGAGTGGACAAAAGGTCACATTAGGCCAGGCCCATTGAGGTCTACAATGTGAGGTCCATGTGTGTTTTGACTCTCAACTATGGCTGCCATTTCTTTAAGAATAAAATCATGTGATATCCTTGCTGAGATTCCCAGGCCTCTGTGGAAATCCACTTGGGGCCTAGGTCTCAGTTTCCAAGAGCGACTTTCATGCGTGGCCTCTTAAAATCCCATCAAAATTCATGGCAATGCTTCTCTGAGTTCAGTTCCAAAACCCAGTCTCTAAGGGGAATCACACCAGAGTTCAAGCCCACGTGGACCCAGTCATTTTTTCCAATGCCACACAAATGACCAAAATTAAAACCAAAACACTCCCACATGGCCCTCATCTTATTTCATATAGTCAATCATCTTAACCTCTGGCTGGAGGTTTCCATGAGGGGCGCAGCCCAAGACAGTGTCCAAAATCAGCTCGTTTGCCCCTCATTTGTCTAAAGTCAGGGTAGCCTGGACACCGTTTCTGTGAACCAGGAGTGAACAAATAAGCCTGCCGTTAATACTTCTGTGTTTCTCCAATTTGAGGCCTACTGATTTTAGGTATCGATTCTTTAGGTGATTTAGAGTAATGCGAAAACACAAGTACCTCTGCAGGGCTTTGAAGAACTCATTTGACCCAAAGAATCCCTATTGTCATTTGATGGAGTGCAGGAACCTAACAGAGGAAGGCAAGAGACTTCATCCACAATGAATGAAATTTTTTGCCATTTTGGTTTTGGAAGCTCACATGGGATCATTGTTAAGATCCATCAGGTGCTGAGAATCTAAGTCACAGCCACACACAGGCCCAAGAGGCTGATAAAGACACATCCCTTTCCAAAGCAATTAAGCAAAGAGCCACAGGTGAGGCCCATTCATTTCCATTTGAAAACTGTTTTCATCAGGCTTCACAAAGGGGTGGCCTGAGGCAAAGACCTTCCTGACATTCAGTGCAACACAACAATAAGTAAGCAAAAGGCCCAAAGCAGGGTTTCTGCACTGACACTTTCCTGGTCACACTGATATCTGAGTTTTCTGAGATGCTCGCCATTCTCTTCAGCTATCCAGTACATGGCCATGTCACAGAGCTTGGAGGTGGTACATATTTTGGACACAAATCCATGAGCCTATTCTGGAGAGTGGCCAGAATTCAGGAAGAGAACTACAACTTAGAAAGATAACAGGTGTTGCACATCGATAAGACAAGCTGCAGTCCATTCATATATTGGGCATGGGAAGATTTATACTAGACAGGACACATCCATTAATGCATTCTCTTTTCTAATGTCTACAACAACGGACACAGTGTGATACACAGAAAGAGAAACACTCGCCGTGTCAAATGACTTACTAGAAACTGTCCACTCCAAACCAAACAAACCGCCTTTTCTATCTATTCTCAGAACATGAGACAAAACAACAAACCCACACCCACTCCCACAAAGGCACCTCCTTCCCCCAAGTACGTCTGTGACTATCCGGAGTGTCCTCTGACTGGTGGGCCATACTATGTTCCCCCGAAATGGCCTGTCTTCTCTCAGATCTTGTTTCCTTGACCAACTCTGTGAAGATGTCAGGAAAAAGTGGTTAGCCACTACCTGTTTTCTCAGGAAAGGTCCATCTTCAGAGCTCTCCTGGCATTTGGCCATCCTCACATCATTAGGTACCAAGAAAACTGAGTCTGTCCTTGGTAAATCCAAACAAGTGAGCCCACTGGGACTGGGACTGGGACTGCCTCTGGGTGCCTGGCTTCTTGGATACCAAGTTCAGAGAGTTCCATCACCAAGGAAATGAGGTATGTCACATTCTTTGGAACTGAATGAGGTCACTGCCTTGGCAACCACTTTGTCCTAACAGTTGCTTCCAAGGGTAACATAAGATGGAGGTTGCCCCTATTTCCTGTGACACTTTCATAAGGTAGAATGTATATCACCATTGGCACCCGGGAACAGCTCTCCACTCAGCCCTGGTTTGGTCCATCTTCTGTAAAATAAGAAGAGAGAGAGGCAGATTCAGACACATCCCTTCATCCTGACCAGGTTGTTTGCCATGGAAGATGACTTTTGCTCTCTCAGGTGCTTCATACCTGCCTACAACTTCTCCAGGTATCATTTGTGCATGGACATTTGAGGTTCTCATCAGGTGGAAGGTCCCCAACTTTCCTGTATTGTAAGAACCACTCTGTCCCTGCTCTTCTGTAAAATGATTGAGGGAACAGTGTATACTTGGGGTTAAAAACAGGTTTGATTTGGGTTACGAGTGATTCTGTGTGATGAATAATGGTATTGGGAACCTGCAATATTTACAAGAATATAGAGGTGAAATATAAGTAGGAAAACAGAAATCTAGGTATGATTTGAAGCCCAGAAGGGTTTTGCCCTTGATTGGGATACTTAGCTTTGAATGATGTTCTGCAAAGATGCCTCAGATAATTCAATATACAATGGCATAGGACCTTGTACATTGGATGATTGAATTTAGAGAGAACATCCAGTCAAAAAGGGATATTCAATAGGATTAGGAAGATAGTCGGTAGGTTTAGGAGGAAGAGTGAGTATAGAATTTGGACCAAAAGTTCTTTAGCAATAGACTTTCGGTTGTTGAGTGAATGTAAATGTCAGCACATATGAAGAGTCAGTCACTATGTTGAACTGGGGAAAATATGTAGAAAAGCAGATATCAATAGAAATATTAGGAAATCAGGCAAAGTATAAAGTGAGTGATAGAATTAGACATTTTCAACAGGGTTGAGTTTGAATATATAAATTAGGAAAAAAACAAATATGTAGTCACCAATAGGATTGACAATTGACAGCATTAGGCAACCTGGACATGGATGTTTTTAGAAATCCATGTTCACTTTCCATTTAGGCTTTGGTACAATCATAAGTGTGACCTTTCCATTTTTTGTCCAGAATATTACTGTGATAATGAGTGACATGAGTATTTCTTTCACCATTTCTGGGAGCAATATATTGAAGATGTAAAATGAGAATCGGGGTTACAAAGAGGTGTACCCTGTTTCTAGGAATATAAAGAAAAAGCATGAATAGACCATACTGTGAATAAATAATATAACTTTTTTGAACTTTAAATAATGAACTGAACTGATATCTGAAAAATTAAAGGAAATCATATATTGATATACAATCATTCATTCCAACCAGCTATATATGTAATGGAAATATTTGTGTTTTGGTTTATCATGAAGAGTGTGTGACGTTTGCTTCAAAATGATTATGGAAATTCAAAATAATGTGTTTTTTAAAGAAGTCTCATGAAAAGACCAGTCAAGAAACCCTGAAAATACATGTGTTCTGAAGCAAGAAGTGGTGAAAGTTGAAACAAATGCTTATTAATTTGTGAACTTGTGGATGAAATGTATATCCTGTGATGTGCAAAAACTGAAGAAACAATAATGTACCAGTGTCGAATACAAATGAATGACAAATTACATATCATGTCCCATAGGAGTCTACTTGCATTGATGTTAGACTGTGTCAGTTCCTGTAGAATAATTAGGATTTGTATGCACCATTCACTGAAGTTAGTTTTCAGTACTAGGAAACAAATATGTATTTAAGGTGGATGAATATTTCTGATTATCATCTTGTGAAAAGTGGATTATAAATCCACATACATGAACATGAATGAATTTAGAGAGTGTATATTAGACACATATATTTCATATTTTGAAAATTTGGAGAGTATATCTATATCTATATCTATATCTATACACACACACACACACACACACACACACAACTCACAGACATTAAAAAGTACCAATATAAATGCCAATCGAAATTCATCAGTAAATATTTATCATCCACAAATGCAAAAATATTTATTTTACTGAACATGAGCTAATGAATAATGTTGTTCTACTAGGACGCTCTCCTATAAGTTGAATTTTCATTTCCAACAGCATTTAGGAGGAGTGAACTCTTCTCAAAATTTGTATCTGCCAAGACAGCCACCTCACAAAAATGTACGTGTGATAACTGGTAGGATTCTATATATGCATATAAATATACATGTGTGAATAGACTACAGAAAAAGGAAACAAAAATTCACATATTTGTTAAGTTTAAAACACATGGAGAATATTTCAAATAAATTTGACTAGATTTATAACTCCTACCTTATATAATGCAAATGTCAAGTAAAACTATACAACATGTCTCCTCTGAAGTACTTGTATTTCTAATGTGTTGGGTTAATTTTCTCCATTATATTAGGATGAATAGTCTGAGTCTACTAGGTATGGGTTAGTGTCAGGGATTCAGTATTTCGAATGGAAAATTGGAAAATGAATCCAATGTGTATGTAAATATATGCTGCACAAATATCCTCCCGCTCTCATCCAGAACAATGCCTTGACATTACCTTCACCCCAAGTAAGACACAATTAGAGGAGAAGAGTTACAAAATCAGTGAATACATATCTGGAATGGAAAATGCTCAGGATTTCACAACCTTGGAGGTGGTAGAGGAGTTTCCAAAACTAAGGGACAGGGTAAACCCTCCACAAACATGGAGCTCTGCTGGCCAAAAAACTTTTTGAGAAACTGCCTCTGAGCTTCCACACTTGAAATATATGTTGTTTTCAGGAGATTTGGCTTCCTCTGTAGTGAGAACATCAAAGCTGGGTCTGCATCTATGTGACCTGGAGGACATGGTTTCTTATTTTCCTATGAACAAGATGAAGCAGTGCTGAATCCTCTCTTTGTAGGTAAACTGAGGCCACTGGGGACTAAGTGTCTCCCCGTGTGGACTGTGAAGCCATTTGGTCCTCTTCCACTTTTTGTGGTGTTTTTGCTGCTGCACTGTGAGTTTGGTATTTGTTTCACGAAATACTAGGAGCTAAACTGGGACACAGTGCTGGAGGGAGTTCTGTCACGTGTGGTGGGTCAGGGTCTGCAAGAGAATGCACCAACTAGGCTCCTATCTCTCACAGCTTGCCCCATTGCCCCCTTGTCCATATCAACCTGATTCTTAATTTTCCTCTGAAAACTCTCCATATAACAAGATGCCTTTACATATAAGGGTCTGTTGGCTGCACCATGTCAGTTACAAGCCATTTGGAATCCAATGGTAGATCCACATGGCCCTACCACGGATGTTTTATCAAACACCTCCCCACCACTGCTCTAGACCCACTACTCAGCAGGCTCCAAATTTCTGGCATCTCTGTTCTACACCATTTTCATGAAACTCAGTAAATCAAGGCACTGTCTGGTATACTCATGATCAGCAACAGGACATCCAATGTTTCTCCAGTGCCACCTGGTCATAGGAATTTCAAAAATTTCATGGTATTTATCTAGCCATTTTTCAAGCATGAAGTTGGAGGCACTGTGGGTTTCAGTTCATTCAGCAAACATTAAATGGTGAGGAAGCTCATTTCAATGAAATCTCTGGAGAACTCTCACAAGCATGGCTTCCCAAAGAGTGGACAAAATGTCACATTAGGCCAGGCCCATTGAGGTCTACAATGTGAGGTCCATGTGTGTTTTCACTCTCAACTATGGCTGCCATTTCTTTAAGAATAAAATCATGTGATATCCTTGCTGAGATTCCCAGGCCTCTGTGGAAATCCACCCGGGGCCTAGGTCTCAGTTTCCAAGAGCGACTTTCATGCATGGCCTCTTAAAATCCCAACAAAATTCATGGCAATGCTTCTCTGAGTTCAGTTCCAAAACCCAGTCTCTAAGGGGAATCACACCAGAGTTCAAGCCCACGTGGACCCAGTCATTTTTTCCAATGCCACACAAATGACCAAAATTAAAACCAAAACACTCCCACATGGCCCTCATCTTATTTCATAGAGTCAATCATCTTAACATCTGGCTGGAGGTTTCCATGAGGGGCGCAGCCCAAGACAGTGTCCAAAATCAGCTCGTTTGCCCCTCATTTGTCTAAAGTCAGGGTATCCTGGACACCGTTTCTGTGAACCAGGAGTGAACAAATAAGCCTGCCGTTAATACTTCTGTGTTTCTCCAATTTGAGGCCTACTGATTTTAGGTATCGATTCTTTAGGTGATTTAGAGTCATGCAAAAACACAAGCACCTCTGCAGGGCTTTGAAGAACTCATTTGACCCAAAGAATCCCTATTGTCATTTGATGGAGTGCAGGAACCTAACAGAGGAAGGCAAGAGACTTCATCCACAATGAATGAAATTTTTTGCCATTTTGGTTTTGGAAGCTCACATGGGATCATTCTTAAGATCCATCAGGTGCTGAGAATCTAAGTCACAGCCACACACAGGCCCAAGAGGCTGATAAAGACACATCCCTTTCCAAAGCAATTAAGCAAAGAGCCACAGGTGAGGCCCATTCATTTCCATTTGAAAACTGTTTTCTTCAGGCTTCACAAAGGGGTGGCCTGAGGCAAAGATCTTCCTGACATTCAGTGCAACTCAACAATAAGTAAGCAAAAGGCCCAAAGCAGGGTTTCTGCACTGAGACTTTCCTGGTCACACTGATATCTGAGTTTTCTGAGATGCTCGCCATTCTCTTCAGCTATCTAGTACATGGCCATGTCACAGAGCTTGGAGGTAGTACATATTTTGGACACAAATCCATGAGCCTATTCTGGAGAGTGGCCAGAATTCAGGAAGAAAACAACAACTTAGAAAGATAACAGGTGTTGCACATCGATAAGACAAGCTGCAGTCCATTCATATATTGGGCAGGATGAATTTTGGTATGATTTATACTAGACAGGACACATCCATTAATGCATTCTCTTTTCTAATGTCTACAACAACGGACACAGTGGGATACACAGAAACAGAAACACTCGCCGTGTCAAATGATTTACTAGAAACTGTCCACTCCAAACCAAACAAACCGCCTTTCCTATCTATTCTGAGAACATGAGACAAAACAACAAACCCACACCCACTCCCACAAAGGCACCTCCTTTCCCCAAGTAGGTCTGTGACTATCCGGAGTGTCCTCTGACTGGTGGGCCATACTATGTTCCCCCGAAATGGCCTGTCTTCTCTCAGATCTTGTTTCCTTGACCAACTTTGTGAAGATGTCAGGAAAAAGTGGTTAGCCACTACCTGTTTTCTCAGGAACGGTCCATCTTCAGAGCTCTCCTGGCATTTGGCCATCCTCACATCATTAGGTACCAAGAAAACTGACTCTGTCCTTTGTAAATCCAAACAAGTGAGCCCACTGGCACTGGGACTGGGACTGCCTCTGGGTGCCTGGCTTCTTGGATACCAAGTTCAGAGAGTTCCATCACCAAGAAAATGAGGTATGTCACATTCTTTGGAACTGAATGAGGTCACTGCCTTGGCAACCACTTTGTCCTAACAGTTGCTTCCAAGGGTAACATAAGATGGAGGTTGCCCCTACTTCCTGTGACACTTTCATAAGGTAGAATGTATATCAACCATTGGCACCCGGGAACAGCTCTCCACTCAGGCCTGGTTTGGTCCATCTTCTCTACAATAAGAAGAGAGAGATTCAGATTCAGACACATCCCTTCATCCTGACCAGGTTGTTTGCCATGGAAGATGACTTTTGCTCTCTCAGGTGCTTCATACCTGCCTAGAACTTCTCCAGGTATCATTTGTGCATGGACATTTGAGATTCTCATCAGGTGGAAGGTCCCCAACTTTCCTGTATTGTAAGAACCACTCTGTCCCTGCTCTTCTGTAAAATGATTGAGGGAACGGTGTATACTTGGGGTTAAAAACAGGTTTGATTTGGGTTACGAGTGATTCTGTGTGATGAATAATGGTATTGGGAACCTGCAATATTTACAAGAATATAGAGGTGAAATATAAGTAGGAAAACAGAAATCTAGGTATGATTTGAAGCCCAGAAGAGTTTTGCCCTTGATTGGGATACTTAGCTTTGAATGATGTTCTGCAAAGATGCCTCAGATAATTCGATATACAATGGCATAGGACCTTGTACATTGGATGATTGAATTTAGAAGAGAACATCCAGTCAAAAAGGGATATTCAGTAGGATTAGGAAGATAGTCGGTAGGTTTAGGAAGACGAGTGAGTATAGGATTTGGACCAAAAGTTCTTTAGCAATAGACTTTCGGTTGTTGAGTGAATGTAAATGTCAGCACATATGAAGAGTCAGTCACTATGTTGAACTGGGGAAAATATGTAGAAAAGCAGATATCAATAGAAACATTACGAAATCAGGCAAAGTATAAAGTGAGTGATAGAATTAGACATTTTCAACAGGGTTGAGTTTGAATATATAAATTAGGAAAAAAACAAATATGTAGTCACCAATAGGATTGACAATTGACAGCATTAGGCAACCTGGGCATGGATGTTTTTAGAAATCCATGTTCACTTTCCATTTAGGCTTTGGTACAATCATAAGTGTGACCTTTCCATTTTTTGTCCAGAATATTACTGTGATAATGAGGTGACATGAGTATTTCTTTCACCATTTCTGGGAGCAATATATTGAAGGTGTAAAATGAGAATTGGGGGTACAAAGAGGTGTACCCTGTTTCTAGGAACATAGAGAAAAAGCATGAATAGACCATACTGTGAATAAATAATATAACTTTTTTGAACTTTAAATAATGAATTAACTGATATCTGAAAAATTAAAGGAAATCATATATTGATATACAATCATTCATTCCAACCAGGTATATATCTAATGGAAATATTAGTGTTTTGGTTTATTATGAAGAGTGTGTGAGTTTTGCTTCAAAATGATTATGGAAATTCAAAATAATGTGTTTGGAAAGAAGTCTCATGAAAAGACCAGTCAAGAAACCCTGACAATACATGTGTTCTGAAGCAAGATGATTAAAGTTGAAACAAATGCTTATTAATTTGTGAACTTGTGGATGAAATGTATATCCTGTGATGTGCAAAAACTGAAGAAACAATAATGTACCAGTGTCGAATACAAATGAATGACACATTACATATCATGTCCCATAGGAGTCTACTTGCATTGATGTTAGACTGGGTCAGTTACTGTAGAATAATTAGGATTTGTATGCACCATTCACTGAAGTTAGTTTTCAGTACTAGGAAACAAATATGTATTTCAGGTGGAAGAATATTTCTGATTATCATCTTGTGAAAAGTGGATTATAAATCCACATACATGAACATGAATGAATTTAGAGTGTGTATATTAGACACATATATTTCATATTTTGAAAATTTGGAGAGTATATCTATATCTATATCTATATCTATACACACACACACACACACACACACACACAACTCACAGACATTAAAAAGTACCAATATAAATGCCAATCGAAATTCATCAGTAAATATGTATCATCCACAAATGCAAAAATATTTATTTTACTGAACATGAGCTAATGAATAATGTTGTTCTACTAGGACGCTCTCCTATAAGTTGAATTTTCATTTCCAACAGCATTTAGGAGGAGTGAACTCTTCTCAAAATTTGTATCTGCCAAGACAGCCACCTCACAAAAATGTACGTGTGATAACTGGTAGGATTCTATATATGCATATAAATATACATGTGTGAATAGACTACAGAAAAAGGAAACAAAAATTCACATATTTGTTAAGTTTAAAACACATGGAGAATATTTCAAATAAATTTGACTAGATTTATAACTCCTACCTTATATAATGCAAATGTCAAGTAAAACTATACAACATGTCTCCTCTGAAGTACTTGTATTTCTAATGTGTTGGGTTAATTTTCTCCATTATATTAGGATGAATAGTCTGAGTCTACTAGGTATGGGTTAGTGTCAGGGATTCAGTATTTCGAATGGAAAATTGGAAAATGAATCCAATGTGTATGTAAATATATGCTGCACAAATATCCTCCCGCTCTCATCCAGAACAATGCCTTGACATTACCTTCACCCCAAGTAAGACACAATTAGAGGAGAAGAGTTACAAAATCAGTGAATACATATCTGGAATGGAAAATGCTCAGGATTTCACAACCTTGGAGGTGGTAGAGGAGTTTCCAAAACTAAGGGACAGGGTAAACCCTCCACAAACATGGAGCTCTGCTGGCCAAAAAACTTTTTGAGAAACTGCCTCTGAGCTTCCACACTTGAAATATATGTTGTTTTCAGGAGATTTGGCTTCCTCTGTAGTGAGAACATCAAAGCTGGGTCTGCATCTATGTGACCTGGAGGACATGGTTTCTTATTTTCCTATGAACAAGATGAAGCAGTGCTGAATCCTCTCTTTGTAGGTAAACTGAGGCCACTGGGGACTAAGTGTCTCCCCGTGTGGACTGTGAAGCCATTTGGTCCTCTTCCACTTTTTGTGGTGTTTTTGCTGCTGCACTGTGAGTTTGGTATTTGTTTCACGAAATACTAGGAGCTAAACTGGGACACAGTGCTGGAGGGAGTTCTGTCACGTGTGGTGGGTCAGGGTCTGCAAGAGAATGCACCAACTAGGCTCCTATCTCTCACAGCTTGCCCCATTGCCCCCTTGTCCATATCAACCTGATTCTTAATTTTCCTCTGAAAACTCTCCATATAACAAGATGCCTTTACATATAAGGGTCTGTTGGCTGCACCATGTCAGTTACAAGCCATTTGGAATCCAATGGTAGATCCACATGGCCCTACCACGGATGTTTTATCAAACACCTCCCCACCACTGCTCTAGACCCACTACTCAGCAGGCTCCAAATTTCTGGCATCTCTGTTCTACACCATTTTCATGAAACTCAGTAAATCAAGGCACTGTCTGGTATACTCATGATCAGCAACAGGACATCCAATGTTTCTCCAGTGCCACCTGGTCATAGGAATTTCAAAAATTTCATGGTATTTATCTAGCCATTTTTCAAGCATGAAGTTGGAGGCACTGTGGGTTTCAGTTCATTCAGCAAACATTAAATGGTGAGGAAGCTCATTTCAATGAAATCTCTGGAGAACTCTCACAAGCATGGCTTCCCAAAGAGTGGACAAAATGTCACATTAGGCCAGGCCCATTGAGGTCTACAATGTGAGGTCCATGTGTGTTTTCACTCTCAACTATGGCTGCCATTTCTTTAAGAATAAAATCATGTGATATCCTTGCTGAGATTCCCAGGCCTCTGTGGAAATCCACCCGGGGCCTAGGTCTCAGTTTCCAAGAGCGACTTTCATGCATGGCCTCTTAAAATCCCAACAAAATTCATGGCAATGCTTCTCTGAGTTCAGTTCCAAAACCCAGTCTCTAAGGGGAATCACACCAGAGTTCAAGCCCACGTGGACCCAGTCATTTTTTCCAATGCCACACAAATGACCAAAATTAAAACCAAAACACTCCCACATGGCCCTCATCTTATTTCATAGAGTCAATCATCTTAACATCTGGCTGGAGGTTTCCATGAGGGGCGCAGCCCAAGACAGTGTCCAAAATCAGCTCGTTTGCCCCTCATTTGTCTAAAGTCAGGGTATCCTGGACACCGTTTCTGTGAACCAGGAGTGAACAAATAAGCCTGCCGTTAATACTTCTGTGTTTCTCCAATTTGAGGCCTACTGATTTTAGGTATCGATTCTTTAGGTGATTTAGAGTCATGCAAAAACACAAGCACCTCTGCAGGGCTTTGAAGAACTCATTTGACCCAAAGAATCCCTATTGTCATTTGATGGAGTGCAGGAACCTAACAGAGGAAGGCAAGAGACTTCATCCACAATGAATGAAATTTTTTGCCATTTTGGTTTTGGAAGCTCACATGGGATCATTCTTAAGATCCATCAGGTGCTGAGAATCTAAGTCACAGCCACACACAGGCCCAAGAGGCTGATAAAGACACATCCCTTTCCAAAGCAATTAAGCAAAGAGCCACAGGTGAGGCCCATTCATTTCTATTTGAAAACTGTTTTCTTCAGGCTTCACAAAGGGGTGGCCTGAGGCAAAGATCTTCCTGACATTCAGTGCAACTCAACAATAAGTAAGCAAAAGGCCCAAAGCAGGGTTTCTGCACTGAGACTTTCCTGGTCACACTGATATCTGAGTTTTCTGAGATGCTCGCCATTCTCTTCAGCTATCTAGTACATGGCCATGTCACAGAGCTTGGAGGTAGTACATATTTTGGACACAAATCCATGAGCCTATTCTGGAGAGTGGCCAGAATTCAGGAAGAAAACAACAACTTAGAAAGATAACAGGTGTTGCACATCGATAAGACAAGCTGCAGTCCATTCATATATTGGGCAGGATGAATTTTGGTATGATTTATACTAGACAGGACACATCCATTAATGCATTCTCTTTTCTAATGTCTACAACAACGGACACAGTGGGATACACAGAAACAGAAACACTCGCCGTGTCAAATGATTTACTAGAAACTGTCCACTCCAAACCAAACAAACCGCCTTTCCTATCTATTCTGAGAACATGAGACAAAACAACAAACCCACACCCACTCCCACAAAGGCACCTCCTTTCCCCAAGTAGGTCTGTGACTATCCGGAGTGTCCTCTGACTGGTGGGCCATACTATGTTCCCCCGAAATGGCCTGTCTTCTCTCAGATCTTGTTTCCTTGACCAACTTTGTGAAGATGTCAGGAAAAAGTGGTTAGCCACTACCTGTTTTCTCAGGAACGGTCCATCTTCAGAGCTCTCCTGGCATTTGGCCATCCTCACATCATTAGGTACCAAGAAAACTGACTCTGTCCTTTGTAAATCCAAACAAGTGAGCCCACTGGCACTGGGACTGGGACTGCCTCTGGGTGCCTGGCTTCTTGGATACCAAGTTCAGAGAGTTCCATCACCAAGAAAATGAGGTATGTCACATTCTTTGGAACTGAATGAGGTCACTGCCTTGGCAACCACTTTGTCCTAACAGTTGCTTCCAAGGGTAACATAAGATGGAGGTTGCCCCTACTTCCTGTGACACTTTCATAAGGTAGAATGTATATCAACCATTGGCACCCGGGAACAGCTCTCCACTCAGGCCTGGTTTGGTCCATCTTCTCTACAATAAGAAGAGAGAGATTCAGATTCAGACACATCCCTTCATCCTGACCAGGTTGTTTGCCATGGAAGATGACTTTTGCTCTCTCAGGTGCTTCATACCTGCCTAGAACTTCTCCAGGTATCATTTGTGCATGGACATTTGAGATTCTCATCAGGTGGAAGGTCCCCAACTTTCCTGTATTGTAAGAACCACTCTGTCCCTGCTCTTCTGTAAAATGATTGAGGGAACGGTGTATACTTGGGGTTAAAAACAGGTTTGATTTGGGTTACGAGTGATTCTGTGTGATGAATAATGGTATTGGGAACCTGCAATATTTACAAGAATATAGAGGTGAAATATAAGTAGGAAAACAGAAATCTAGGTATGATTTGAAGCCCAGAAGAGTTTTGCCCTTGATTGGGATACTTAGCTTTGAATGATGTTCTGCAAAGATGCCTCAGATAATTCGATATACAATGGCATAGGACCTTGTACATTGGATGATTGAATTTAGAAGAGAACATCCAGTCAAAAAGGGATATTCAGTAGGATTAGGAAGATAGTCGGTAGGTTTAGGAAGACGAGTGAGTATAGGATTTGGACCAAAAGTTCTTTAGCAATAGACTTTCGGTTGTTGAGTGAATGTAAATGTCAGCACATATGAAGAGTCAGTCACTATGTTGAACTGGGGAAAATATGTAGAAAAGCAGATATCAATAGAAACATTACGAAATCAGGCAAAGTATAAAGTGAGTGATAGAATTAGACATTTTCAACAGGGTTGAGTTTGAATATATAAATTAGGAAAAAAACAAATATGTAGTCACCAATAGGATTGACAATTGACAGCATTAGGCAACCTGGGCATGGATGTTTTTAGAAATCCATGTTCACTTTCCATTTAGGCTTTGGTACAATCATAAGTGTGACCTTTCCATTTTTTGTCCAGAATATTACTGTGATAATGAGGTGACATGAGTATTTCTTTCACCATTTCTGGGAGCAATATATTGAAGGTGTAAAATGAGAATTGGGGGTACAAAGAGGTGTACCCTGTTTCTAGGAACATAGAGAAAAAGCATGAATAGACCATACTGTGAATAAATAATATAACTTTTTTGAACTTTAAATAATGAATTAACTGATATCTGAAAAATTAAAGGAAATCATATATTGATATACAATCATTCATTCCAACCAGGTATATATCTAATGGAAATATTAGTGTTTTGGTTTATTATGAAGAGTGTGTGAGTTTTGCTTCAAAATGATTATGGAAATTCAAAATAATGTGTTTGGAAAGAAGTCTCATGAAAAGACCAGTCAAGAAACCCTGACAATACATGTGTTCTGAAGCAAGATGATTAAAGTTGAAACAAATGCTTATTAATTTGTGAACTTGTGGATGAAATGTATATCCTGTGATGTGCAAAAACTGAAGAAACAATAATGTACCAGTGTCGAATACAAATGAATGACACATTACATATCATGTCCCATAGGAGTCTACTTGCATTGATGTTAGACTGGGTCAGTTACTGTAGAATAATTAGGATTTGTATGCACCATTCACTGAAGTTAGTTTTCAGTACTAGGAAACAAATATGTATTTCAGGTGGAAGAATATTTCTGATTATCATCTTGTGAAAAGTGGATTATAAATCCACATACATGAACATGAATGAATTTAGAGTGTGTATATTAGACACATATATTTCATATTTTGAAAAATTTGCAGAGTATATCTATATCTATATCTATATCTATACACACACACACACACACACACACACACACACACACACAACACTCACAGACATTAAAAAGTACCAATATAAATGCCAATCGAAATTCATCAGTAA
Source organism: Callospermophilus lateralis (assembly GCF_048772815.1). Taxonomy (NCBI): domain Eukaryota; kingdom Metazoa; phylum Chordata; class Mammalia; order Rodentia; family Sciuridae; genus Callospermophilus; species Callospermophilus lateralis. Next base: position 303,104 of record NW_027512886.1, on the reverse strand, counting down.
ATATGTATCATCCACAAATGCAAAAATATTTATTTTACTGAACATGAATTAATGTATAATGTTGTTCTACTAGGACTCTCTCCTATAGGTTGAATTTTCATTTCCAACAGCATTTAGGAGGAGTGAACTCTTCTCACAATTTGTATCTGCCAAGACAGCCATCTCACAAAAATGTACGTGTGATACCTGGTAGGATTCTATATATGCATATAAATATACATGTGTGAATCGGCTACAGAAAAGGGAAACAAGAATTCACATATTTGTTAAGTTTAAAAACACATGAGAATATTTCAATTAAAATTTGACTAGATTTATAACTCCTACCTTATATAATGGAAATGTCAAGTCCAACTATACAACATGTCTCTGGAGAACCTTTGGATGTCCTGTTGTTTATCATGAGTATACTAGACAGTGCCTTGATTGACTGTGTTTCATGAAAATCATCTAGAACAGACATGCCAGTAAGTTGGTGCCTGCTGAGTAGTGTACCTAGAGCAGTGGTGTGTATGTGTGTCATAATACATCTCTGATGTGGCCATATGGATTTGCCATTGGCTTCCAAATGGCTTGTGACAGACATGGTGAGGCCAGCAGACACTAATATGTAAGGGCGTCTTGTTATATGGAGAGGTTTCATGGCAATGTTAAGAATCAGGTTGCAATAGACAAGGGAGAAAGCTATGTTGGATAGAAGCCTGGTTGGTGCATTCTCCTGCAGACCCTGACCCACCACATGTGGCAGAACTCCATCCAGCACTGTGTCCCTTTTGAACTCCTTGTATTTCGTGAAGCAAATACCAAACTACCAATGCAGGAGAAAGAAAAACCATGAAAAAGTGGAGGATGACCAAATGGCTTCACAGCCCAGATGGGGAGAGACTTAGCACGCACTGGTCACATTTTACTTAAAAGAGAGAATTCACCACTGCTGCCTCATGTTCATTAGAAAATAAGAAACCATGTCCTCCAGGTCACATAGAATCAGACCCAGCTTTGATGGTCTCACGACAAAGGAAGCTAAAGCTCCTGAAAACAACATATATTTCAAGTGGCCAACCTCAGAGGCAGTTTATCAAGAAGTCCTTTAGGCCAGCAGAGCTCCATGTTTGTGGAGTTTTTAACCTGTCACTTACTTATGGAAACTTCTCTACCACATCCAAGGTTGTGAACTCCTGAGCATTTTCCATTCCAGTTATATATTCACAGATTTTATAACTCTTCTCCACTAATTGTGTCTTACTTGGGGTGAAGGTAATGTCAAGGCATTGTTCTGGATGAGAGAGGGAAAATATTTTGTGTAGCACATATTTGATAGACATTAGATTCTTTTTCCTATTTTCCATTCAAAATACTGAATCCCTGACACTAACACATACCCTACTAGACTCTGACTACTAATCCTAATATGATGGAGAAAAATAACCCAAATAGAACAGAAATACAAGCAGGTCAGAGGAGGCATGGTGTATTTTTGAACTTTTCTTTTGCATAATAAATGTTAGGTGTTATAAATCTAGTGAATTTTTATTTGGAATAGTTTTTCATGTGTTTTTAAAATTAACAAATATGTGAATCCCTGCCTCCCTTTCTCTCTAGCCTATACAGCACATGTATTTTTATATGTACATATAGAATCCTACCTGGTATCACACGTACATTTTTGTGAGGTTGCTGACTCGGCAGATATAAATTGTGTGAAGAGACTACCCCTCTTAAACGCTGTTGGAACTAAAAATTCAACCTATGGGTGAGCTTCCTAGTACAACAACATTATACATAATTTCATGTTCAGTAAAGTATATATTTTTGCATCAGTAGATGTTATATATTTCATCATAAATTTCATTTGGCATATATTGCTACTTTTTTATGTTTCTCTGTGTGTTTTTTTGGTATATATATATATATATATATATATATATATATATATATATATATATATATATACTCTCCTGATTTATCAAAACATGAAATATATGTGTCTTATATACACTCTCTACATTCATACATTCATTCATGTTCATGCATGAGGAAATATAATCAACTTTTCTCAAGATTATTATTGGAAATATTCATCCACCTGAAATACATATTTGTTTCCTTGTACTGACAACTCACTTCTGTGAATGGTGCATACAAATCCTAATAATTCTACAGTATCTGACCCAGTTTAACATCAATGCAAGTAGATTCCTATGGGACATGATGTGTATTTTGACGTTCATTTATATTCCACACTGCTACATTAATATTTCTGCAGTTTTTGCACATCATAGGATATATATTTCATCCACAAGTTCACAACTTTATAGGTATTTTTTCACTTTTAATCATTTCCTGCTTCAGAACACATGTATTCCTCCCGGTTTCTTGACTGGTCTTTTCATGAGACTTCTCTGCAAACACATTTTTTTTTAATTTCATAATCAGTTTTGAAGCAAAACTCACACACTTTTCATGATTAACCATAAATCTAATATCACCATTAGATGCTTAACTGTTTGGAATGGATGATTGTATATCAATATTAGGTTTCCTCTATATTTTCAGAAATCAATTCAATCCATTATTTAAAGTTCGAACCAGTTATATTATTTATTCACAGTATGGTCTATTCATGCATTATCTCTATATTCATAGGCACAAGGTACACCTATTTGTACCCCCAATTAATTTATACGTCTTCAAAATATTGCTTTCCTACATATTTTACCCAGTTCATCATTGTGACTGACTCTTCACATGTGCTGACATTTACATTCACTCTCTACCTGAAACCCTATTGCTAAAGAACTTTTGGTCCAAATCCTATACTCACTCTTTTATCTAAACCCACCGACTATTTTCCTAATCCTACCGAATATCCCTTTTTGACTGGATGTTCTCTTCCACATTCAATCATCCAAATTAGAAGGTCCTATGCAATAGTATATTGATTTAACTGAGACAACTGTGCAGGACATAAATCAATGCTAAGTATCCCAATCAAGGGCCCAATGCCCTTCTGGGCTTCAAAACTTACCTAGATTTCTGTTTTCATACTTATATTTCACCTATATATTCTTATAAATATCGCAGGTTCCTAATACAAATATTCATTCCAGAGAATGATTCCTAACCCAAATTGAACATGTTATTAACCCTAACCATACACTTTTCCCTCAATCTAATTTTACAGAAGAGCAGGGACAGAGTTGGTCTTACAATACAGGAATATAGGCGATCTTCCAGCTGCTGAAAACCTAAAAGGTCCATGCTGAAATGATCCTTGGAGAAGATGTAGGCATCTATGAAGGACATGAGAGAGCAAAAGTCATCTTCCATGGCAAACAACCTGGTCAGGTTGATGGGATGTGTCTGAATTAGCCTCTCTCTTCCTAATGTAGAGAAGATGGACCAAACCATGCCTGTGTGGAGAGCTGTTCCCCGGTGCCTATGGTTGATATACCATTCTAACATATGAATGAGTCACAGCAAGTAGAGGCAGCCTCCATCTTTTGGGAACCATGTAAGCAACTGTTAAAACAAAGTGGTTTCCAAGGCAGTGACTTCATTCAGATCTTGAAGAAAGTGACATCACCTTACAGTTTTGGTAATGAAAGTCTGTGATCTTGGGATCCAGGAAACCAGGCACACAGAGTCAAACCCACTCCATGTCCCAGTGGGCTAACTTGTTTGGATTTAACAAGACAGAGTTACTCCTTCTTTGTACCTACTGATGTGAGGACAGCCAAATGCCTGGAAACTATGAAGACTGGCCTTTCCAGAGAAAGCAGGTAGTTTCTCACCATGGGCTCCTGACAACTTCACAGAGTTGGCCAAAGAGAACAGATTGGAGACAGGACACGCCATTTTGGGGGAACATAGTATGGCCCACAAGTCAGAGGACACTCCGGATAGTCACAGACCTACTTGGGGAAAGGAGGTGACTTTTTGGGTGTGAGTGTGAGTTTGTGGTTTTGTCTCATGTTCTGAGAATAGTTAGGAAAGCTGGTTTGTTTGTTTTGGAGTGGACTGTGTCTAGTAAGTCCTTTGACAAGGTGAGTGTTTCTGTGTCTATATATCATACTGTGTCCGTGATTGTAGACATTAGAAAAGAGAATGCATCAATGGATGTGTCCTGTCTACAAGAAAGCTTCAAAGCATTCATCCTGTGCAATTAATGAATGGACTGCAGGTTGCCGTATGGATGGGCAACTCCTGCCATCTTTCTAAATTCCTGTTTTCTTCCTGAATTCTGGACACTCTCCAGAATACGCTCATGATTTTGTGTCCAAGATATGTACCACCTCCATCTCTGTGACATGGCCATGTACTGGATAGCTGAAGGGAATGGCGAGTATCTCAGAAAACTCAGATATCAGTATGCCCAAGAAAGTCTCAGTGGAGAAACCCTGCTTTGGGCCTTTTGCTTACCTATTCTGTTGCCCTGAATGTCAGGAAGGTCTTTGCCTCAGGCCACAATTTGTGAAGCCTGCAGAAAATAGTTTTCAAATGGAAAAGAATGGTCATTACCTGTGCCTCTTTGCTTAATTGCTTTGGAAATGGATGTTTCTGAATCAGCCTCTCAGCCCTATGTGAGGCTGTGGCTTAGATTCACAGCACATGATGGGTCTAAAGAAAAATCCCATGTGTGCATCCCAAACCAAAATGGGCAAAAGAGCTGTCAGAGTGGTTCTCACAATACAGGAAAGTTGGGGACCTTCCACCTGATGAGAACCTCAAATGTCCATGCACAAATGATACCTGGAGAAGTTGTAGGCAGGTATGAAGCACCTGAGAGAGCAAAAGTCATCTTCCATGGCAAACAACCTGGTCAGGATGAAGGGATGTGTCTGAATCTGAATCTCTCTGTTCTTATCGTAGAGAAGATGGACCTAACCAGGCCTGAGTGGAGAGCTGTTCCCGGGTGCCAATGGTTGATATACATTCTACCTTATGAAAGTGTCACAGGAAGTAGGGGCAACCTCCATCTTATGTTACCCTTGGAAGCAACTGTTAGGACAAAGTGGTTGCCAAGGCAGTGACCTCATTCAGTTCCAAAGAATGTGACATACCTCATTTCCTTGGTGATGGAACTCTCTGAACTTGGTATCCAAGAAGCCAGGCACCCAGAGGCAGTCCCAGTCCCAGGCCCAGTGGGCTCACTTGTTTGGATTTACCAAGGACAGAGTCAGTTTTCTTGGTACCTAATGATGTGAGGATGGCCAAATGCCAGGAGAGCTCTGAAGATGGACCTTTCCTGAGAAAACAGGTAGTGGCTAACCACTTTTTCCTGACATCTTCACAGAGTTGGTCAAGGAAAGAATGTCTGAGAGAAGACAGGCCATTTCGGGGGAACATAGTATGGCCCACCAGTCAGAGGACACTCCGGATAGTCACAGACCTACTTGGGGCAAGGAGGTGCCTTTGTGGGAGTGGTTGTGGGTTTGTTGTTTTGTCTCATGTTCTGAGAATAGATAGGATAGGCGGTTTGTTTGGTTTGGAGTGGACAGTTTCTAGTAAGTCATTTGACACGGCGAGTGTTTCTGTTTCTGTGTATCCCACTGTGTCTGTTGTTGTAGACATTACAAAAGAGAATGCATTAATGGATGTGTCCTGTCTAGTATAAATCTTCCCATAATTCATCCTGCCCAATATATGAATGGACTGCAGCTTGTCTTATCGATGTGCAACACCTGCTATCTTTCTAAGTTTTTGTTTTCTTCCTGAATTCTGGCCACTCTCCAGAATAGGCTCATGGATTTGTGTCCAAAATATGTACCACTGCCAAGCTCTGTGACATGGCCATGTACTGGATAGCTGAAGAGAATGGCGAGCATCTCAGAAAACTCAGATATCAGTGTGACCAGAAAAATCTCAGTGCAGAAACCCTGCTTTGGGCCTTTTGCTTACTTATTGTTGTGTTGCACTGAATGTCAGGAAGGTCTTTGCCTCATGCCACCCCTTTGTGAAGCCTGAAGAAAACAGTTTTCAAATGGAAATGAATGGGCCTCACCTGTGGCTCTTTGCTTAATTGCTTTGGAAAGAGATGTGTCTTTATCAGCCTTTGGACCTGTGTGTGGCTGTGACTTAGATTCTCAGCACCTGATAGATCTTAAGAATGATCCCATGTGAGCTTCCAAAACCAAAATGGCAAAAAATTTCATTCATTGTAGATGAAGTCTCTTGCCTTCCTCTGTTAGGTTCCTGCACTCCATCAAATGACAATAGGGATTCTTTGGGTCAAATGAGTTCTTCAAAGCCCTGCAGAGGTGCTTGTGTTTTCACATGACTCTAAATCACCTAAAGAATTGATACCTAAAATCAGTAGGCCTGAAATTGGAGAAACAAAGAAGTATTAAAGGCAGGCTTATTTGTTCACTCCTGGTTCACAGAAACGGTGTCCAGGCTACCCTGACTTTAGGCAAATGAGGGGCAAACGAGCTGATTTTGGACAGTGTCTTGGGCTGCGCCCCTCATGGAAACCTCCAGCCAGAGGTTAAGATGATTGACTATATGGAATAAGATGAGGGCCATGTGGGAGTGTTTTGGTTTTGATTTTGGTCATTTGTGTGGCATTGGAAAAAATGACTGGGTACACGTGGGGTGAACTCTGGTGTGATTCCCCTTAGAGACTGGATTTTGGAAGTGAACTCAGAGAAGCATTGCCATGAATTTTGTTGGGATTTTAAGAGGCCACGCATGAAAGTCGCTCTTGGAAACTGAGACCTAGGCCCCGGGTGGATTTCCACAGAGGCCTGGGAATCTCAGCAAGGATATCACATGATTTTATTCTTAAAGAAATGGCAGCCATAGTTGAGAGTCAAAACACACATGGACCTCACATTGTAGACCTCAATGGGCCTGGCCTAATGTGACCTTTTGTCCACTCTTTGGGAAGCCGTGCCTGTGAGAGTTCTCCAGAGATTTCATTGAAATGAGCTTCCTCACCATTTAATGTTTGCTGAATGAACTGAAACCCACAGTGCCTCCAACTTCATGCTTGTAAAATGGCTAGATAAATACCATGAAATTTTTGAAATTCCTATGACCAGGTGGCACTGGAGAAACATTGGATGTCCTGTTGCTGATCATGAGTATACCAGACAGTGCCTTGATTTACTGAGTTTCATGAAAATGGTGTAGAACAGAGATGCCAGAAATTTGGAGCCTGCTGAGTAGTGGGTCTAGAGCAGTGGTGGGGAGGTGTTTGATAAAACATCCGTGGTAGGGCCATGTGGATCTACCATTGGATACCAAATGGCTTGTAACTGACATGGTGCAGCCAGCAGACCCTTGTATGTAAAGGCATCTTGTTACATGGAGAGTTTTCAGAGGAAAATTAAGAATCAGGTTGATATGGACAAGGGGGCAATGGGGCAAGCTGTGAGAGATAGGAGCCTAGTTGGTGCATTCTCTTGCAGACCCTGACCCACCACACGTGACAGAACTCCCTCCAGCACTGTGTCCCAGTTTAGCTCCTAGTATTTCGTGAAACAAATACCAAACTCACAGTGCAGCAGCAAAAACACCACAAAAAGTGGAAGAGGACCAAATGGCTTCACAGTCCACACGGAGAGACACTTAGTCCCCAGTGGCCTCAGTTTACCTACAAAGAGAGGATTCAGCACCGCTTCATCTAGTTCATTGGAAATAAGAAACCATGTCCTCCAGGTCACATAGATTCAGACCCAGCTTTGATGGTCTCACTACAAAGGAAGACAAATCTCCTGAAAACAACATATATTTCAAGTGCAAAACTCAGTGGCAGTATCTCAAAAAATTTTTAGGCCAGCAGAGCTCCATGTTTGTGGAGTGTTTACCCTGTCCCTTAGTTTTGGAAACTGCTCTACCACCTCCAAGGTTGTGAACTCCTGAGCATTTTCCATTCCAGATATGTATTCATTGATTTTGTAACTCTTCTCCTCTAATTGTGTCTTACTTGGGGTGAAGGTAATGACAAGGCATTGTTCTGGATGAGAGCAGGAGGATATTTGTGCAGCATATATTTACATACACATTGGATTCATTTTCCAATTTTCCATTCGAAATACTGAATCCCTGACACTAACCCATACCTAGTAGACTCAGACTATTCATCCTAATATAATGGATAAAATTAACCCAACACAATAGAAATACAAGCACTTCAGAGGAGACATGTTGTATTGTTGGACTTGACATTTGCATTATATAAGGGAGGAGTTATAAATCTAGTCAAATTTTAATTGAAATATTCTCCATGTGTTTTTAAACTTAACAAATATGTGAATTCTTGTTTCCCTTTTCTGTAGCCTATTCACACATGTATATTTATATGCATATATAGAATCCTACCAGGTATCACACGTACATTTTTGTGAGGTGGCTGTCTTGGCAGATACAAATTGTAAGAAGAGTTCACTCCTCCTAAATGCTGTTGGAAATGAAAATTCAACCTATAGGAGAGCGTCCTAGTAAAACAACATTATACATTAACTCATGTTCAGTAAAATAAATATTTTTGCATTTGTGGATGATATATATTTACTGATGAATTCGATTGGCATTTATATTGGTACTTTTTAATGTCTGTGAGTGTTGTGTGTGTGTGTTTGTGTGTGTGTGTTTGTATATATAGATATAGATATAGATATAGATATAGATATAGATATACTCTCCAAATTTTTCAAAATATGAAATATATGTGTCTAATATACACTCTCTAAATTCATTCATGTTCATGTATGTGGATTTATAATCAACTTTTCACAAGATTATAATCAGAAATATTCATCCACCTGAAATACATATTTGTTTCCTAGTACTGAAAACTAACTTCAGTGAATGGTGCATACAAATCCTAATTATTCTACAGTAACTGACCCAGTCTAACATCAATGCAAGTAGACTCCTATGGGACATGATATGTAATTTGTCATTCATTTGTATTCGACACTGGTACATTATTATTTCTTCAGTTTTTGCACATCATAAGATATACCTTTGCCAAGGCAGTGACCTCATTCAGTTCCAAAGTATGTGACATACCTCATTTCCTTGGTGATGGAACTCTCTGAACTTTGTATCCAAGGAGCCAGGCACCCAGAGGCAGTCCCAGTCCCAGTCCCAGTGGGCTCACTTGTTTGGATTTACCAAAGATAGAGTCAGTCATTCTTGGTACCTACTGAAGTGAGGATTACCAAATGCCTGGAGAGCTCTGAATAGGGAGCTTTCCTGAGAAAGCAGGTAGTGGCTCTCCACTTTTTTCTTACAACTTTACAGAGTTGGCCAAGGAAAACAGATCTGAGAAAGGACAGGCCATTTCGGAAGAACAGAGTATGGCCACCAGTCAGAGGACACTCTGGTTAGTCATACACCTATGGGGAAGGAGGTGCCTTTTTGGGAGTGCGTGTGGGTTTGTGGTTTGTCTCATGTTCTGAAAATAGGTAGGAATGGCGGTTTGTTTGTTTTGGAGTGAACTGTTTCCGGTAAGTCGTTTGAAGAGGTGAGTGTTTTCATGTCTGTGTATCCCACTGTGCCTGTGGTAGTAGACATGAGAAAAGAGAATGCAGCAATGGATGTGTCATGTCTAGTATAAAGCTTCCCAGCATTCATCCTGCCCAATTTATGAATGGAGTGTGGCTTGCCTTATGCACGGGCAACACCTAATACCTTCCTAAGTCCCTGTTTTCTTCCTGAATTCTGGCCACTCTCTAGAATAGGCTCATGGTTATGTGTCCAAGATATGTACCAAATCCAAGGTCTTTGACATGGCCATGTACTGGATACCTGAATGGAATGGCCAGCATCTCAGAAAACTCAGATATCAGTGTGACCAGGAAAGTCTCAGTGGAGATACCCTGCTTTGGGCCTTTTGCTTACCTATTGTTCTGTTGCCCTGAATATCAGGAAGGTCTTTGTCTCATGCAACCCCTTTGTTAAGCCTGAAGAAAACAGTTTTCAAATGGAAATGAATGTGCATCACCTCTGGCTCTTTGCTTAATTTCATTGGAAAACGTTGTGTCTGATTCAGGCCCTTTGCCCTGTTTTAGGCTGTGACTTAGATTCTCAGCACCTGATGGAAGTAAAGAAAGTTCCCATATGTGCATCTAAACCAAAATGGAAAAACGTTCAATCAATGTGCATGAATTATATTGCCTTCCTTTGTTAGGTTTCTGAAATCCATCATGTCAGAATAGGGATTCTTTGGGTGAAATGAGTTCTTCAAATCTCTGCAGAGGGGCTTGGCTTTTCTCATGACTCCAATTCACAAAAAGAATCTAGACCCAACAGTCAGAGAGCCTCAAATTGTAGAAGCGAAGCAGTATTAAGGGCAGGCCTATTTGATCACTCCTGGTTCACAGGAAGGGTGTCCAAGCCACCCTGACATTCGGCAAATGAGGGGCAAGGGAGCTTATTTTGGACACTGTCTTGGGATGTGCCTCTCATGAAAACCTCCATCCAGATGTTATGATGAGTATCTTTATGGTAGAAGATGAGGGCCATGTAGGAGTGTTTTGGTTATAATTGTGGTCATTTGTGTGGCAGTTGGAAGAGATGACTGGGTAAGCCTGGGCTTGAATTCTGCTGTGATTCCCCTTAGAGACTGAGTTCTGGAACTGACCTCAGAGAAGTATTGACATGAATTGTGTTGGGATTTTAGGAGGCCATGAATGAGAGTTGCCATTGGAACCTGGGATCAAGGCCCAGAGTGGCTTTCCACAGAACACTGGGAATCACAGCCAGGATATTACATGATTTTATTCTGAAAGACTTGGCAGGCATAATTGAGATTCAAAACACACTTGGACCTTGCTTTGTAGACCTCCATGGGCCTGGCTTCATGTGACTTTTTGGCCACTCTTTGGGTAGACTTGCCTGTGAGAGTGCTCCAGAGATTTCCCTGAAATTAGCTTCCTCACCATTTAATGGTTCCTGAATGAATTGAAACCAACATTGCCTCCAAATGCATCTGTGAAAAAATGCTAGATAATTACCATGAATTTTTAGAAATTCCGATGACCAGCTGGCACTGGAGGACCTTTGATGTCCTGTTGATGATCATGAGTATAACAGACAGGGCCTTGATTGACTGGGTTTCATGAAAATGGTGTAGAACAGAGATTCCAGTAAGTTGGGGCCTGGTAAGTAGTGGGCCTAGAGCTGTGTTATGCAAATGTGTGATAAAACATCTGTGGTGGGGCCATGTGGATCTTCCATTGGCTTCCAAATGGCTGTGACTGACATGGTGCAACCATCACACCCATATATGTAAAGGCATATTTTTATATGGAGAGGTTTCAGGGCAATGTTCAGTATCATGTTGCTATTGTCAAGGGGGCAAGCTACTTGAGATAGAACCCTGGTTGGTGCATTCTCCTGGAGACCCTGCCAACCACACCTGACAGAACTCCCTTCAGCACTGTGTCCCAGTTGAACTCGTTGTATTTCATGAAGCAAATACCAAACTCCCAGTGCAGCAGCAAGAAACACCACGAAAATTGGAGGATGACCATTGGTTTCACAGTCCACACGGGAAGACCCTTAGCCCTCAGTGGCCAAAGTTTACCTACAAAAAGAGAATTCATCACTGCTGCCTCATTTTTATTTGAAAATAAGTAACCATTTCCTCCAGGTCACATAGATGCAGATCCAGCTTTGATGGTTTCACTACAAATAAAGCTAAAGCTCCTGACAACAACATATATTTCAAGTGCCCAACCTCAGAGGCAGATTCTCAAAAAGTCTTTTGGCCAGCAGAGCTCCATGTTTGTGGAGTGTTTACCCTGTCTCTTACTTTTGGAAACTCCTCTACCACCTGCAAAGATGTGAAATCTGGAGCATTTTCCATTCTAGATATGTATTCACAGATTTTCTAACTCTTCTCCTCTAATTGTGTCTTACTTGGGGCGAAGGTAATGTCAAGGCATTGTTCTGGAGGAGAGTGGGAAGATTTTTCCGTAGCATATATTTGCATACACATTGGATTCAGTGTCCTATTTTCAATTCAAAATACTGAATACCTGACTCTAACCCATACCCTACCAGACTCTGACTACTAATCCTAATATGATGGAGAAAAATAACCCATAAAGAATAGAAATACAAGCAGTACAGAGTAGGCATGGTGTATAGATGAACTTGCCTTTTGCATGATACAGAGTTGGAGTTATAAATCTAGTCAATTGTTTGTTGAAATAGTTGTCCTAGTATTTTTAAGTTTAACAAATATGTGAATTCCTGTCTCCCTTTCTCTGTATTCTTATATGCACATATAGATTCCTATCTGGTACCAAACGTACATTCTTGTGAGGTGGCTGACTTGGCAGATACAAATTGTTAGAAGAGATCACTCCTACTAAACCCTGTTGGAACTGAATATTCAACCTATGGGTGAGCTTGCTAGTTGAACAGCATTATACATAAATCCATGTTCAGTAAAATGAATATTTTTAGATCTGAGGATGGTATATATTTTATAATGAATTTTGATTGACATATATATTGCTACTTTTTTGTCTGTGTGTGTGTTTTATGTATATGTATATATATGTATATATATATATGTATATATATATATATATATAAATATATATATATATATATATATATATATATATATATATATATATATATATACACTCTCCAGGTTTTTCAAAATATGAAATATATGTGTCTTATATTCACTCCCTAAATTCATTCATGTTCATGTATGTGGATTTATAATCAACTATTCACAAGATTATTCTCAAAATATTCATCCACCTGAAATTTGCCCAATGCTCTCAAATGTCAATCCTATTTGTGACTACATATTTGTTTCTTCCTAAGATTATATATTTAAACTCAACCCTGTTCAAAATGTCTAATCCTATCACACACTTTATACTCTGCCTGATTTTGTAATGTCTCTATTGATATATGCTTTCCTACATATTTTCCCCACTTCATCATTGTGACTGACTCTTCACTTGTGCTGACATTTACATTCACTCTCTAATCGAAATCCTATTGCTAAGAAACTTTTGTTCCAAATCTTATACTCACCCTTCTTCCTAAACTTACTGACTATCTTCCTAATGCTACAGACTATCCCTTTTTGACTGGATGTTCTCTTCTACATTCAATCATCCAAGTAAACGTGGTGCGAGCTTCAGAGGAGGAGACTACCAACAGGCTATCTCATGCAACATCAAAGGGTTTATTGGGTGTCTAGAATGCTGGGGTTCAGAGCTCACCTGAATAGTGCAGATAGCCCTGAGAATAGCTGAAGTAGAGCTTATATACTTTCCCTGGAGAGAGAAGGGAGGGAATTGTATTGATGTGTCAGGGCGAGTGGGCGGTTTGCATGCAACTGGGAGAGGGAGTACATTCTGCAATTTGGCAGCTGGGGATAGAACATTCTGGGAACAAGTTTTGCAAACATTTCTCAAGATTTCAACAGTGTTCTGTTAAGCATACAGAAAAACAAGATGTGACAAGTACCTATTTTATTAATATTTCATTCCCCACTTCTTCTTCTGGCTAATTTTAATCATAAAAATGATCATTGGAGGGTGTCACATTCAATGTCTGCTAGTGGGGTATTACCATAAGTTTAACTCCTCCAATTTGAGCCTGGAGAAAAGACATTACAAGGTTGAGCAAACAGGGTTTTATAGTTAGCAATAATATGAGGATTATTATTGGACCGGCCAGGGTTGATAAAAACGTAGTTAACCGGGGGGACTGTGTGAACCAAGACTCAAGCCACCCTTTTGGGCCCTCTCTCACTTGTTGATGCTCTTCAAGGTGTCTTTTAAATTTACTCATAGATTTTATTACGACTCCAGTATAGTCAGCATTAAAACAACATTCTTCCCTCAATGCAGCACAAAGGCCCCCTTCTCTAATGAAGAGGAGGTCCAACCCTCAACTGTTCTGTAAAACAACTTCAGAGAGAGAGGTTAAAGTTTCATGCAAAGCCCTGAATGAGGTTTCTAATATCTTACTTTTGCTCTATTGCTGCTTCTAATTGGGTCATCTTTTGTGTCCCATGGACAATGCCACTGGTTCCTCTGCCCACCCGTGCAGCAACTCCTATTCCTAATAGGATGGCTAAAGTGAGGGATATATGTTCCCAGTGGAACCGGTTGTATGCCCCCCCTATTTGATCTTCAAATGAACCTGCGTCATGATAGAGCACTCTGGGAAACATCTGCACCATTACACAATTTATCACATATCTTGATCATTTCATGAAAACATAAACGATGTTTAAGTATATAGAATTATGCTGTTGTAGGCACTGACAAAGCAAGGCACCTAAGATAGCACTCAAGAGAGGGAAACAGTCCTATTTGGTTGAAACCGTATTCAGAGGGCATTGCTTCTATTGTAATCAATTAATCCCCTGAAACTCAAGTTTAGGTAGTTTCAGAATTTTGTACCCAACATATAAGGGATGGGGCTCAGAAGTTCACAGTCTTCAGAAGTTTAAAAAAGCAGTATTTGTTTCTGTTTTTCCTTCTGTTCTGGGCAAGTTAACTTTTCAAGGACACCTGGGAGGAGGAGAGCTTTTTCTTCCATTTCTTATTTTCCCCCTGCCAGCTGTTACCATGGAGCCCGGTTGGTAATTTCTTTATCTTAGAAATGTAGCCATCTCTGTGAAGCCCCAGCTGAAGGCCAGAGGACTTGTTCACATATTTTGTGAAAAACTAGTTAGGGGTTGTCTAGCTTAGAAGTACTGAGATTTTTAGCCAGTGGCCAAGTAGAACAGGGCAATACGCAAGAGAAAGTTTATCTACATTAAAGTCTTTATTGGGACTGTTTTGCTGAAAGTTCAAAACTCAGCCATGGTGAAGACTTCTGAAGAAGGTCATTTAAGACTTTTCTGTGGGCCTGGTACAGAGGGGGAAAGACGGGGAAGGTGGGGCTGAGAGCACCTCCGAGGATCTGCGAATGAGGGAAAAGAGAGATGTAAAAGAATAATGCGAAAGGGTATTGGGAATTTCCTAGCAGCAAACTTGAGCAGTAGATCAGGTAGAGCAGAGTGAAAGACGGGAGTGAGGATCCCAAAATCCTGTGAGGGACTTTAAATTTTAGTAACCTGTTTTCAGTGATGACAAAGCAACTTTAAAGGCCAATTATATTACATCTTGGATAAGGGTCTCAGGGCTCTCCTCAGCTCGTTTGAGCATTGGGTTAGCTGGTAAGAGGACCTGGTGGGACCCGGTGAGGGCACTGACAGGGGATGAGAGGAATGAGTCGGTGGAGCGGTACCTATGTACCTGCTACCTCAGCAAGGGGCCGATGGTCTGAGAACTGGTGGAGCTTTGGGTTTCTGATCTAGTTATTGGAGGGGAGAAATCAAGTTGCTGAGATGGGAGTGACATCAGAGGGTCTGGAGCAGAAGGCTGAGGATAATGATCTATTGGAGAAGCATAGTTCAGGATGTGAGTGAGGGAGGGAAAAGGCTTCCACATAGGGGAATTTCCTTTCACTCTTTTGAGCACTTGCAGAAGTTAAAAAGGTCACGCAAAATTTGAGGATCTAGAGACCCATCTGGGTGCCATAGTTTTTGGTTGTCTAATTGGTAATGTGGCCAATGCTGTGTACTGAATTTGATGAAGAATTGGGGTTTCATCAGGCAGCCCCTGTATGCACACATTCCCATGACATACAGAAAAAGTCGGCTTTTCCCCCACACAGCCATTACTCTTTGTGGCTTTGATAGTCTGCCAGGCAAACTTAGTAATCTAGACTAGCCAATCTGCATCTGGCTCGCGTGTCCCTACATCCATAATGTTTGTTTCCATTATCTATGGTACAGAAGGGATTTAATGGTATTTTAGTGGGATCCTCTTCATCAGGGATATCACAATAGGAAATACCTATAGCCAGCTAACAAATGTCTGGGTGGAGAGATGGCCACCAGGTCCCTAAGGGGGCTGTATGCGAGATAGACCATACTTCTTTTCCAGTAGGATTTGTGATCAGCCATCACTGCTTAATGGGCTGATGAGGGTTAGGACTACTTGTAGCCAAGGGGAGAGTATATAACCTTATTCACATTGCCAATACACAATTTGAAACTGTTACCAGTCTTTTTCAGTTTCCAGAAAGATTCTGTATAGGCGGAAGGCTTGAGATGAGAGGTATGGATCCAGGAAGTGATTCTGTTTACGTTTACCACTGTAGGTGTTATAATAGCACCTGGTATGGTCCTTTTCAGCGGGGTACCAGGGATGACACCTGATATCATCTTACATAGATGAAATCTCTTACTTGATATGGATGTGGAATCCCCTGGTTCCCAGTTGGGTAGGCAGTGGCCAGCTGTTTTCACAGGTATTACTGAGTTCTTTCAAGATCTTTAAGTCTGTCAAGCAAGGGGGTGTGGAAAGGATCTTTAGGTCTTACAGTTGGGCTTAGGTCCCCTACTGGAGGAGGGCCACCATAAAGAATTTCACATGTGGTAAGGTTACTCAAAGAAACAAAGGGATTTTTTCTTGCATGAAACATTGCATAAGGCAGGAGCATAGTCCAATCTTATGCTGGTCTCTAAGCTTAATTTCATTAAGGTCTCTTTAATGGTTCTATTCATTCTTTCTACTTGTCTTGAACTCTGTGGTCTATAAGCACAATTTAACTTCCAATTAATCCCCAGGTTCCTGGCTAACCCCTGACTTACCTGGGTCATGAACATGGGTCCATTGTCAGATCCTATTACCGGCTTAGCTTCCTCCAATGGTAGAGAGGCTTAGTCAGCAGCAGCGGAATCACTTAGAGTGTGTTGTGTGTTAGGGGACAAGTGCAGGGGTTAAGGAGGGGGAGAAGAGTCCAGTAGAGTCAAATCTGTGACTCAGGGAGAACAGAGGGTGGAGGAGGAGGAGGTTGAGAGGGTTTGAGAGATCATGGGGGAAGGAGTAGGAGCAGAGGTAGGGGCAAGGAAAGGCTTCACCCATGGAGGAGGAGATTTGCAGAGGTCCTGCCAAGTTAAGATATATGGCTGTTGATCCGGATGGCTATGTGGCGCTGGCTGAAAGACAATACCTCTGACTTTTTAAATTAGTGGGAAGTAGAAAGATCCGTCTAGGGGCCATACGACTCCAAAGATGGGCCATTCTGAGGCACAGAGATTCTGCCAGGTCCAGCGTTTTACTAAAAAAAGAAAGATTCTGAGCCCTTAAGCGGACTTTGGTCCAGTGATCAAGGGTCAGGGACAGAGGCATTGACGTGCTCTGTTCCATAATGAAAGTTCCACAAACAGTAAAAGCAAGAACACACGACACAGATAAGACAAGACCATAAAGACAGGCAATGAACGTCCAACACTGAGACCAGGAATGAGTAGCCGGCAAAACCCAATGGTATGGCAATAACGAATCTAAAAGAAATTATCACTGAGTCGAGAAGACTATTGTTCCTTGATTTCCCGAGTTCTCTGCGGGGTCCTCCAGAGAGGTGCCCTTTGTCTCTGTGACATGTCTCTCAGCCACCGTCGGAGAGAGCCCAGGCTCTTCATCGCCAGCAATTTTGCCAAGCCCTAACAAGAAACCTGAAACCAGAAAGAGGCGCCTTACTTGCTCCGAGAGGAGCCCGTTGGGGTCTCTCATCCGCCACTGCTGGAACTCAGTGGAACCTCAATATGTAAAGGTCAGGCGAGTGTCAGAGGAAGATACTACCAAGAGACTGTCTCATGCAACAGCAAAGGGTTTATTTGTGGTCCAGCATGCTGGAGCTCAGAGCTAAATTAAATAGAGCAGAGACCTCTGAGAACAGCTTAAGCAGAGCTTATATACTTTCCTTGGAGAGGGAAGAGAGGGAAGTTCAGTGATGGGTAAGGGCGAGTGGGCGGTTTGCATGACACCGAGTGAGGGAGTACATTCTGCAGTTCGGCTGTTGGGAACAGTACATTCTAGAACAAGATTAGCAAACATTTCTCAATATTTCAACAGTGTTTTGTTAAGCATACAGAAAAACAGGAAGTGACAAGTACCTATTTTATTAATTTTATTAACCTTTCACTACCGACTATGCCTTTTTGACTTGATGTTCCTTCTACATTAATTCATGCAACGTACAAGGTGCTATGCCATTGTATATCGATTTATCTGAGACAACTCTGCAGAACGTAATTCAACACCACGTATCACTATCAAGGGCCCAATGCCCTTCTGGGCTTCAAATCAGACTTAAATTTCTTTTTTCATACATATATTTCACCTATATATTCTTCTACACATAGCAAGTTCCCAATACGATCATTCATCCAGGAAAATGATTTCTAACCCAAATCAAGCATGTTTTTAACCATAACCGGACACTGTTCCCTCAATCTAACTTTACAGAAGAGCAGGGAAGGAGTTGATATTACAATACAGAAATGTAGAAAAACTTCCACCTGCTGAGAACCTCAAAGGTCCATGCAGAAATGATCCCTGGAGAAGATGTAGGAAGCAATAAAGGACCTGAGAGACCAAAAGTCATCTTCCATGGCAAATAACCCGGTCAGGATAAAAGGTTGTGTCTGAATCAGATTTTTTTTTAATGTAGAGATCATGGACCAAACCAGGCCTGTGTGGAGATCTATTCCTGGGTGCCTTTGGTTGATATACCATTCTAACTTGTGAAAATGTCACAGGAAGTAGGGGAGGCCTCAATTTCTTGGGACCCTTGGAAGCAACAGTTAGGACAAAGTGGCTGCCAAGACAGTGCCCTCATTCAGTTCAGGAAGGAAGTGACCTCACCTCACTTTCTTGGTGATGGAACTCTCTGAACGTGGGATCCAGGAAGCCAGGCACACAGAGCCAGTCCCAGTCCCAGTCCCAGTGGTCTCACTTGTTTGGATTTACCAAGGACAGGGTCAGTATTTTTTGGTACCTACAGATGTGAGGAAGGCCAAATGCCAGGAAAGCTCGGATGCAGGGCTTTTCATGAGAAAGCAGGTAGTAGCTCACCGTTGGCTCCTAAGAAGTTCACAGAGTTGGCCAAGGAGACAAGATCTGAGACAGGAAAGGCCATTTTGGGGGAACATATTATGGCCCACAAGTCAGAGGACACTCTGGATAGTCACAGACCTACTTAGGGGAAGGAGGTGCCTTTGTGGGTGTGGTTGTGGGTTTGTGGTTTTGTCTCATTTTCTGAGAATAGGTAGGACAGTCGGTTTGTTTCATTTGAAGTGGACTGTTTCTAGTAAGTCTTTTCACAGGGCGAGTGTTTCTATGTCTGTGTATTCCACTGTTTCCGTGGTTGTAGACATTAGAAAAGAGAATCCATCAATGGATGTGTCGTGTCTAGTAGAAATCTTCTCAGCATTCATATTGCCGCGTTTATGAATGGACTGTAGCTTGCCTTATCGATGAGCAACACCTGCTACCTTCCTAAGTTTCTATTTTCGTCCTGAATTCCGGCCAATCTCAAGAATAGGCCCATGGTTTTGTGTCCAAGATATGTACCACCTCCAAGTTCTGTGACATGGCCATGTACTGGATAGCTGTAGGGGATGGTGAGCATCTCAGAAAACTCAGATATCAGTGTGACCAGAAAAGTCTCAGAGGAGAAACCCTGCTTTTGGCCTTTTGCTTACCTATTGTTCTGTTGCCCTGAATGTCAGGAAGGTCTTTGCCTCAGGCCACCCCTTTGTGAAGCCTGAAGAAAACAGTTTTCAAATGGAAATGAATGGGCATACCTGTGGCACTTTCCTTAATTGCTTTGGAAAGGGATGTGTCTGAATCAGGCCCTTGGCCCTGTGTGTGGCTGTGGCTTAGATTCTCAGCACCTGATGGATCTAAAGAAAGTTACCATGTGTGCATCCAAAAGAAAATTCGCCAAAAGAGCAATTATTGGGATGAAGTCTCTCGACTTCCTCTGTAAGGTTCCTGACTTCCATCAAGTGAGAATGGGATCCTTTGGGTCAAAAGAGTTCTACGAAACCTGCAGAGGCTAGCCCATTGTGCTTGGGTTTTCTCATGACTAAAATTCACATAAAGAATCTAAACCCCACAGACAGTAGTCCTCAAATTGGAGAGTTATTAACGGCAGGCCTATTTGATCACTTTTGGTTCACAGGATGGGTGTCCAGGCCACCTTGACTTTAGGCAAATGAGGGGCAAAGGAGCTTATTTGGGACACTGTCTTGGTCTGCACCCCTCATGGAAACCTCCAGCCAGATTATGATGAGTGTCTGTATGAAAGAAGATGAGGGCCATATGGGAGGGTTCTTGTTTTAATTGTGGTAATTTGTGTGGTAGTTGGAAGAGATGACTGGGTCCACCAGGGCTTGAACTCTGGTGTGATTCTCCTTAGAGACTGAGTTCTGGAACTGACCTCAGAGAAGTATTGCCATGAATAGTGTTGGGATTTTAGGAGACCACGCATGAGAATCGGTTTTGGAAACTGAGATCTAGGCCCAGGATGACTTTCCACAGAGCTCAGGGATTCTGAGCCAGGATATCACATGATTTAATTCTTAAAGACTTGGTAGCCATAGTTGAGAGTCCAAACACACATGGACCTCACATTGTATACCTCAATGGGCCTGGATTCATGTGTCCTTTTGGCCACTCTTTGGGAAGGCTTGCCTGTGAGTGTTCTCCAGAGCTTTCATTGAAATGAGCTTCCTCACCATTTAATGGTTCCTGAATTAAATGAAACCCACAGTGCCTCCAACTTCATCCTTGAAAAATGACTAGATTAATACCATAAAATTTTTGAAATCCCCATGACCAGGTGGCACTGGATAACCTTAAGATATCCTGTTGCTGATCATGAGTATAACAAACAGTGCCTTGATTGACTGAGTTTCGTGAAAATGGTGTAGAACAGAGATGCCAGTAAGTTGGAGCCTGCTGGGTAGTGGGCGTAGAGCAGTGGACTATAGGTGTGTAAATAAATATTTTTGGTAGGACCACCTGGATCTTCCATTGGCTTCCAAATCTTGCGACTGACATGGTGCAGGCAGCAGACCTTTATATGTAAAGGCATCTTGTTATATGTAGAGGTTTCAGGGCAATGTTCAGAATCAGGTTGCTATAGTCAAGGGGAAAGCTATGTGGGATAGAAGCCTGGTTCGTACATTCTCTTGCCGACCCTGACCAACCACACATGACAGAACTCCCTCCAGCATTGTGTCCCAGTTTAACATATTGTATTTCATGAAGCAAATACCAAATTCCCAGTGCAGCAGTAAGAAACACCCTGAAAAGTGGAGGATGACCAAATGGCTTCACAGACCACACGGGAAGACACTTAGCTCCCAGTAGCAACAGTTTACCTACAAAGGGAGATTTCAGACCTGCTGCCTCATGTTCATTACAAAATAAAGAACCATGTCCTCCAGGTCACATAGATGCAGACCCAGATTTTTGGTGTCACTACAAACGAAGCTAAATCTCCTGACAATTACATATATTTCTTTTTCTTTTTTTAATTGATTTTTATTGTAGGTTGTTCAAAACAGTACATACTTCTTGATATATCAAATTTCACACTTTGATTCAAGTGGGATATGAGCTCTCATTTTTACTCCATATACAGATTGCAGAATCACATCAGTTGCAGAACCATTGATTTACATATTGCCATACATATATTTCTTGTGCCTAACCTCAGAGGAAGTTTCTCAATAAGTCTTTAGGTCAGCACAGCTCCATGTTTCTGGAGTGTTTACCCTCTCCCATACTTTTGTAAACTGTTTTACCACCTTCAGTGTTGTGAACTCCTGAGCATTTTTCATTCCACATATGTATTCACAGGTTTTCTAACTCCTCTCCTCTAATTGTGTCTTACTTTTAGCGATGGTTATGTCAAGGTATTGTTCTGGATAAGAGAGGGAAGATTTTTGTGTATCACATGTTTGCATACACATTAGATCCATTTTCCTATTTTCCATTTGAAATGCTGAATCCCTGACACTAACCCATACCCTACTAGACTCTGACTACTAATCCTAATATCATGGAGAAAAAAAAACCTAACTGAATAGAAGTACAGTCCTTTTATAGGAAGCATGGTGTATATTTGTATTTGTCTTCCTCTTTATCAAGAGTATGTGTTTTAAATTTAGTAAACTTTTCATTTTAATATTTCTCCATGATTTTTTAAAGTTATCACATATGTAAATTCCTGTCTCCCTTTCTCTGTATCCTATTCAGCACATGTAATTTTTTTATGCATATACAATATCCTACCTGGTATCACACGTACATTCTTGTAAGATGACTGACTTTGGAATATAAAAATTGTGAGAAGAGATGACTCTCCCTAAATAATGATGGAACTGAAAATTCCACCTATGGGTGAGCTTCCTAGTGAAAAACACTATACATAAATCCATGTTCAGTAAAATGAATATTTTTGGATTTGTGAATGAATTATATTTCATGATGAATATCGATTGGCATATATATTGCTAAATATTAATGTGTGTGTGTGTGTGCATGTGTGTGTGTGTGTGGGCGTGTGTGTGTGTGTATATTCTACGGATTTTAAAAAAATATGAAAAATATGTGTCTTATTATACACTCCCTAAATTCATTCATATTCATTTATGTTCATTTAAATTCAAATTTTCACAAGATTATTCTCAGTAATATTCATACACCTGAAATATATTTTGGTTTCCTACTACTGAAAACTAAGTTCAGTGGATGGTGCTTAAAAATCCTAATATTTCTACAGTAACTGACCCAGTTTAACATCAATGCAAGTAGATTGCTATGGGACATGATGTGTAATTTGAAGTTCATTTTTACTCAACACTGGTACATTACTATTTCTTCAGTTTATGGACATCATAGGATGTATTTTTTCATCCACAACTTCACAAATTTTTTTGGCATTTGGTTCACTTTCAATTACTTACTACTTCAGAACACATGTATTCCTCCATGTTTCTTTACTGGTCTTTTCACTAGACTTCTTTCTAAACACATTATTTTCGATTCCATAATCATTTTTGAAGCAAAACTCACTCTTCACGATAAACCGTAACCCTAATAATACCATTGCATATATAACTCGTTGGAATGATGGTATATATATCAATATAAGTTTTCCAATATATTTTCAGATGCAAACTCAATCCATTATTTTGTTGGATCCAGTTACATACTTTATTCACAATATGGTCTATTCCTGCATCATCTCAATAATCATCAACACAAGGTACACCTATTTGTATCCCCAGTACTAATTTATAAGTTTCCAGAATATTACTCCCCTTTATGGTGGAAGAAATACTTATGTCACCTGATCTACATATACATTTTACCACAGTAGTATTCTGGACACAAAATGCAAAGGTCACACATATGATTGTACCAAAGCCTAAATAGAAAGTGACCATAGATTACTAAAAGCATCTATGTCCAGGGTGCCTACTGCTCTCAAATGTCAATCCTATTGGTTACTACATATTTGTTTCTTCCTAAGATTATATATTTAACCTCAAGCCTGTTGAAAATATCTAATCCTATCACTCACTTAATACTTTTCCTGATTTCCTAATGCCCCTATTGATATCTGCTTTCCTGCATATTTTTCCCAGTTCATCATTGTGACTGTCTCTTCACATGTGCTGATATTTACATTCACCCTCTAACTGAAAACCAATTGCTAAAGAACTTTTGGTCCAACTCCGAGACTCACTCTTCTTCCTAAACCTACTGACTATCTTCCTAATCCTACAGACTATCCCTTTTTGACTGGATGTTCTCTTCTACTTTCAATCATCCGAGGTATAGGGTCCTATGCCATTGTATATCGATTTATCTGAGACCTCGGTGCAGAACATAATTCAATCTAAGTATACCAATCAAGGGCCCAATGCCTTTCTGGGCTTCAAATCTTTCCTAGATCTCTGATCTCATACATATATTTCACATTTATATTCTTATAAATATCACAGGTTCCCAATACCATAATTCATCCAGCAGAATGACTCCTAACCCAAATCGAACATGCTATTAACACTAACCATACACTGTTCCCTCAATCTCACTTTACAGAAGAGCAGGGACAGAGTTGGTCTTAAAATCCAGGAAGGTAGGGTATCATCCACCAGCTGAGAACCTCAAAAGTCCCTGCAGAAATAATCCCTTGAGTCGGTGTAGGCAGGTATGAAGGATCTGAGAGAGCAAAAGTCATCTTCCATGGCAAACAACCTGGTCAGGTTGAAGGGATGTGTCTGAATTAGCCTCTCTCTTCCTAATGTAGAGAAGATGGACCAAACCATGGCTGTGTGGAGAGCTGTTCCCCGGTGCCTATGGTTGATATACCATCCTAACTTATGAAGGAGTCACAGCAAGTAGAGGCAGACTCCATCTTTTGGGAACCTTGGAAGAAACTGTTAAAACAAAGTGGTTTCCAAGGCAGTGACTTCATTCAGTTCTTGAAGGAAGTGACCTCACCTTACATTATTGGTGATGAAAGTCTGTGATCTTGGGATCCAGGAAACCAGG
Source organism: Callospermophilus lateralis (assembly GCF_048772815.1). Classification (NCBI taxonomy): domain Eukaryota; kingdom Metazoa; phylum Chordata; class Mammalia; order Rodentia; family Sciuridae; genus Callospermophilus; species Callospermophilus lateralis. Next base: position 278,691 of record NW_027512886.1, on the reverse strand, counting down.
CACACAGAGTCAAACCCACTCCATGTCCCAGTGGGCTCACTTGTTTGGATTTAACAAGACAGAGTCACTCTTTCTTGGTACCTACTGATGTGAGGACAGCCAAATGCCTGGAAACTATGAAGACTGGCCTTTCCAGAGAAAGCAGGTAGTTTCTCACCACGGGCTCCTGACAACTTCACAGAGTTTGCTAAAGAGACCAGATCGGATACAGGACACGCCACTTTTGGGGAACATAGTATGGCCCACAAGTCAGAGGACACTCCGGATAGACACAGACCTACTTGGGGGAAAGAGGTGCCTTTTTGGGTGTGAGTGTGAGTTTGTGGTTTTGTCTCATGTTCTGAGAATAGTTAGGAAAGCTGGTTTGTTTGTTTTGGAGTGGACTGTTTCTAGTAAGTCCTTTGACAACGTGAGTGTTTCTGTGTCTATATATCATACTGTGTCCGTGATTGTAGACAGTAGAAAAGAGAATGCATCAATGGATGTGTCCTGTCTACGAGAAAGCTTCAAAGCATTCATCCTGAGCAATTTATGAATGGACTGCAGCTTGCCGTATGGATGGGCAACTCCTGGTATCTTTCTAAATTCCTGTTTTCTTCCTGAATTCTGGACACTCTCCAGAATACGCTCATGATTTTGTGTCCAAGATATGTACCACCTCAATCTCTGTGACATGGCCATGTACTGGATAGCTGATGGGAATGGTGAGTATCTCAGAAAACTCAGATATTAGTATGCCCAAGAAAGTCTCAGTGGAGAAACCCTGCTTTGGGCCTTTTGCTTACCTATTCTGTTGCCCTGAATGTCAGGAAGGTCTTTGCCTCAGGCCACACTTTGTGAAGCCTGAAGAAAATAGTTTTCAAATGGAATTGAATGGTCATTACCTGTGCCTCTTCGGTTAATTGCTTTGGAAATGGATGTGTCTGAATCAGCCTCTTGGCCCTATGTGAGGCTGTGGCTTAGATTCACAGCACATGATGGGTCTAAAGAAAAATCCCATGTGTGCATCCAAAACCAAAATGGACAAAAGAACTGTCATGGTTTATAGAGTCTCTCGCCTTCCTCTGTAAGGTTCCTGACCTCCATTAAGTGAGAATAGGGATCATTTGGGTCAAGTGAATTCTTTAAAGCCCTGCAGAGGCTATCCCATAGGTTCGTGGGTTTTCTCATAACTCCAATTCACATCTATGTTTACAGAAGAGCAGGGACAGTGTTGGTCTTACAATACAGGAATGCAGTGGATCTTCCATCTGTTGAGAACCTCAAAGCTCCATGCAGAAATGATCTCTGGAGAAGATGTAGGCAGCTATGTAAGACCTGAGAGAGCAAAAATCATCTTCCATGGCAAACAACCTGGTCAGGATTAAGGGTTGAGTCAGAATGAGCCTATCTCTTCTTAATGTAGTGAAGATGGACCAAACCCGGCCTGTGTGGAGAGCTGTTCCCTTTTGCCTACAGGTGATATACCATTCTAACTTGTGAAAGTGTCACAGGAAGTAGGGGCAGCCCTCATCTCATGGGACCGTTGGAAGCAATTGTTATGACAAAGTGGTTGCCAAGGCAGTGATCTCATTCAGTTCCTGAAGGACGTGATCTCATCTCACTTCCATGGTGATGGAACTCTCTGAACTTGGGATACAGAAAGCCAGGCACCCAGAGCCAGTCTCAGTTCTATTCCCAGTGGTCTCACTTTTTTGGATTTACAAAGGACAGAGTCAGTCTTTCTTGATACCTACTGATGTGAGGATGGCCAAATGTCAGGAAAGCTCAGAAGAGGGGCTCTTCCTGAGAAAGCAGATAGTGGCTCACTCCTGGCTTCTAACAACTTCACATTGTTGGCCAAGAAGACCAGATCTGAGACAGGTCAGGCCATTTCGGAGGATCATAGTATGGCCCATCAGTCAGAGCACACTCCGGAGAGTCACAGACCTATTTGGGAGAAGGAGGTGCCATTGCGGGTGTGGGTTTGTGGTTTTGTCTCATGTTCTAAGAATAGTTAGAAAAGGCGGTTTGTTTGGTTTGGAGTGAACTGTTTCTAGTAAGTCGTTTGACAATGCAATTGTTTCTATGTCTGTGTATCCCACTGTGTCCGTGCTTGTAGACATTAGAAAAGAGAATGCATCAATGGATGTGTCCTGTCTCATAGAAAGCTTCCCAGCATTCATCCAGCACAATTTATGAATTGAATGCGGCTTGCCTTATTGATGGGCGATACCTGCTACCTTCCTAAGTTGCTGTTTTCTTCCTGAATTATGGCCAATCTCCAGAATAGGCTCATGGTTTTGTGTCCAAGATATGTACTACCTCCAAGCTCTGTGACATGGCCATGTACTGGATAGCTGAATGGAATGGCGAGCATCTCAGAAAACTCAGATATCAGTGTGACCAGTAAAGTCTCAGTGGAGAATCCCTGCTTTGGGCCATTTGCTTACCTATTGTTCTGTTGCCCTGAGAGTCAGGAAGGTCTTTGTCTCAGGCCAACCCTTTGTGAATCCTGAAGGAAAGATTTTTCAAATGGAAATGAATATGCTTTACCTTTGGCTCTTTCCTTAATTGATTTGGAAAGAGATGTGTGTGAATCAGCCTCTTGGCCCAGTGTGATTCTTTGACTTAGATTCTCAGTACCTGATGGATCTAAAGAAAGATCCCATGGGTGCATAAAATCCAAAATGGCAAAAAGAGCAGTCATTGTTGATGAAGTATTTTGCCTTCCTCTGTAAGGTTCCTGAATTCCATCAAGTGAGAATAGGGATCTTTTGGGTCAAATGAGTTCTTCAAATCTATTCAGAGGCTATCCAATAGGTGCTTGAGTTTTCTCATCTTTCCAATTCACATAAAGAATCTGTACCCGACACTCAGTAGGACTCAAATTGGAGAAGCAGAGCAGTATTAAGGGCAGGCCTATTTGATCACTCCTGGTACACAGGAAGGGTGTACAGGCCACTGGGAATTTAGGCAAATGAGGGGCAACAGAGCTTATTTTGGACACTGTCTTGGGCTACGCTAATGCTATCAAATGTCAATCCTATTGTTGACTTCATATTTGTTTTATCCTAAGCTCATATATTCATCCTCAACCCTGTTGAAAATATCTAATCCCATCACTCACTTTATTCTTTTCCTGATTTCCTAATGTCTCTATTGATATCTGCTTTCCTATATATTTTGCCCTGTGCATCATTGTGACTGACTCTTCACTTGTGTTGACGTTTACATTGACTCTCTAACCAAAACCCTATTGCTAAAGAACTTTTGTTCCAAATCCTATACTCACTTTTCTTCCTAAACTTACTGACTATCTTTCTAATCCAACTGACTATAACTTTTTGAATGGATGTTCTCTTCTACATTCAATGATCCAAGTACAGTTCAGGTTTCTATTCAACCGGGTGAGGGAGTAGATTCTGCAGTTTGGCAATTGGGGACAGCACATTCTGGCAACAAGATTAGCAAAGAGTTCTCAAGATTTCAACAGTGTTTCGTTAAGTGTACAGAAAAACAGGAAGTGACAAGTACATATTTTATTAACCTTTCATTCCCCACTTCTTTTTCTGGCTACTTTTAATCATAAAAGTGATCTTTGTGGGGTGTCACATTCTATGTCTGCTAGTGGGGTATTACCATAATTTTAATTTGTCCAATTTGAGCTTGGAGAAAAGAAATTACATGGTTGAGGAAACAGGGTTTTATAGTTAGTAATACTATGAGGATTATTATTGGACCGGCCAGGGTTGATAAAAACGTAATTAACCAGGGGGACTGTGTAAAAAAAGACTCAAACTACCCTTTTTGTGCCTCTCTCTCTCGTTGTTGCTCTTCAAGGCATCTTTTTAATTTACTCATAGATTTTTTTACAACTCCAGTATTGTCGACATAAAAACAACATTCTTCCCTCAATGAAGCACAAAGGCCCCCTTCTGTCATGAAAAGGAGGTCCAACCCTCGCCTTTTCTGTAAAACAACTTCAGAGAGAGAGGTTAAAGATTCCTGCAAAACTGTGATGGAGGTTTCTAAAATCTTTAAGTTTTGATCTATTGCTTCTTCTAATTGGGTCACTTGTTGTGTCCCATGGACCAGAGCAGTGGTTCTTGTGCCCAACCCTGCAGCAACTCCTATTCGTAATAGAATGGCTAAGGTGAGGGACATATGTTCCCAGCGGAACCGGGTTGTATGTCCCCCTCTTTGATCTTCAGATGAACATGCGTCATGATAGAGCACTCTGGGAAACATCTGCACCATTTCACAATTAATCACATCTGTTGACCATTTCATGAAAACATAAACAATGTTTAAGTATATAGAATTATACTGTTGTAGGGACGGACAAGGCAAGGCACCTAAGATAGCACCAAAGACACGGAAACAGTCTTTTTTGGTTTCAACCAGATTCAGAGGGCATTGCTTCTGTTGTAATCAATTAATCCCCTGAAACCCAAGTTACGTAGTTTCAGAATTTTGTACCCAACACGTAAGGGAAGGGGCTCAGAAGTTCACAGTCTGCAGAAGTTCACAAAAAGCAGTTTTTGTTTCTCTTTTTTCCTCAGTTTGGGCAAGTTAACTTTTCAAGGACACCTGGGTGTGGGTGTCTTCCCTTTCTTTTTTTCCCCCTTCCAGCTGTTTCCATACAGCCCAGTTTGTAACTTCTTTATCTTAGAAATGTAGCCATCTCTGTGAAGCCCCAGCTCAAGGCCAGAGGACTTTTTTTCAAATATTTTGTGAAAAACTAGTAAGGGTGTGTCTAGATCAGGAGTGCTTAATTTTTTAGCCAGTTGCCAAGGAGACCAGGGCAACACAAAAATAGGAAGTTTATCTACAGTGAACTCTTTTATAGGGACTCTTTTGCTGAAAGTCCTAAATCAGCCATGGTGAAGACTTCTGGAGAAGGTCAGTTAAGACTTTTCTGTGGGCCTGGTACAGAGGGGGACAATTTGGAAGGCAGAAATAAGAGCAGCTCTGTGGATCTGAGAATGAGGAAGGAGAGATGTAAAAGAATATTGGGAGAGGGCTTTGGGATCTTAATAGCAACAAAAACTTGAGCAGTAGAACAGATAGAACAGAGGGGGAGACGGGAGTGAGATTCCAAAAAGCCTGTGAGGGACTTTAAATTCTTAGTAACCTGTTTTTAGTGATGACAAAGCAACATTAAAGGCCATTTTCATTACATCTTGTATTAGGGTCTGAGGATTCTTCTCAGCGGGTTTGAGCTTTGCATTAGGTGGTAAGAGGACTGGGTGGGACCCGGTGCGGGCACTGACAGGAGAGGAGAGGAGTGAGTGAATGGAGTGGTACCTCAGTACCTGCAACCTCAGCAAGGGAGCAATGGTCTGAGAACCAGTCGAGATTTGGGTTTTTGATCTAGATATTGGAGGGGAGAAATCAAGTTGCTGAGGTGGGAGTGACAGCAGAGAGTCTAGAGCACAAGGCTGAGGGTGAGCATCTATTGGAGAAGCATAGTTCAGGATGTGAGCAAAGGAGAGAGAAGGCCTCCACATAGCGGAATCTCCTTTCATTCTTTTGAGCACTTGCAGAAGTTAAAAAGGTCACACAGAATTTGAGGATCTAGAGACCCCTCTGGGGGCCATCGGTTTTGGTTATCTAATTCGTAATATGGCCAATGCTGTGTACAGAATTTGATGAGGAGTTTGGGTTCCATCTGACAGTCCCTGTATGCTCACATCCCCATGACTTACAATAGAAGTCTGCTCTCCCCTTCCACAGCCGTGACTGTTTGTGGCTTTGATAGTCTGCCGGGCAAACATAGTAATCTAGGCTAGCCAACCTGCATCTGGCTCACGTGTCCCTACATCTATAATGTTTGTTTCCATTATCTATGGTACGGAAAGGATTTAATGGAATTTTAGTGGGATCCTGTTAATCAGGGATATCCCAATAGGAAAGACCTATAGCCAGCTGACAAATGACTGGGTGGAGAGATGGCCACCAGGTTCGTAAGCTGGCTGTATTCGAGATAGGCCATACTTCGTGTACAGTAGGATTTGTGATCAGCCATCGCAGCTTAAGGGGCTGATGAGGGTTAAGACTACTGGTCGTCAAGGGGAGAATAAATATCTTCCAGGATCTTCTTTACAACCATTTGCAATGTTTCTTTTTTCTTCTTTTTTATTTCTTTTTTTTTTGTGTGTGTGTGGGGAAGGCTTCAATACATCCTGAAAATGTATGTTCAAAGACTAGGAGTTATTTAAGTCCATACCTTACTGGCTTAATTTCAGTAAAGTCCACTTCCCAGAAATGTCCTCGTCTGGTTCCTCATAGGTGCTTTCCTGCAGGAAGCTTGGAAGTGTAAGCTTTAACCAATTAATGGACCTGACAGGCTTTTGTTACCCATTCAGTTATTTCCTTTTGCTGTGAGTAGGTTAGTGGAAAACTGTGTTCTTGATCCTTCACGAATGAATGCAGTTTCTTTGAACAAAGGTGAGTGAGTTGATGAACATTTGCTACTGACATAGTTAGAGCCATGATTATAGGAGTAGTTACTGAAGGATTAAAAAATTCCACTTGGGGGCCTTCAGGGTTAAAAGTTATTTTGGCCCAGAGCTTGGTGAGCAGAACTCTGCCTATCAATGTGGCCAGGGATTACTAGGAAGGAGTGATGGATTTTTCCTTTTACCTGGTCCATGGTCCTCGTAGTTGTCAAAGCCCGATATTTACTTCTGTTAGACTCTTGAATTAGAGACCTTTTATTCGGTAGAGGGCCCAATGGGCCTTACGGGCTGAGTATATTCCCCCTGCATCTACTTAAAAGTTTATTGTGTTCCCCTCCACTTCAAAAGTTACCTTGAGGTCAGGGAGAGGATCTGAGCCCGGACTTTCTTAATATTACTCCAGAGTCAGAATATCTGGCTGGCATGGCTGTCTCTTTCTAGGGCACTCTTTGGCCCAGTGTCCTTTTTCTTTAGAGTAGGCACATTGATCTGAGGCCAGGGGTGGCCTCTAGTGTGTGCCCAGGTATCCCTTTCTGTCTCTCTGTTTCTTAGTTTCTGGCCTATTTGTTGTTGTGACCAGGACCTTAGTCAATGCCTTAGTCTGTCTTTTGTTTCTTTTATCCTCACTCAGCTCCCTTCTCTTCCTCAGTTTCTTTCTTAAAGTATACCTTCTCGGGTTCTCTGACTAAATCCCTCAAAGTCATATCTTGTAATCCATCTAAGCATTGTAACTTTCTTTTAATATCCAGGGCAGCTTTCCCAATAAAGGCCATTGTGACAGATGCCTTTTGATCCTCTGCCTGAGGATCGAAAGGAGTATGTCTCTTATATACCTACATAATTATCTCTAGGAACATAGAGGGAGATTCATCAGGCCCTTAAATAATCTCTCTTACCTTGGCCAAATTAGTTGGTCACCTAGCGGCCACTAAGATACCCACTATTAGAGCCCGGCGATAAGTGGACAGATGCTCCCTACCTTCAAAGGTGTTGGGGTCCCAGTTGGGTCGTTTCAAGAGAAAGCCGGCTTTGAATATATTGGGAAGTTTTGTCGGTCACGCATTTGGTCCGAGGATACTTTTTTCTAGCATCCAGGAGGATTCTCTTTTGTTCCTCTGTCATGAAGAGAGTCCCTAGGAGTTGTTGGCAGTCATCTCAAGTAAGTTGGTGTGAAAACATCAATGACTTCACCAGACCTGAGAGCCAGGTTGGGTCCTCGGTAAAAGGAGGATTGTTATTTTTCCATTTATATAGGTCTGAAGAGGAGAAGGCCAATACTGGTAGGCTTGCATTTTTTCCCTATGGCCATCGTCAATCATTGGTCCTTAGGGATGGAGGGAAGCAACACGGGAGTTCCAGGGTTTTCAATCATTTGCCACCAGCGAGTTCCTTTAGCAACTCCAGCTTCCTCCAGGGGAGGAGGGGCTGTGTGTGACGCAGGGGAGTTATCTGGAGGGCCCTGGGCTGGCTTAGCTTCCTCCAATTGCGGAGAGGCTGAGTCAGCAGCTGGAGAATCACTTAGAGGGTGTTGGGGGTTGTGGGACAAGGGTAGAAGATAAGGAGGGGAACGAGAGTCCAGTAGAGTCAAATCTTGTGACTCAGGGAGAACAGAAGGTGGAGGAGGAGGAGGAGCAGAGGGGTTGAGAGATCGTGGGGGAAGGAGTAGGAACGGGGACACAGCAAGGAAAGGCTTCACCCACGGAGGAGGAGATTTGCAGAGGTCCTGCCAAGCTAAGGTATATTCCTGTTTATCAGTATGGCTATGTGGCCCTGGCTGTAAGACAATATCTCTGTCTTTTTAAATTAGTGGGAAGTAGAAAGATCCTTCTAGGGGCCATCAGAATCCAAAGGTGGGCCATTCTGTGGCACACAGAGTCTGCCAGGTCCAGCGTTTTACTGAAAAAGAAACATTCTGAGCCCTTAAGCGGACTTTGGTCCATAGATCAAGGGTCAGGGACAGAGGCATTGAAGTGATCTGTCCCATAATGAAAGATACACAAACAGTAAAAGCAACGACACAGGACACAGACAAGAGAAAACAATAAAGACAGGCAATGGACGTCCAACACTGAGACCAAGACTGAGCAGGTGGCAAAACCCGATGGGCTGGCAATACCGAATCTGAAACAAAGTATCACTGAGTCGAGGAGACTATTATTCCTTGATTCCCGAGTCCTCTGTGGCGTCCCCCAGGGACTTGGTTTGTGGCTCTGTGACACGTCTGCCAGCCACCATCAAAGAGAGCTCACACACTTCATCGACAGCCATTTTGCCAAGCCCTAACCTGAAACCTGAAACCAGAAAGAGGTGCCTTACTTACCCTGAGAGTAGCCCATTGGGGTCTCTCGTTCACCACTGCTGGATTTCGGTGGAACCTCCATATATAAATATCGGAAGAGCATTGGGGGAAGAGACCACCAAGAGACTCTCTCATGCAAAAACAAAGGGTTTATTGGGGGTCCAGCATGCTGGGGCTCAGAGCTCATTTGAATAGAGCAGAGAACCCTGAGAACAGCTTAAGCAGAGCTTATATACTTTCCTTGAAGAGGGCAGGGAGGAAAGTTTATTGATGGGCCTGGGCGGGTGAGCAGTTTGCGTGCAACTGGGTGAGGGAGTACATTCTGAAGTTTGGCAGTTGGGGACAGCACATTCTGGGAAAAAGATTAGAAATCACTTCTCAAGATTTCAACAGTGTTTTATTAAGCATACAGTAAAACAGGAAGTGACAAGAATCTATTTTATTAACATTTCACTACCAACTATACTTTGCCAGATTTCCTAAAGTCTCTATTGATATCTGCATTCCTACATATTTTCCCCAGTTCATCATTGTGATTAATTCTTCACATGTGCTGACATTTACATTCACTCAATACCCGAAACCCTATAGCTAAAGAACTTTTGGTCCAAATCCTATAGTCACTCTCCTTTATAAACATACCGACTATCTTCCTAATACTACTGACTATCCATTTTGACTGAAAGTTCTCTTTGAAAATCAATCATCCAAGTTACAAGGTCCTATGCTTAATACCCAATCAAGGGCCCAATGCCCTTCTGGGCTTCATATCTTACCTAGATTTTTGTTTTCAGATTCATATATTTTACCTATATATTCTTGAAAATATCGCAGGTTCCCAATACCATTATTCATCCAGCAGAATGATTTCTATTCCAAATCAAACCTGTTATTAACCGTAACCATACACTCTTCCCTCAATCTAACTTTAGAGAAGAGCAAGGACAGAGTTGGTCTTAAAATACAGGAATGTAGGGGATCTTCCAACTGCTGAGAAACTCAAAGGTCTATGCGCAAATGATCCCTAGAGAAGTTGTAGGCACCTATGAAGGAACTGAGAGAGCAAAAGTCATCTTTCATTGCAAACAACCTGGTCAGCATGAAGGGATGTGTCTGAATCAGCCTCTCTCTTCTTTATGTAGAGAAGAAGGACCAAACGAGGCCTCTGTGGAGAGCTGTTCCCGGTTACCAATGTTTGATATACCATTCTAACTTGTGAAAGTGTCAAAGGAATTAGGGACAGCCTCCATTTCATGGGACCTTTGGAAGCAAATGTTAGGACAACGTGCTTGCCAAGGCATTGACCTCATTCAGTTCCTGAAGGAAGTGACCTCACCTCACATTCTTGGTGATGGAACTCTCTGAACATGGGATCCAGGCATCCAGGCACACAAATCTAGTCCCAGGCCCAGTCCCAGTGGTCTCACTTCTTTTGATTTACCAAAGACAGAGTCAGTCTTTCTTGGTATCTACTGATGTGAGGATGGCCAAATGCCAGGAAAGCTCTGAAGAGTGGCCTTTCCTGAGTAAGCAGGAAGTGGCTCACCGTTGTCTCCTGACAACTTCACAGAGTTGGCCAAGGAAACCAGATCTGAGACAGAACAGGCCATTTGATGGGAACATAGTACGGCCCACCAGTCAGAGGTCACACCCGATAGTCAGAGACCTACTTTGGGAAAGGAGGTGAATTTGTGGGTGTGAGTGTGTGTTTGTGATTTTGTCTCATGTTCTGAGAATAGGTAGGAAAGGCAGTTTGTTTGGTTTGGAGTGGACGATTTCTAACAAGTGATTTGACAAGGTGAGTGTTTTTATGTCTGTGTATCCCACTGTGTCCATGGTTGTAGACATTAGAAAAGAGAATGCATCAAAGGATGTGTCCAGGCTAGTAGAAAGCTTACCAGAATTCTTTCTGCCCAATGTATGAAAGGAATGTGGCTTGCCTTATGGATGGGTAACACCTGCTATCTTCCTAAGTTCCTGTTTTCTTCCTGAATTCTGGCCACTCTCCAGAATAGGCTCATGATTTTGTGACCAAGTTATGTACCACCTCCAAGCTCTGTGACATGGCCATGTACTGGATAGCTGAAGGGAATGGCGAGCGTCTCAGAAAATTCAGATATCAGTGTGACCAGGAAAGTCTCAGTGGAGAAACACTGCTTTGGGCCGTTTGCTAACCTAATGTTCTGTTGCCCTGAATGTCAGGAAGGTCTTTGCCTCATGCCACCCCTTTGTGAAGCCTGAAGCAAACAGTTTTCAAATGGAAATGAATATGGATCACCTGTGGCTCTTTGCTTAATTGCTTTGAAAAGGGATGTGTCTGAATCAGCCTCTTGGCCCTGTGTGAGGTTGTGGCTTAGATACTCAGCACGTGGTGGATGTAAAGAAAGATCCCATGTGTGCATCCAAAACCAAAATGGCCAAAAAGCAGTCCTTGTGGATGAAGTCTGTCGCCTTCCTCTTTAAAGTTCTTGAACTCCATCAAGTGAGAATAGGGATCCTTTGGGTCAAATGGGTTCTTCAAAGACCTGCAGAGGAGCTTGTGTTTTCTCATGACTGCAAATCACATAAAAATATATACCTGACACTCAGTTTTCCACAAATTGGAGAAGCATAGAAGTATTAACGTCTAGCATATTTGATCACTCCTGTTTCACATGAAGGGTGTCCAGACCACCCTGAATTTACGCCAATGAGGGGCAAGGGAGTTATTTTGGACACTCTCTTGGACTCCGCCACTCATGGAAACCTTCAGCCAGAGGTTGTGATTAGTGTCTATATGGAAGAAGATGAGGGCCATATGGGAGGGTTTTGGTTTTAATTTTGGTCATTTGTGTCCGGTTGGAAGACATGACTGGGACCACCTGGGCTTGAACTCTGGTGTGATTCCCCTTAGAGACTGAATTCAGAGAAGTATTGCCATGAATTTTGTTGGGATTTTAGGAGTCCACCCATGAGAATCACCCTTGGAAACTGAAATCTAGGCCCAGGGTGGCTTTCCACAGAGCCCTGGGTATCTCAGCCAGAAGATCACATGATTTAATTCTGAAAGACTTGCCAGCCATTGTTGAGAGTCACAACACCCATGGACGTCACATTGTAGACCTCAATAGGACTGGCTTCATGTGACATTTTGGCCACTCTTTGGGAAGCCTTGCCTGTGAGAGTTCTACAGAGCATTCATTGAAATGAGCTTCCTCACCATTTAAAGGTTCCTGAATGAATTGAAACCCACAGTGCCTGCAACGTCATCCTTGAAAAATGCCTAGATAAATACCATGAAATTTTTGAAATTCCCATGACCAGGTGGCACTGGAGAAACTTTGGATGTCCTGTTGCTGATCGTAAATATGCAAGACAGTGCCTTGATTGAGTGGGTTTCATGAAAATGGTGTAGAACAGAGATGCCAGTATGTTGGAACCTGCTGAGTAGTGGGCCTAGAGCAGTGGTAGGCAGGTGTGTGATAAAAAATTTGTGGTGGGGCCATGTGGATTCGCCACTGGATCCCAAATGGCTTGTGACTTACATGGTGCAGCCAGCAAACCCTTCCATGTAAAGGCTTCTGGTTATATGGAGATGTTTCCGGGCAATGTTTAGAATCAGGTTACTATGGACATGGGGCCAAGCTATGTGGGATAGAAGCCTGGTTGGTGCATTCTCCTGCAGACCCTGACCAACCACACATGAAAGAATTGCCTCCAGAACTGTGTCCCAGTTGAACTTCTTTTATTTCATGAAGCAAATGCCAAAGTCCCAGTGCAGCAGCAAGAAACACCACGAAAAGTGGAGGATGACCAAATCGCTTCCCAGTCCACATGGGAATACCCTTGGCCCCCAGTGGCCACAGCTTACTTACAAAGAGAGAATTCAGCACTGCTGCCTCATGTTCATTGGAAAATAAGAAACCATGTCCTCCAGGTCACATAGATGCAGACACAGCTTTGATAGTCTCACTAAAAAGAAGCTAAAGCTCCTGACAACAACATATATTTCAAGTGCCCAAACTCAGAGGCAGTTTCTCAAGAAGTATTTAGGCCAGCAGAGCTCCATGTTTATGGAGTGTTTACCCTGTCCCATACTAGGGAAACTCCTCTACCACTTCCAAGGTTGTAAACTCCTGAGCATATTATTCACAGATTTTATTACTCTTCTCCTCTAATTGTGTCTTACTTTGGGCGAAAAAAATGTCAAGGAATTGTTCTGGATGAGAGTGGGAAGATTTTGTTTAGCACATATTTGCATACACATTGGATTCATTTTTCTATTTTACATTTGAAATACTGAATCCTGACACTAACACATGCCCTGCTAGATTCTGAATACTAATCCTAATATAATGGAGAAAAATTACGGAAACAGAATAGAAATACAAGCAGTTCAGAGGAGGCATGTTGTATACTTGGACTTGCCTTTTGCATTATATAGGGTAGGAGTTATAAATCTAGTCAATTTTTTGTTGAAATAGTTTTCCATGTGCTTTTAAAGTTAACAAATATGTGAATTCCTGTCTCCCTTTCTCTGTATTCTATTCAGCACATGTATTTTTATATGCACATATAGAATCCTACCTGGTATCACACGTACATTCTTGTGAGTTACATGACTTGGCAGATACAAAGTGTGAGAAGAGATCACTCCTCTTAAATGCTGTTTGACCTGAAAATTCAACCTATGGGTGAGCTTCCTAGTTGAAAAAAGTTATACATAAATCCATATCCAGTAAAATGAATATTTTTGGATCTGTGGATGATTCATATTTCACGGTGTAATTCGATTGGCATATATATTGCTAATTTTTAAAATCTGTGTGTGGATATATATATTCTCTCCAGATATTTCAAAATATTTAATATATGTGTCTTATTATACACTCCCTAAATTCATTCATGATTATGTATGTGGATTTATAATCAACTTTTCACAAGATTATTCTCAGAAATATTCATTCACCTGATATACGTATTTTTTTCCTAGTATTGAAAACTAACTTCAGTGAATGGTGCATATAAATCCTAATATTTCTACAGTAACTGATCCATTTTCACATCAATGCAAGTAGATTCCTATGGGACATGATAAGTATTTTGAAGTTCATTTTTATTGAAAACTAGTACATTACTATTTCTTCAGTTTATGCACATTATTGGATATATATTTCATCCACAAGTTCACAAATTTATAGGCATTTATTTCACTTTCAATCACTTTCTGCTTCAGAAAACACGTGTTCCGCCATGTTTCAAACTGGTCTTTTCATGAGACTTCTTTCCAAACACATTATTTTTGATTTCCATAATCACTTTTGAAGCAAAACTCACTCACTCTTCATGATAAACCATAACCCTAGGATTACAATTAGACGTATAACTAGTTGTTATGAATGATTATATATCAATATATGATTTCTTATGTATTTTCAGATATCAATTCAATACATTATTTAAAGTGGAACCAGTTATATTATTTATTAACTGTATGGTCTATTCATGCATTATCTCTATATTCATAGACACAGGGTACACCTATTTTTACCCTCAATACTAATTTATACGTTTTCAAAATATTCCTCAAAAAATGGTGGAAGAATTACTCATGTCACCTGATCTATATATACATTTTATCACAGTAATATTCTGGACAAAAAAATCAAAGGTCACCCTTAAAGTTGTACCAGAGCCTAAATGGAAAGTGAGCATGGATTACTAAAACCTTCCATGTCCAGGTGGCCTAATGCTCTCAAATGTCAATCTTATTGGTGACTACATTTTTGTTTCTTTCTAAGATTATATATTCAACCTCAAGCCTGTTGAAAATGTCTAATCCTATCACTCACTTTATACTTTGCCTGATTTAGTAATGTCTCTATTTATATCTATTTTCCTACATATTTTCCCCTGTTCATCATTGTGACTGACTCTTCACTTGTGCTGACATTTACATTCACTGTCTACCTGAAACCCTATTGCTTAAGAACTTTTGGTCTAAATCCTATTCTCACTCTTCTTTGTAAACCTACTGACTATCTTTCTAATCCTACCGACAATCCCTTTTTGAGTGGGTGTTCTATTCGACATTCAATCATCCAAGGTACAAGCTCCTATGCCATTGTATATAGATTTATCTGAGACATTTTTGCAGAAAATAATTCAAAGCTAAGTGTGCCAATTAAGGGCTCAATGCCCTTCTGGACTTCATATCTTCCCTAGATTTCTGTTTTTATACTTATATTTTACCTATATATTCTTGTAAGTATCATAGTTTCCCAATACCATTATTCGTCATGCAGAAGGATTCCTAACCCCAAATTGAACATGTTACTAACCCAAACCATACACTGTTCTCTCAATCGAACTTTACAGAACAGCAGGGACAGGGTTGCTCTTAAAATACAGGAATGTAGGGCATGTTCCACCTGTTGAGAACATCAAAGGTCCATGCAGAAATGATCCCTTGAGAAGATGTAGGCAGCTACGAAAGACCTGAGAGAGAAAAGTCATCTTCAATGGCAAACAACCTTGTCAGCATGAATGGATGTGTATGAATCAGCCTCTCTCTTCTTAATGTAGAGAAGATGGACCAAAACAGTCCTAGGTGGAGAGCTGTTCCCGGGTGCCCATGGTTTATATACCATTCTAACTTGTGAAAGTGTCACAGGAAGTAGGGGCAGCCTCCATCTCATGGGACTCTTGAAAGCAACTGTTAGGACAAAGTGGTTGTCAAGGCAATGACCTCATTCAGTTCCTGAAGAAGTGATCTACCTCACTTCCTTGGTGATGGAACTCTCTTAACTTGGGATCCAGGAAGCCAGGCACCCGGAGCCAGTCCATTCCCAGACCCAGTAGGCTCACTTTTTTGAATTTACCAAGGAGAGTGTCAGTCTTTCTTGGTACCTACATATGTGAGGATGGCCAAATACCAGGAGAGCTCTGAATAGGGGCCTTTCCTGAGAAAGTAGGTAGTGGTTCACCGCAGGCTCCTGACAACTTCACAGAGTTGGCCAAGGAGACCAGATCTGAGATAGGACAGGCCATTTTGGGGGAACATAGTATGGCCCACCACTCAGAGGAAACTCCGGATAGTCACAGAGTTACATGGGGGAAGGAGGTGTCTTTGTGGGGTGGGTGTGATTTTGTGGTTTTGTCTCATGATCTGATAATAGGTAGGAAAGACGGTTTGTTTGATTTGGAGTGGTCTTCTTCTAGTAAGTCGTTGGACAAGGCAAGTGTTTCTATTTCTGTGTATCCCACTGTGTCCGTGGTTGTAGACATTAGAAAATAGAATGCAACAATTGATATGTCCTGTATAGTAGAAAGATTCCCGGCATTCATCCTGCCCAATTTATGAATGGACTGCAGCTTGCCTTATCCATGGGCAACACCTGCTACCTTCCTAAGTTCCTGTTTCTTCCAGAATTCTCACCACTCTCCAGAATAGTCTCATGGTTTTGTGTCCAAAATATGTACCACCTCCAAGCTCTGTGACATTGCCATGTCCTGGATAGCTGAAGGGAATGGCGAGCATCTCAGAAAACTCAGATATCAGTGTGACCAAGAAAGTCTCAGTGGAGAAACCATGCTTTCGGCCTTTTGCTTATCAATTGTTCTGTTTCCCTGAATGTCAGGAAGGTCTTTGCCTCAGGCCACCCCTTTGTGAAGCCTGAAGAAAACAGTTTTCAAATGGAAATGAATGGGCATCACCTGTGGCTCTTTGATTAATTGCTTTGGAAAGGGATGTGTCTGAATCAGCCTCTTGGCCCTGTGTGAGGTTGTGGCTTAGATTCTCAGCACCTGATGGATGTAAAGAGAGATCCCATGTGTGCATCCAAAACCAAAATGGCCAAAAGAGCAATTATTGTGAATGAAGTCTCTCACATTCATTTGTAAGGTTCCTGACCACCATCAAGTGAGAATACGGATCCTTTGGTTCAAATGAGTTATGCACAGCCCTGCAGAGGCTAACCCATAGGTTTTTGGGTTTTCTCATGGCTCCAAATCATATAAAGAATCTATACCTGACAGTCAGTAGGCCTCAAATTGGAGATGCAGAGCAGTATTAACAGCTGGCCTATCTGATCACTCCTGGTTCACCGGATGGGTGTCCAGGCCACCTTGACTTTAGGCAAATGAGGGGCAAGGGAGCTTATTTTTGACACTGTCTTGGGCTGCACCCCTCATGAAAAACTCCAGCCAGAGGTTATGATAAGTGTCTATATGGAAGAAGATGAGGGCCATGTGTGAGTGTTTGGTTTTAATTGTGGTCATTTGTTTGGCGGTTGGAAGAGATAACTGGATCCACCTGGGCTTGAATTCTGGCATGATTCCTCTTAGAGACTGAGTTCTGGAATTTACCTCAAAGAAGTATTGCCATGAAATGTGTTGGGATTTTAGGAGGCCACGCATGAGATGCGCCCTTGAAAACTGAGATCGAGGGCCAGGGTGTCTTTCCACAGTGCAGTGAGAATCTCAGCCAGGATATCACATGATTTTATTTTGAAAGACTTGGCAGCCATAATTGAGAGTCTAAACACAAATGGAACTCATATTGTAGACCTCAATGATCCTGGCTTCATGTGACCTTTTGGCCACTTTTTGGGAAGCCTTGCCTGTGAGATTTCTCCAGAGATTTCATTTAAATGAGCTTCCTCACCACATAATGGTTCCTGCATTAATTGAAACGCACAGTGACTCCAACTTCATCCTTCAAAAATGGCTAAATAAATACTATCAAATTTCTGAAATTCCCATTACCAGGTGGCACTGGAGAACCTTTGGATATCCTGTTGCTGAACATGAGTGAAATAATTCCCCACGCAATGACACTTCACCGGGAGAATTCCAATTTTATTGCTAAAAGCTGTGTGCTTATATAGAACTAAGGGGGAGATGGTATGGCTTAGATAAATGGCAGCAACCCGTTTATTGACAAGTTCTTTCAAATATCAGCTCCAGAGCCCAGGAATTAGTTCTAATTGGGGCTAAGGTTCCCCACAAGCGAGATTTCAAATTGGCGCTGGCGGGAGAGTTCACAAGGGCGGGAACTTTTTGCACCACTGCAGAAATGAAGAAGGTAGGAAGAAGAAGTCCTTAGGCGCCATGTTGGGGTTTTTCTCTGCGGTATGGCTGCCATTTATTCCTGTCCCAACATTCCACCCTTTTTGTTTTCTTAGGAAGTGGGGCGTCGTTTGTCAGATCTGGCTGCTTCCTGCTGTGTGGGGCTGGTGTGTGGCCTAGAAAGAGAAGTGGAGGAATGCTCAGTGGGCAGGTATGGGGATATCATGGCAGCCAGAAATAAAACCCAGTGGCTATAGACAGCTATTTTCATAGGGGTGAAGTCAATGAATGTTCCCTGAAGCCAAAGATGTCAATGGCATGGAACCAGTCCTGGATAGAAGAGATTGTTGGTATCAGCCACTGGTCCTGTAACAGAGACTCAAGGAAATACTGGAAGCGTTGCCTGGACATGGTGTCGCCAGCACCTGAAGAAGATCAGAGCGAATAAAAACAGAATGAAGATAAAAATTAAAGCAATTGTCAATTTTTGGCAGAAGTTCCATGTGGGGGGACTGACATAGAAGAGGCCAAGGGCCATGAGAAAGCTTAGAAGGTGGTAAAGACTATGAATCCAGGATGGCAGATTAAGAGGTTCTCCGAGCTCGTTGTCTCCCGCTGTCTAATACCCGTTGCATTCCATCGTGCCTGGTAGTGAGCTTCATCACTGAGTGAACTGTTCTCTTGGAGATGTTGGGGATTCATCGGTCATCAGAGGCTGGTAGTGACTAAGCAAAAGCTGGTTGAAAGTTTGATTAGGAATTTTATGCAGTTGGGTTTGAAGGCACTTCATTATGCAGGGCAAGAGAGCACAAAAAAGGAGCATCCAAATAAGGGGACCCAAGATATGTAGTAAGTACATGGCAAGATAGGATTGGAAGAACCCCGTTATGGGATTGGAGGAGGTAGGTTTGAGCAATTGGGTCGATAATTCCTGCAATTTAACAACATTTTTTTTTATTAGCCCAGATTCATTAACATAATAGCAAAATTCCTCTCTGAGGAATAGGCATGTAACCCCTTTTTCTGCAGTGAGAAGATCAATTGCCCTTTGGTTCTGTAAAGCCACTTGTGCCAATGAAGTAACCTGCCGCTGCAAGGAACCCAGAGACTCAGCCATGGTATTGAGTGTTTCCTGCAGTTTTTGTTGAAGGTCATTGGATCCCATAGAGCATGACCTATAGCTCCACCAGAGAGTCTGAGACCCGTCACTGAGGTTGTTAAAATGAGGCCTACCAGAACCGGCAGAAAGACTACCCTACGGGTGCGGGAAGGTAGGGCCAACTGTCAGAATTCGGTGGGAGTATACAAAGATAGCTGAGGAACTACAGTAACCAAGAAACAGGCGCCAGAGACATTGATGGTTGAGGTACTTAAAGAACCATTACACCAGAGGAAATGTCCAGGTTGCATAAACACAGGGCTCTATGGAGTGCTGTAGCTCAAGGAACAAATGGGTAAAGGATTCATTATTGGCAGGTGGAAACAGATGAAAGGAAATAATGTATTGGTGGAATAACTTTCCCACAGTGGGATACGTGTCACATGTAGGGGTTGTCCTTTTTAGAGAAATTGTAGGGTTTTGCTGGAATATTTCCTGCCGCTAATGGGACTGCTGCTAGAAGTGGACGACTAAGTGAAGCACAGAGAAAGCACTGAGAAGTAGGCACAGAAAGAGGGGTGGAGTTTAATAATCAAAAAGTTTGGTGTAGCAAATTGAGCCATGTGGGAGGGGGACCTGAGAGGGTTGAAGGCTCTGAATCCTTTTTGGATGAGCTATGGATATGATCTCGAAGTTTTGATTCTGAGTCCTTAATGTGTTCGACTACCTGGATGGTTGCCTTAGGTTGCGTAATCAGGGTGAGGCCAATAGTCATCCACCCTGTGGGTCTGACTGAGGTTGTCCGAGCATAGACAGCAAACTCAACATAGCCCCATCGTTTGGCCTTGGGGTCAGGTTTATCTAAAGTATACCATCCATTGTTACTGGATGAAGAGCCTTTATGCCACTTTATGTAACTAGAAGTCCACCCTTCAGGGTAACCAAATGAGTGGTAAGAATAGCTACCACGTTCATCATGGAACATGCATGACCAATAGGGGCACCCATTATATATCTCAGGCCACCAATGACAATAGTCTTTTGTTTGATCAAAAAGGAAGCAAATGAAAGGCCAGTTCCAGCTACCAGGGACGAAGGTCCTTGAAGGTGACAGTTTTAGGGAAATAGAGGTGCAGTTGTGGATGAAGCAAGTAGTTGCATCCACTGCGCAGACCTTCTGCATGCCATGTTCTGAGTATCGTTCCCGAAAAGTGAATAAATGCATGGTAGGTGAGGAGGGTAAAGACCAGTCCTGACAGAGCACAGAAAATAAGCAGAGCACAAAAAACAAGCAGTTAGAGAAGACTAGGGTGTTGGGAGAGCTCATTGTGCCTTCTTTAAGAGGAATTGGGCTGCAAGGAAAACCGTGTGAGCCACAACTAAAATGGGTGAGATGGGTGTGGAGAGCAGGAGTAAAGGGGAGGTTCAGTAGGTGATTCTTGGAGTTCCTCTGGGGTGGCCCTGTCTTCAGCAGGTGGGGCCTCCTGGTGATGTGGCTTCAACCTAGACATGTGAATCCAGGGAGTGAGACAGTTGTCTGGTAAGGAGAGTTTGGCGGCGGTAAGGGTAAAGAGAATGACAGGATAGGGGCCTTCCCATTTTGCGGCAAGAGTCCCTTTCTCCTCTGGGGTATTATAATAGACTAGACTAACAGGTGTTAAGGGAGGAGTGTTTGGAGAGGAGACTGGGTCCGGAAGAAGCCAGTCCTGATATTTCCAGAGTTCCGAGCGGAGATGGAGCAAGAGAGGCAAAGACAAATCTCGGGTGAGAGGTCCTTGTGAAATGACCAACCCAGGGGTTATAAGAGGTCTTCCATACATTATCTCAAAAGGAGACAGTAAAGATGGTTTCTTAGGGAGAGCTCTGATTTGAAGCAAAGCCAAGGGAAGGAGTTTGAAACAGTCTATGTTTAATTCCATTGTCAATTTGGTAAGGACTTCCTTTAGAGTACGATTTACCCTTTCCACTTTCCCTGAAGCCTGGGGGAAATATGGACAGTTGAAATGCCACTTGAAGGAGAGGGCTTGAGAGACCTTTTGTGTGATCCTAGAAGTAAACTCAGGGCCATTGTCATATTGTAGGGAAGTGGGCATACCAAACCTGGGGATGATGT
Organism: Callospermophilus lateralis; assembly: GCF_048772815.1. Taxonomy (NCBI): domain Eukaryota; kingdom Metazoa; phylum Chordata; class Mammalia; order Rodentia; family Sciuridae; genus Callospermophilus; species Callospermophilus lateralis. The sequence goes on along the minus strand of NW_027512886.1, from coordinate 257,689 downwards.
CTGTAAGTAAGATTGAAGCTACAGTGGAAGCCTTTTTATTGGAAGTGGGAAATGCCTCAACCCAACCAGAGAAAGTGTCCACAAAGACAAGGAGGTATTTAGTGCGCCATACTGTGGGCATGTTGGTGAAGTCTACCTGCCAGTCAGCAGCGGGAATGTGTCCCCGGGCTTGGTGGAAAGGGAAAGGTTTGGGCCTTAAAGGAGTATGAGGGTTGGTCCGCTGACAGATCTGACAATTAGAGGCTATATTCTGTAGCATGGCTTGTCAGAGGGGGTGAGGGAAAAGAAACTCTGTAAAAAGAGGGTCAAAGACTGAGAATTGGAAAGGAATAGAGTATGAAGGAACTTGAAAAGATTCTTGTTCTTACTGAAAGACGTAGGGGCTTCAGATGAGCTGTCTAAAGTGGCCATTATATGTCCCCCATTGAGGCCATAATTGAAAGTGGTAGCAGCCATTCGTGCCGCCTGGTCAGCTTTGGCATTGCCCTCAGTGATAAGAAAGCCGTCCTTCTGATGGGACCTACAATGGACAACTCCCAACTGGGTGGGTAAGTGGCCTCTATTAGATTGGTTATAAAAGCTGAATTAGTGATCGCATTACCTTTGGTGGTAAGTAGGCCTCGCTACTTTCAAATATCAGCATGGGATAATAAGATATGGAAGACATATTTTGAATCAGTTTAGAGGGTGAGGGATTTGCCTTGTGCTAGAAGGCAGGCACGAGTGGATGCTATAAGTTCAGCCTACTTGTCTGTAGTTCCTGAAGGCAAAACTTTGGCCTCTATAATCTCAGTGGCTGAAAATACAGCGTATCCAGAGTAATGAGTTCCGTTCTCCCTAAAGGAACTGCTGTCAGTAAACCAGATAAGGTCAGGCTTGCTGAGTGGTCTCTCAGAAATGGAAGAATGACAGGGGAGGAAATCATCTAAGGTTTCCAAGCAATTATGAGTTGGTATGTGAGACATGGGAGTCATTGGGAGCAGTGAGGCAGGGTTCAGTGCAGAGCAGGGGAGGAAAATAATATTAGGGTTTTCCAGAAAGGAAGTGAGGGGCGACAGAAATCTGGATGTAGGGAGAGTTTGAAGGCCCTTTTAAGCTAAAAGATCCTTCAAGTGATGTGGGGAGTGGATAGTTCAAGGGGCCCCAAAAGTCAGATTAGAGGCTTCTTTGTGTAAAATTTGTCCAGTAGCCAGAGCTCTTAAGCAAGGGGCCCACCCACGGATGGTAGGGTCTAGTTGCTTGGACAAATATGACACAGGTGCAAATGTACGCCCATAGTTTTGACCTAAGACCCCAAGTGCTTGCCCCCCTTTTTCATGGACATATAGATGAAATGTTCTTGAAAGATCTGGAAGGTGAAGGGCAGGTGCCTTTAAGAGGAGTTGCTGAAGCCTGCGGAAGTGGTAGATGGGAAAGGAGGCAAGAGATTCACTAGGGGGTCCCTTTGCTAGGTCATACAGGGGTTTGGAGAGAAGAGAATAATTTGGGATCCAGGCCCTAAAATAACCTGCTAATCCTAGGAATGATAGTATTTTGGCTTTCGTATAGAGCACTGAAAGATCACAGAGGAGTTGCCTCCTATCCAGTGTTATTTCCTTTTTCCCGGGTGTAAGGCAAAAACCAAGATAGGTGACCGAAGACTGGGAAACCTGGGCCTTGTGGGGAGACTCCCTATATCCCTTGTCTTCTAGGAATTTATGAAGCTGAGCGGTGTGGGATTGAGAGTGTTCCAGAAAGACTACATAGAAGAAGGTCATAGACATATTGAAGTAGAGTAGAGTCAGGACAGGTCAGGTGAAAGGATGTGAGGTCCTGGGCAAGAAATTGGCCAAAGAGATGGGGGCTATCCCTGAATCCCTGTGGGAGGACAGTCCAGGTAAGCTGATGAGAATGGCGGGTGTGAGAGTCAGTCCATGAAAAAGCAAAGATATCCTGAGATTCTGAGAACAGGGGAATAGAAAAGAATGCATCTTTTAAATCTAGGACTGAGAAGTGAGTAGTACTGGCATGGATCTGAGAGAGGAGGGTGTAAGGGTTGGGCACTAGCGGGTGGATGGGGTCCACAGAGGAGTTGACAAGGCGAAGTTCTTGAACCAGCCTGTAGGACACGTTAGGTTTCTTAACTGCCAGAATGGGTGTGTTGAAAGGAGAGTGTGTAGGCCTAAGATACCCCTTTCATAATAAATCCTGGATGATGGGTTCTAATCCAAAGAGAAATGTGGTTGTGAGTGGATATTGTGGTTGACTAACATATCTTGAAGGGTCCCGTAAGACAATATGAATAGAACTGCATTTAGCCATAAAGGGTGTAATTGTGTCCCAAACCTCAGGGTTAAATGGTTTAGATAGTCGTGGGAGAGTGCATGAAGGAGGTGTATCTGCCCCTAGGAATATCATGAGGAAATGAGAGGTAGGAGAGGTGTGGGTTGATAAGTGAATGGTGACTTTTAATAGTGAGAGTATGTCCCTTCCCAGAAAGGGAATGGGGCAATGGCTCATAACAAGAAAGGAGTGAGTGAAGGACAAAAGGGATCGCTGCATATAACATGATTGGGGGGGGTTTGAGGAAAAATCTTTTTACCTCCTACCCTGACAATAGGAGTTTTTGAGGGTGTGGTAGGACCCTAATACTCCCTCAAAATCGAAAAAGCGGCACCAGTATCCAAGAGGAAGTTAATGAAGCGTCCATCCACCAGGAAGGTGACCCTAGGCTCTTGATTCTTGATGGTAATAGTCTGGAGGGAAGGCCCAGGACTCCATCAATCCTCCTCTGCCAAGCCCAGGTGAGGCTGGGGTTGCTGGGCAGCAGACCAACCTTCCTTCTGGGTTGTTGGGCAGTCTGCCCCCCAGTGTCCACTTTGATGGCATTTTGTGCAGGGGTTGTAGGGTGTCCTCGGCGAAGAACAATTCCTGGTCCAATGTCCCTCCTTACCTCATTTGAAGCAAGCTCCAGGGGGGGTCATATTGGGACGGCATGGTGATGGCCTTCTCTGAATGAGCTGGGCCAACATTTGGAATTTGGCATTTTCAGCCCTCTGCCTACGGAATTCACTTTCATCCTCTCTACCATGAAAAACCTTGAAAGTGACAGCGAGGATTTTGGTCTGAGGAGTAGCAGGGCCCTGTTCAAACTTTTTAAGCTTGGCTTTAATGTAAGGGTAGCTTTGGGCCAGAATATATGTCATTAAGACATGACGGCCATCAGGGGTTTCTGGGTCGAGGTTTGTGTACTGCTGAAGGGACTTGGTTAGTCTATCCAGGAATTCTGAAGGTGTTTCCTCCTTCCTTTGAATGACCTCCTGCATCTTTTGAAAGTTAACAGCCTTGCGGGTGGACTTTTTCAGTCCCGCCAAGAGGCAAGATGTAAAAAGTTCACTAGACTGTAAGCCCATAGGGGATCCTGCTCTGGGACAGCATGAGGGCCTGTGGGTGGTTATGATTGGTCCTATGATTTTCATCAGCATGGGCTTGGGCTAGCTCCCAGAACCATTGCCTTTCCTTGGGGAGAAGTTTATTGGCCAAGAGCATGTAGATGTCATGATGAGTGAGGCTATATGCTTGCAGTACCCATTGAAACTCCCGAATGTAAGTGGTGGGGTCAGTGGTGAAAGAGCCTAACTTCCTCTCTAGCTGAGTAATGTCTGACATGGAGAAGGGCACGTGGACTCTGATGACACCCTTGGGACCAGCTACCTCACGAAGGGGTGCGATTGTCTTGGGCGTGGGAAGGAGTCCCTTAGACCTGATAACAGGAGGACTGAAAGAGGCAGGCGGTGGACAGGAAGGAGAGGGAGGGGAAGGGAATGTCTCTGTGGAAGAGGAGGAGGTGGAGCAGGCAGAAGAGTGGGGAAGGGAGGGGGATGAAATGGAAGGTTGAGGATCCGTGGAATCAGGCAGAGGAAGAGGAGGATTTTGCGGGAGAGAAGGGTCAGTTGGGGCTGGGGGATAAGGTGGGGGTTGATCTGCTGGGTCGAATGAGGAAGAATCTGCGAAGTCAGGAGTAGAACAAGGGGAAGAGAGGGGTTTGCAAGCAAGAAGGTCCTGAGAGGGAGGGCAGGAGGAGCAGAGACAGGGTGCTGTGCGAGAAGGCTAAAACATTCAATACAGGGAATCTCACTCCACTTTTTCAGATGCTGGCAGTAATTAAAAAGGTCCAAGAGGAGGTTTGGATCTAAGGAGCCTTCTGGAGGCCAATGATTGCCATTATCCAGTGGATATGTAGGCCAATCTTGGGTACAGAATTTGATTAGAAGTTTGGGCTTGATGTCTGGTGTGAGGGAGAGTGTGGCCAGATTTTTTATTAAACTTTAGAGAGGTGAGGTTTCAGGTACAGATAAAGAGGTGTCCACAGTCACAGGGAGAGATGGAAGAGAGAAAGAGAGAGAGAGAGAGAGAGAGAGAGAGAGAGAGAGAGAGAGAGAGAGAGAATAAGTGTAAGCAAGAGAGACAAAGAGAAAACCCGGCCTGGAACGGACTCCGGGAAGCGCTCAGGGCGAATGGGGGTCAGGTGGGCATCCCCAAAATGACCAGCCATCATGAGGAAATACGGAGGGCACTACCTGATCGTCACCAGTGAAGTGCGATCTGTGAGACCCAATGGGTTCGGAGCCACGGGCAACCTGACATCAGGAAAGTTTTCGAACGCAGCAGAAGAAGTAAGTAATGAAAACAGAACTCCGGCTCCAGCAGAATGCAGTTCCAGGATGGGAGTTCAGTTTTCCCCGAGCAGAGAGGCAGCTTCAGCCAGACACAGCAGGCCCGCAGGAAACAGCAACTCTAGCCAGCAGCGGCAGCAGCAGCAGAGGAGGAAAAACCACAGAGCCTCTCATGTAAACTCAGAAGCCTCACACCCCAAAGGGAAACGGATCACCAGAGGGTCCACTGCAACCAGTAAAGGTCTTAGTGGGAGGAATTCCCTCCCCCCTACCAGGCGTCTAGAGTGTGACAGACGATCATGGTCACAAAGCCAGCGGTAGCCCGAAGGGAGTTGGCGAGCCGGGGTCAGGGGAGGCTTACATACAACAAATCAGTGGTGAGTGCAGGAAGCCTGCGTCTGAAAAGAGCAGACCAGGGCAGAGTGCCACGGTGGAGCAGTGGACGGGGCTCTTGTTGGAAAGAGCTCACCCATATCCTCACACGGGGCACCAGAATGAAAGAACTCCCCACGCAAAGGCACTTCACCGGGAGAATTCCAATTTTATTGCAAAAAGCTGTGTGCTTATATAGAACTAAGGAGGAGATTGGAGGGCTTAGATAAATGGCAGGCAATCCGTTTATTGGCAAGTTCTTTCAGATATCAGCTCCGGAGCCTAGGAATTAATTCTTATTGGGGCTAAGATTCCCGGCCAGCAAGGTTTGAAATTGGCGCCAGCAGACGAGTTCACACGGGCGGGAACATTTCGCACCAGTGCAGAAAAGAAGAATGTAGGAAGAAGAAGTGCTTAGGCGCCATGTTGGTTTTTTTTTTCTGGGGTATGGCTGCCGTTTATACTTTTCCCAACAATGAGTATACCAGACAGTGCCTTGATTGACTGGTTTTTATGAAAATGGTGTTTAACAGAGATGCCAGAAAGTTGGATCCTGCTGATTAGTGGGCCAAGAGCAAAGGTGGGCATGTGTGTGATAAAACATCAGTGGTGGGACCATGTGGATATGCCATTGGCTTCCAAATGGCTTGTGACTGACATGGTGAAGCCAGCAGACCCTTATATGTAAACGCATCTTGTTACATGGAGAGGATTCAGGACATTGTTCAGAATCAGGTTGCTATGTTCAAGAGGGCAAGCTATGTGGAATAGAAGCCTGGTTCTTTTATTCTCCTACAGACCCTGACCCACCACATGTGACAGAAATCCCTCACACACTGTGTCCCCGTTGAACTCCTTGTATTTCATGAAGCAAATACCAAACTTCCAGTGCAGCACCAAGAAACACCACGAAAATAGAGGATGACCATATGGCTTCATAGTCCACACTAGAGACATTTAGCCCCAGGGGGCCACAGTTTACCTTCAAAGGGAGAATTCAGCACTGGTGTCTCATGTTCATTGGAAAATAAGAAACCATGTCCTCCAGGTCACATAGATGCCCAGGTTTATGGTTTCACTAGAAAGGAAGCTAAAGCACGTGACAACAACATATATTTCAAGTGCCCAACCTCACAGGCAGTATCTCAAGAAGTCTCTAGGACAACTGACCTCCATGTTTTTGAAGTGTTTACCCTGTCCCTTACTTTTGGAAACTCCTCTAACACTTCCAAGGTTGTGAACTCCTGATTGCATTCCATTCCAGATATGTATTCATGGATTTTCTAACTCTTCTCCTCTAATTGTGTCTTACATGGGGTGAAGGTGTTGTCAAGGTATTGTTCTGGATGAGAGTGGGAAGATTTTTGTGTAGCACATATTTACATACACATTGGATTCATTTTCCAATTTTCCATTCGAAATACTGAATCCCTGTCAGTAACCCATACCCTAATAGACTCTGACTACTAATCCTAATATGATGGAGACAAATAACCCAAACATAATATTAATACAAGCAGTTCAGAGGAGGCATGGTGTATAGTTGGTCTTGCCTTTTGCATGATATAGTGTAGGAGTTATAAATCTTGTCAATTGTTTGTTGAAATAGTACTCCATGTGTTTTTAAAGTTAACACATATGTGAATTTCTGTCTCCTTTTTTCTGTAGCCAATTCAGCACATGTATTTTTATATGCACATAAAAAATCCTACCTGGTATCACACGTACATTTTTGTGAGGTGGCTAACTTAGCAGAAACAAAGTATGAGAAGAGATCACCCCTCCTAAACGCTTTTGGAACTGAAAATTCAAACTATGAGTGAGATTTTTAGTTGAACAACATTATACATAAATCCATGTTCAGTAAAATTAATATTTTTGGATCGGTGGATGATATATATTTCACGATGAATTTTGATTGGCATATATATTGCTACTTTCTAATGTTTCTCTGTGAGATATATATATATATATATATATATATATATATATATATATATATATATATATATATTGTCTAGATTTTTCCAAATATAAAATATATGTGTCCTATTATACACTCCCTAAATAATTCACTCATGCTCATGTATGTGGTTTTATAATCAAATTTTCATACGATTATTTTCAGAAATATTCACCCACCTGAAATACATATTTGTTTTCTAGTACTGAAAACTCACTTCACTCAATGGTGCAAACAAATCCTTATATTTCTACTGTAACTGACCCAATTTAACATCAATGCAAGTAGATTCCAAAGGGGCATGATGTGTATTTTGACGTTCATTTTTATTTAACACTGGTACATTACTATTTCTTCAGTTTTTGTACATCATAGTATATACATTTCATCCACAAGTTCACAAATTTAAAGACATTTGAAACACATTCAATCACTTCCTGCTTCAGTACACATGTATTCCTCCTTGCTTTTGACTGGTTATTTATTGAGACTTCTTTCCAAACACATTATTTTCGATTTCCATAATCAATTTTGAAGCAAAACTCACACACACTTTATGATAAACCACAACCCTAATATTACCATTAGATGTATAACTGGTTGGAATGAATGTATGTATGTCAATATGACATTTCCTGTGTATTTTCAGATATCAATTTATTCCAATTTCTAAAGTTGGAATCAGTTATATTATATATTCACACATGGTACACCTATTTGTGCCCCCAATACTAATTTATATCTCTTCTAAATATTGCTCCCAGAAATGGTGCAAGAAAGACTCATGTCACCTGATCTACATATATATTCTGTCAACAAAATGCAAAGTCACACTTACAATTGTACCAAAGCCTAAATGGAATGTGAGTATGGATTATGAAAATCACCCATGTCCAGGTTGCCTAATGCTCTCAAATGTCAATCCTATTGGTGACTACATATTTGTTTCTTCCTAAGATTATGTATTCAACCTCAAGCCTGTTGAAAATGTCTAATCCTATCAATCACTTCATCATTTGCCTGATTTCCTAATGTCTCTAATGATATCTGCTTTCCTACATATTTTCCCCAGTTCATCATTGTGACTGACTCTTCACATGTGCTGACATTTACATTTTCTGTCTACCTGAAACCCTATTGCTAAAGAACTTTTTGTCCAAATCCTATACTCACTCTTTTTTTCTAATTCTACCAACTATCTTTCTAATCCTACCAACTATCCTTTTTTGACTGGATGTTCTCTTCGACATTCAATTATCCAAGGTACAAGGTCCTATGCCATAATGTATAGATTTATCTGAGACACATGTGCACAACATAATTCCGAGTGAAGTATCCCAATCAAGGATCCAATGCCCTTTTGGGCTTCAAATCTTACCTAGATTTGTGTTTTCATACATATATTTCACCTCTATATATACTTATAAATATTGCAGGTTCCCAATACCATTATTCATGCAGCAGAATGATTCCTAACCCAAATCAAACATGTTATTAACCCTAACCATACTTTGTTTCCTCAATCTAACTTTACAGAAAAGCAAGGACAGAGTTGGTCTTATATAGAAATGTAAGAGATCTTCCACCTGCTGAGAACCTCAAAGGTCCATGCAGAAGTGAACCCTGGGGAAGATATAGAAAGCTATGAAGGACCTGAGAGAGCAAAAGTCATCTTTCATGACAAAAAAAAAAAAAAAAAAGGTCAGGATGAAGGGGTGTGTCTGAAGCAGTCTATCTCTTCTTAATGTAGAGAAGATGGACCAAACCAGGCCTGTGTGGAGAGCTGTTCACGGGTGCCTATGTTTGATATACCATTCTTACTTGTGAAAGTGTCACAGGAAGTAGGGGCAGCCTCCATCTATTGGGACACTTGGAAGCAACTGTTAGGACAAAGAGGTTGCCAAGGCAGTGACCTCATTCAGTTCCTGAAGGAAGTGACCTATATCATTTTCTTGGTGATGGAACTCTCTGAACTTGGGATCCAGGATGCCAGGCACCCAGAGGCATTCCCAGTCACAGTCCCAGTGGCCACACATGTTTGGATTTACCAAGGACAGAATCGGTCTTTCTTGGTAACTACTGATGTGAGGATGGCCAAATTCCAGGAGAGCTCTGAAGAGGGGTCTTTCCTGAGAAAGCAGGTAGTGTCTCACTACTGAACTGAAACCCACAGTGCCTCCAACTTCATCCATGAAAAATGGCTAGATAAATACAATAAAATTTTTTAAATTCCCTTAACCAGGTGGCACTGGAGAACCTTTGGATGTCTTTTTCCTGGTCATGAGTGTACAAGAGAATGCCATGATTGACGGTATTTCATGAAAATTGTGTAGAACAAAGATGCCAGTAAGTTGGACCCTGCTGAGTAGTGGGCCTTTTGCAGTGGTGGGCAGGTGTGTGATAATACAGCTGTGGTGTGGCCAGGAGGATTTTCCATTGCCTTCAAAATGGCTTGTGACTGATATGGTGCAGCCAGCAGACCCTTCTTGTTATATGGAGAGGTTTCCGGGCAAAGTTCAGAGTCAGATTTCTATGGTCAAAGGGGCAAGCTTTGTGAGATAGAAGCCTGGTTGTTGCATTCTCCTGCAGACCCTGACCCACCACAAGTGACAGAACTCCCTCTAATACTGGGTCCCAGTTGAACTCATTGTATTTCATGAAGCAAATACCAAACTACCAGTGCAGCAGCAAGAAACACCACGAAAAGTGGAGGATTACCAAATGGCTTCACAGTTCACACGGGGAGACACTTAGCACCAAGTGGCCACAGTTTACCTACAAATAGAATATTCAGCACTGCTGCCTCATGTTCATTAGAATACAAGAAACCATGTCCTCCAGGTCACGTAGATGCAGACGCAGCTTTTATGGTGTCACTAGAAAGGAAGCTAAATCTCCTTGCAACAACATATATTTCAAGTGCCCAAACTCAGAGGAAGTTTCTCAAGAAGTCTTTAGGCCGGCAGAGCTCCATGTTTTTGGAGTGTTTACCTGTTAGACCAGGATGCTAGAAAAGACCACTGACTCAAATTAAAATCAAATAAAATTAAGCTTATTATTTCCACCGGCCATGCTGCCTCTCCCTCCCAAAACGAAGGGAACAAGACAGCAACCCCAGCTTTCCTACAGCCCAGCTTTATAGCCCAGAAAGTTACACAAAAGGGGGGTTACAGATAACAGAACTCTGATAAACATCACACTAAAGGTAGTTTACAATTTTTTTGCTGTCCCTACATGAGAATTCATGAGGACCATTAGAGCCTCAGAGAGGGTTGTTGTCTTGCCAGAGAAGGCAAATATTTATGATGTGTCACTAAAGTTTCAGAGAGGGCTGCTATCTGGTCAGAGAGCCAGGCATGTGTGAGTTCAAGGCGCGGGCAGGCATTCCACGCAGGTTCAGAATTTGAAGTAATTAATGGTAAAGCCAAAATTATCTTTTCATGGCTTTGTGGCATGATGGCTCCCAATTTTAATAAAAGATCAGGTTGGGTCTACAATTCCCCCCTTTTCTCTGTGTCCCTTTCAAATCTTTGAGAGATTATGGGAAGAGCACTGAGGAAATTTTAATCCCTCAGGTAAGAGTCTCCAAATTTTTAGAACTCACCCAAAACCGATCTCGCTGATTTTACCCTTCTTAATTACTTATATTGATAGTCTATTTATCTTTCTCTCCATTGTTGTAAGAAGAGTGGCATCACTAATTTTTTCTTCTTCTGTCCTGAGACAGGGTGACGTAAGTGGGCTCGGCGTGAGGGACATGAGTTGCCTATTAGAAGTCAGTTGAGAGACATGAGTTGCCTTTTAGAAGTCAGTTCGGTTTGAAGTCAGGTTGGGGAAGAACAGGTTGTAAAGTCATCTGTGAATGGGTTCTTCTATGAGTGAAACAAAAACCATGAGTACTGGATAAATGTTGCAGCAGCTAGAACATGTCACTGTATAGACATTCCCTCACCAGTCTTTAATATCCCCAGTTATCAGGACTGTCAACTTAATATTTAACTTTAAGTGTTACAGTTGGCCCTCCCAATAAGACACAGTTTAATAATTTAATGTCATCTGATCTTGTAAAATCCTTTTACTAGTATGACCTCTGCGTCTAATAGAGAAACCTTTAATTCTGTTACTCAGGGCTGGATAATCGTACTAGCAAACACCAAGCCTACCTTTGTAGGTTAGGAATATCTGTAGGTCTTAAACTGAAAACTTCTGCCTGTGGCAGCTCTTCTTGATAGTCTCTTTTTATAAGTATTAGGCATTCCTGTGTGAGAATCCTTCTTTGTAGCCTCCAGTCTTACTTGTTTTGGGAGGATAAGATAAAGTGCATGCCTTAAAATTTTATTATTATTATTATTACTATTATTATTATTATTATTTAATATGCCCAGGAGTGGCTGTATTTTGGTCTTAACTGTCTTTGCTAAGTGTTTAAGATGAAGCAGTCAAACTGACTTTTGTTTCCATCTATTGTTAACAGTCAGCTGACCTTTTATGGGAGTCAATTCTGGGGAAACTTGAGAAGAGATTCTCAGTTCTGCTAGTGCCATTTGCGCTAGGTGGGTCCAGGTCTTGCTTGACCATTTGGCTTCCCTCAGAAGCATCATGGATGTCTCCTTTCTATGATGACTCTCCTCTTTGTAACAAATGCACTGATTGGCTTTCTGTTCTCCAGTGGTCTCATTAATCTCCCTGATCAGGAGGTTACGTGGCTCAGAGTTGCAAAGCTCTTTAGAGAAGTCCCCTGTTCCCTGGATTCAGACTGACTCAGAGGGCAAGAGCCAAATATTGGTTTTCTTGGCCCTTTTCATTTAACATTAATTTTAAATCCTAATCTTAAACATCCAGCAAATAAATTTTAACAGCCTTATATTAAGAGTACTGGGCTTTAATGTCTATAACTTTATAATTACCTTTTTATTAACTGGGATCTGTATTATTCTGTCTGTATTGTAGTTGATGACTGATTATCTTGAATAAACCCATGTTGTGTTCTTATAGCAACGCATTTGTAAAACACTAACAGGGAATCTTTAGATCACTTATAAGAAAATTTCAAACTAAAATTAACAAAAGTAAAAATACTTAGTTCGTGTAATATCTTCCCTGAATTTTTTGGCTGAGTTATACATTATATCCCCTGTTTGAGATCCTAGGAATATTGACAATAAAAAAAAAACTTTTTAACATAACTTTAAAGAAATATTATCTGACCTACATGTTTCATAGTCATTCTCACATGTAGTAAGATGGGACACACAGCCTTATCTCAGGTAAGGCAGGGCTCTTTATAAATCTTAAGTATTTTAATTCTAAAGCTGATCTTTATTTTTAAATATCTTTTGACAAAGTTTACACAAATTGTTTGAGGTCACATGAACATTAGCTAACACCATATGATATCACATTTAAAACATGAATTAAAGAAATGCTGAAAGTTTTTAACCTTTACAAAGATTAGGCTCTAATTAACTTAAAAATACATTTAAATTGTTCCCCAATGTAAAAAGTAACATAAAAATTTACATATCTTATTGATAACAGGTAAATAAATCCACAATATATTTTTTACCACACAACTTCAGAGCACCAGCTTGATATAATGCTCTTTTAAGGTTTCTACCTTACAGACTTGCATACCTGTAAGATATGAAAACATTAATAGCATAACAATTACATTTATGTTTCTACATTAATCAAGTTTGGCTTTTAAAGAAATGGCAGTACAGTGCTCTAAAATAACAGTTCTTATTTAATCAGTTGTTTAATTTTTATGGTTCCTTGCTCTAGAAAACATAAATCTTAATAAACTCAATGTTATGGGTAAACTTATGTTTTAAGAAATTTTTGCCTCATTAACACATGACTGATTTTTACAATCTTATACAGAGTTTACTAAAAAAAATACAGATCTTAGTAAATCAATCAGATATCTAACTAAAGTACTCATGAATGAGTAATCCCATATCAAATTTACTTTACTTATTTATCAAAAAGTTAGAGAAACGTATTGAACAGTGTAAACCATTTTTATGTTGAAGGAAAGGTACTAGAGCCAAGGCATATTAGACATTTTGTAGATGTTAATATTTTGTTAGATGTTTGAACACCTAGAAAACTTTGTAAGCTTAAATTTAAAGACATTTGTTTTTATCTCTTTATCCAATTTAAATTGAAACATTTAAATCACGTGAATTAAAGATCTTTGGATCCACTTTTTAAAATTTGTTTTTATGAGCGCTTTATTTTATGAGCACTCCTTATATATTTTAATTTATGTATCATATATATGATATATGGACATATGTATATATAGACATACAACACATAACAAAATTGTGCACACATAATAATAGTAAAGGCCTCGTAGCATTTCGCAGGTGAAATCTTTATTGCAATGTTTCAAGAAGTCCACAGTTGGTCAAAGATAGAACTGATCAGAAAAACATTAACCTAGGTCTGTATGCTCAAAATCATGAGGTCAAAAAACATAAAGTATCTCAGAAAAAAATAAGAGTCCTAGAAAAAATGACTTGCCAGTAATTAGAAAATACCATACAATTTACCTTTTTTTCCCTTAGATCTCAAATCAGTCTCCTACAAAGCTTGCAGGCTTCTTTCATTTGCATTTCAACATAAGTCATGGCTGAGGTCTGGAAGGAGCAGGAAAAAAACTGCTATTCTGAACAGACATCTCAGGACTAAGGCATTTTAACCATAATTTTCAGGTTCGGATGTTGAAAATTATGATACAAGTTTAAGATACAATTCACAAAATTTTATATCTTTACATCTTGTTTGGTCAACAGACACCATACTATGATTTACTATCCATGTCCAAATTAATGCACTGGTACACACAGTGACATTTTCCCAGGCTACCCAATTCAAAATTGGTGAAAAAAAAAGACTGTATGATTGGGAAGTTTCTTGCCAACTTGGAAGTAGAGTTCTTCAGTTATCCATTGTAAGTATTTAAGTTCTCTGGCATGAATTATCTGAAATCATAAACTAAACAATTACCTAAACCCGACTTTTAACTGCAAGATTGTGCAATGCTTCAAAAACCCATTCAGATACCAGATTGTTAAAATAAAACATCATCATTTCGACACACATTCAGCTAAGATCATTCCCAAAAAACAATTTATAATATCAACACATTATTGCACATGCCTAAAAGGGCCAGAAAGAAAGACACAATACAGACCAAAAGGAGGTCCAGACTATGGCTGTCAGAGAGAACCCTTTAAACCAGAGCAGATAAGAGAAAAATCTCATACACCAGTGGGACCATAGCTGTCCCCACAAGGGACCAGATGTTTTCACAGAGGGGCAACCTGAAATGTAAAATAAAGTGTCTCCATGGTGATTTTACTGCATTTAGTGTCACCTTTTTCTTTTTCTCTTTTTTTAACAAGACAGAGGTGGCATAATCCTTACAGTGCAGGGAAGGAAGGAGGTAATTCCCTGAATCAACAGGGCTTTGGCAGCTGCTGGGAGTCCCTCAGTTTCTCCTTTTACATACAGGATTAGCTCCTCTGATTCAGTTCCACACCAAGCATGCTCTATCTCCTAACATTTCAGTAGATAGGTCTCACAAAGTTCCGGGGCGGAGGGGGGGTACAAGATTTGTAACTTAAAGTTTGGTTCCTGACCTTGAAGCCAATTAATACCAATTTAATAATGAGGACTGGGTTTTGAGAAAAAGAAAAAAGGAGGTTTATTGCTTGGCTAACAAAGGAGAAACACAGGGGACTCTGCCAAAGTTGTGACTCTCTTTATCTGGAGGGACAAGGGGTTTTAAAGGAGTTTCACTTGTTAACCTGGGAGATACTCTGTTCTTAGGTCCCCAGCAGGCATTTCCCTCTGCAATGGGTGTGCTCCAGGCAGCCAGCTAGGGGCTTCTATCATCCTGCTTCGCAAAGGGGGATAAAGTTCATTGCAGTTCCTTAAAACACAGTCCAAAGGGGTGTCAGGCTTACTCTCTTTATTTCTGATTTTCATGTCCAATATACTTAAGTTTTTACCACCAAAATCACACAACAAAACGAACAAAAACAAACAAACAAAAAAACAAAAAATAGAACACAGAACACAAATAAACAGAAACCCGGTGGCTAAACACAGAAACAGGGGAACAGTGCAACATCTTGCTAAAGCTCCAGGGTAGAAGCGCGTGCGTGCTCATCGCCACCTCTCTACAGTTCCAGAGGAATTTCCTACAGAACAGAACAGAGGACAGAATGATTCTCGTTACTGTTCTGCACAGAAGTATATGTGAGCCTCCCCGTGCCACATCTCTGTCATCAGAAGAGATCTCCCTTAACTGGATATCAGATGTTATAAAGGAGCCACTTACCTATGGAGGCCTCCTCCATCAGGTGCTTGCTAATAGTTTTAGTGCAGAGGTTCACTGTAGTGCTCCCTGGACTAAAGGCTCTTTTCCAAATATAAAGAAGATGGACCAAATCAGGCCTTCGTGGAGAGCGGTTCCTTGGTGCCTATGGTTGATATACCATTCTAATTTGTGAAAGTGCCACAGAAAATAGGGTAAGCCTCCTTCTCATGGTACGCTTGAAAGCAACTGTTTGGATAAAGTGGTTGCCAAGGCAGAGACCTAATTCAGTTCCTGAAGGATGAGACCCCACCTCAATCCCTTGGTAATGGAACTCTCTGAACTTGGGATCCAGGAAGCCAGGCACACAGAGTCAGTCTCAGTCCCAGTCCCAGTGTCTCACTTGCTTCAATTTAGCAAGGACAGAGTCAGTCTTTCTTGGTACCTACTGATGTGAGGATGGCCAAATGCCAGGAGTTCTCTGAAGAGGGGCCTTTCCTGAAAAAGCAGGTAGTGGCTCACAGCTGGCTCCTGAACACTTCACAAAGTTGGACAAGGAGACCAGATCTGAGACAGGACACGCCATATTGGGGGAACATAGTATGGCCCAGCAGTCAGAGGATACTCTGGAGAGTGAGAGACCTACTTGGGGAAGGAGGTGCCTTTGTGGGTGTAGATGTGTGTTTGTGGTTTTGTCTCATGTTCTGAGAATAGGCAGGAAAGTCGGTTTGTTTGGTTTGGAGTGAACTGTTTCTAGTAAGTTGTTTCACAAGGCGAGTGTTTCTATGTCTGTGTATCCCACAGTGTCCGTGCTTGTAGACATTAGAAAAGAGAATGCATCAATGGATGTTTCCTGTCAAGTAGAAAGCTTCCCAGCATTCATCCTGCCCAATTTATGAATGCACTAGGGCTTGCCTTATCGATGGGCAACACCTGCTATTTTCCTAAGTTCATGTTTTCTTCCTGAAATCTAGCCACTCTCCAGAATAGGTTCATGCATTTGCATCCAGGATATGTACCACCTCCAAGCACTGTGACATGGACATGTACTGGATAGCTGAAGAGAATGGCAAGCATCTCAGAAAAGTCAGATATCAGTGTGACCCGGAAAGTCTCAGTAGAGAAACCCTGCAAAGGGCCTTTTGATTACCTATTGTTCTGTTGCCCTGAATGTCAGGAAGTTCTTTGCCTCAGGCCACGCTTTTGTGAAGCCTGAAGAAAACAGTTTTCAAATGGAAATGAATGGGCATCACCTGTGGCTCTTTGCTTAAGTGCGTTGTAAAGGGATGTGTCTGAATCAGCCTCTTGGCCCTGTGTGAGCCTGTGGCTTAGATTATCAGCACCTGATGGGTCTAAAGAAAGATCCCTTGTGTGGATCCATAATCAAAATGGCCAAAAAATCAGTCATTGTTGATGAAGTCTCTCGCATTCCTCTGTAAGGTTCCTGACCTCCATCAAGTGAGAAAAGGGATCCATTGGGTCAATTGAGTTCTTCAAAGCCCTGCAGATGCTAGCCCATAGGTTCTTGGGTTTTCTTATGAATCCAATTCAAATAAAGACTCTAAACCCCACAGACAGTAGGCCTCAAATTGAAGAACAGAGCTGTATTAATGGCAGGCATATTTGATCACTCCTGGTTCACAGGAAGGGTGTCCAGGCCACTCTGACTTTTGGCAAATGAGGGGAAAGGGAGATTATTTGGGACACTGTCTTGTGCTGCGCCTCTCATGGAATCCTCCTGCCAGAAGTTATGATGAGTGTCTATTTGGAAGAAGATGAGTGCCATTTCGGAGTGTTTTGGTTTTAATTGTGGTCATTTGTGTGGCGGTTGGTAGAGATAATTGGGTCCACCTTGTCTTGAATTTTGGTGTGATTCCCCTTAGAGACTGTGTTTTGGAACTGACCTCTGAGAAGGTACAAGGTCCTGTGTCATTGTATATCCATAATTCTAGGACATCTCCACGGAATGTAATTCAAAGCTAAGTATACCAATCAAGGACCAAATGAACTTCTGGGCTTCAAATCTTACCTAGATTTCTGTTTTCATACTTATATTGAAAGGTTAATAAAATAGGTACTTGTCACGTCCTGTTTTTCTGTATGCTTAATAAAACACTGTTGAAATCTTGAGAACTGTTTGCTCTTCTTGTTCCCAGAATGTGCTGCCCCCAACTGCCAAACTGCAGAATGTACTCCATCAACCATTTGCACGCAAACCGCCCACTCGCCCTTAACCATCAATAAACTTCCCTCCCTGCCCTCTCCAAGGAAAATATATAAGCACTTCTTAAGCTGTTCTCAGGGCTCTCTGCTCTATTCAACTGATCTCTGAGCCCTTGCATGCTGGACTCCCAATAAACCCTTTGAGGTTGCATTAGACAGTCTCTTGGTGGTCTCTTCCAGCGACGCTCACCCGACCTTTACTTCTGGTGGCCCCAGCGAGATCCGGCAGCTGCAGATGAAAGACCCCCAATGGGCTCCTCTGGGGGTAAATAAGGCCCCTCTTTCTGGTTTCAGGATTCAGGTTAGGGTTTGACAAAATGGCTATTGGTAAAGAGCGTGAGCTCTCTCCCACGGTGGCTGACACACATGTCACAGAGCCACAGGCCATGTTCCTGTGGGATGGACTCGGGAAATCGAAGAACCATAGTCTCCTCGACTCAGTGATATTTTCTTTCAGATTTGGAATTGGCAGCCCATCAGGATTTGCCCGCTACTCAGTCCTGGTCTCAGTATTGGACGTCCATTGTCTGTCTTTATTGTCTTGTCTTGTCTGTGTCGTGTGTCTTTGCTTTCACTGTCTGTGTATATTTCATTATGGGACAGAGCACTTCAATGCCTCTGTCCCTGACCCTTAATCACTGGACCAAAGTCTGCTTAAGGGCTCAGATTCTTTCTTTTTCATTAAAACACCAGACCTGGCAGATTCTGTGTCTCAGAATAACCCACCTTTGTAGTCGGATGGCCCCTAGAAAGATGTTTCTACTTCGCACTAATTTGAAAAGTCTGAGATATTGTCTTTCAGCCGGGGCCACATAGCCATCCAGATCAATAGCCATATATCTTAACTTGTCAGGACCTCTGCAAATCTCCTCCTCCATGGGTGAAGCCTTTCCTTGTCCCTGCACCCACTCCTACTCCTTCCCCTACGATTCTATCTCTCAAACTCTCTGCTCCTCAACCTCCACCCTCTGTTCTCCCTGAGTCTCAAGACTCTACTCGTCCTTATCCTCTGCCCTTGTCCCCCAACCCCCAAAACCCTGTAAGTAATTCCCCTGCTGCTTACTCAGCCTCTCCACCATTCGAGGAAGCCAGGATGGCGCAGCACCCTCCAGATGACTGTCGAATGGCACACACAGCCCCTCCTTCCCTAGAGGAAGCTGGCCCGGCTAAAAAAACTCAGAGAACTCGCCAACGTTTTCACACCTGCCTACTTGGGATGACTGCCAACAACTCCTAGGGACTCTCTTCACGACAGAGGAATGAGATAAAAAACCTCCTGGAAGCTAGAAAAAAATATCCTCGGACTTGATGGGCGACCAACACAACTTCCCAACATAATCAAAGCCGGCTTCCCCTTAAACCAACCCAACTGAGACCCCAACACCTTTGAAGATAGGGAGCATATGTCCAATTATTGCCAGGCTCTAATAGCGGGTATCCAAGGGGCCGCTAGGTGACCAACTAATTTGGCCATGGTAAGAGAAATTATTAAAAGGCCTGATGAATCTACCTCTATGTTTCTAGAGAGAATTATGGAGGCATATAAGAGATATACTCCTTTCGATCCTCAGGCAGCAGATCAAAAGGCATCTGTCATGATGGCCTTAATTGGGGAAGCTGCCATGGATATTAAAAAAAAAAAAGTTAAAAGAGAGATTTAGTCAGAGAAGCCAAAAAAATATACTATAAAAGAGAAACAGGGAAAAAGAAAGGGAGCAAAGGGATGATGAGAGAAGCAAAAGAAAGACTAAGGCATTGACTTAGATCCTGGTCACAACAAGAAAGAGGCCAGAAATTAAGACATAAGGTGACAGGAAGGGATACCTGGGCCCCTGCCAGAGGCCACCCCTGGCCTCAGATCAATGTGCCTACCGTAAAAAAAAAAGGACACTGGGCCAAAGAGTGCCCTATAAAGAGACAGACACGCCAGCCAGCCATTCTGACTCTGGAGGATGACTAAGAAAGTTGGGGCTCAGATTCCTTCCCCTTGCTCAGGGTAACTTTTGAAGAGTAGGGGACCCCAGTAAACTTTGAAATGAATACAGGAGCAGTATACTCAGCCCTTAGGGCCCCATTGGGCCGTCTATCAAATAAAAGGTCTGTAGTTCAAAGGGCTAATGGCAGTAAATATCGGGCTTAGACTACTAAGAGGACCATGGACCTGGGGAAAGGAAAAATCCATCACTCCTTCCTAGTAATCCCAGAATGCCCGCACCCATTGATGGGCAGAGATCTGCTCACCAAGCTCTGGGCCAAAATAACTTTTAACCCTGAAAGCCCCCAAAAGAAATTTCTAAATCCTTCAGTAAAAACTCCTATAGTCACGGCTGTAACTATATTAGTAGAAGATAAACATCCACTCTTCACACCCCCCAAGACTGATCAAACAGGCAAGCTACCGCAGAAATGAATAACAGATAACCCAGATGCCTGGGCAAAAACTGCTGTGTTAGGCCTGGCCGTGAAACAACCTCCAATAACAGTGGAGTTAAAAACCTCAGCCTCCCCAATCAATGTCAAATAATATCTTCTAAGCATAAAAAGCTAAAGATGGGATAAGGCCCTATATTCATAAATATCTGGCCTTAGGGGTCCTAAGGCCCTGTCAATTGGCCTGGAACACTCCCCTGTTATTAGAAGAAAAAGCCAGGAACCAGGGACTATCAACCTGTTAAAGACCAAAGAGAGATCAACAACAGAGTGCAGGACATTCACCCCACAGTACCTAATCTGTTCCAACTGCTTAGCACTCTGAACCCTGAGCAGAAATGGTATACTGTTCTGGACTTAAAACAAGCTTTCTTTTGCTTGCCTCTGCATAAAGATAGTCAGTTGCTGTTTGCTTTTGGGTGGGTAGACCCAGAAACCGGAAAGTATAGTCAACTAACTTGGACTAGAGTCCCAGAGGGGTTCAAAAACTCCCCCACTCTCTTTGATGAAGCCCTCCACAGAGATCTCAACAATTTCAGAACTACACACCCCGAAGTCACCCAGCTTCAATACGTGGATCACCTGCTACTGGCATCCAACACCAAGGAAAACTGAACTGGGACCCAAGCACTATTATCGGAGCTTGCTCAACTCGGGTATAGAGCTTCTGCCAAAATTGCCCAATTTGCCAGCAAGAAGTAACCTTCCATGACTATTTCCTCAGGGGCGGTAAACGATGGCTCACTGAGCCCAGAAAACAAACCGTTGAGCAGATACCAACCCCATCTTACAGCAGACAACTAAGAGAGTTTCTTGGGATTGCTGGGTTTTGCAGGTTATGGATAAATGGGTTCGCGTCCTTAGCTGCTCCTTTATACCCGCTGTTAAAGGGAGATGCCCAATTCCAATGGACCCCTGAGTAACAGGAAGTTTTAGATAACATCTAAGGACACTGACACTGAACGCCTCAACTTTACTGAGCTCAGCCTGCAATTACAGAAAGCCCTACACTAAGTTAAAAATGTACGTCAACTCACTCACCTTGGTTCAAAGAAACTGCAGGCACTCCTGTAGGATTAAGAACAGAGTTTTCCACTAACCAACACACAGCGAAAGAAAAAAACTGAACCGGTAACAAAAGCCTGTTGGGTCAGTCAATTGTTTAATGCTTACCCTTCCAAGTTTCTTAGAGGAAAGCACCTATGAGGAACCAGACCAGGAAAATTCTGGGAAGTGGACATTACTGAAATTAAGCCAGCAAGGTATGGACTTAAATATCTCCTAGTCTTTGTCGATACATTTTCAGGATGGATTGAAGCCTTACACACACACACACACACACACACACAGGAAAAAAAAAAAAAAAACAACGGCCCAAATCGTTCTCAAGAAGATCCTGGAAGATATTTTTCCAAGATATGGTCTGTTTAAGGTAATAGGGTCTGATAATGGACTTGTGTTCATGGCCCAGGTAAGTCACGTGTGGATTAATTGTAAGTTACATTATGCTTATATACCCCAGAGCTCAGGAGAGGTAGAAAAAATAAATAGAACCATTAAAGAGACCTTAACAAAATTAAGCTTAGAGACTGGCATAAAAGATTGGACTATGCTCCTGCCTTATGCACTGTTTCATGCGAGAAATACTCCCTCAGTTTCTCTGTGTAACCTCACCCCCTATGAAATTCTCTATGATGCCCATCATCCAGTAAGGGACCTAATCCCCAACTCTAAGGCCTAACAATCCCTTCCACACCCCTTGCTTGACAGACTTAAAGCCATTGAAAGAACTCAGTGATAACTGTGGAAACAGCTGGCCACTGCCTACCAACCTGGGGACGAGGGGATTCCACATCAATATCAAGTAAGAGACTTCGTCTACATAAGACAACATCAGGTGTCATTCCTAGAAACCCCGCTGGAAAGGAATATACCAGGTGCTACTTATAACACCTACAGCGGTAAAAGTAGACAGAATCACTTTTTGGATCCATGCCTCTCATCTAAAGCCTTCGCTGTGTCCAGACTCTGGTTGGAAACTGGAAAAGACTGGTAACCATTTCAAATTTCGTATTCGCTATGTGGACAAGACTGTAGACTCTCAACTTGGCCACCAGTACTCCTAACCCTCATCAGCCTGTTCAGCAGTGAAGGCTGATCTCAAATCCTACTAGACAAGAAGTATGGTATATCTCGCATACAGCCCCCTTAGGGACCTGGTGGCTATCTCTCCACCCAGACATTTTTCAGCTTGGTATACGTCTTTCCTATTGAGATAACCCTGATGAAGAGGATCCCACTAAAGTTTCATTAAATCCCTTCCGTTCCATAGATAATTGAAACAAACATTATGGATGCACAGAAACGCGAGCCAGATTCAGGTTGGCTAGCCTAGATTATGATGTATGCCCGGCGGACTATCAAAGCCACAAACAGCCATGGCTGTGTGGGGGAAAAGCCAACTTCTTGTGTAACTCATGGGGATGTGAGCATACCGGGGCTGCCTGGTGGAACCAAAACTCCTCATCACATTCAGTACACAGCATTGGCCATATTACCAATTAGACAACCAAAAGCTATGGCCCCCAGAGGGTTCTCTAGATCCTCAAATTCTGCGTGACATTTTTAACTTCGGCAAGTGCTCAAAAGGGGAAAATTCCCCTATGTGGAATCCTTTTCCCTCCTTCACTCACATCCTGTACTATGCTTCTCCAATAGTTCCTCACCCTCAGTCTTCTGCTCTAGAGTCTCTGCTGTCACTCCCACCTCAGCAACGTGATTTCTCACCTCCAATTACTAGATCAAAAACCCAAACCTCTGCCAGTTCTCAGACCATTGCCCCCTTGCTGAGGTAGCAGGTACCGAGGTACCCCTCCACTCACTCACTCCTCTCTTTTTCTGTCTGTGTGTGCACTAGGTCCCACCAAGTCCTCTAAGAAGCTAAACCAAAGCTCAAACCAGCTGAGAAGAGCCCTCAGACCCCTATCCAAGATGTAATAAAAATGGCCTTTAAAGTTGCTTTGTCATCACTGAAAACAGGTTTCTAAAAATTTAAAGTCCCTCAGGGGTTTTTGGAATACTCACTCCCATCTTCACCTCTGCTCTACCTGTTCTACTGCTCAAGTTTTGTTCTAGGAAAATCCCAAACCCCTTTTCCATTATTCTTTTACATCTCATCTTCCTCATTCTCAGATCCAAGGAGCTGCTCTCAGCCTCGCCTTCCCAGTCTTCCCCCTCTGTACCAGGTCCATAGATATGTCTTAAATAAACTTCTCCAGAAGTCTTCACCGAGGCTTACATTAGGTCTTTCAGCAAAAGAGTCCCTCTGAAAGAGTTAAATGTAGATAAACTTCCACTTTTCGTGTTGCCCTGTTCTACTTGGCCACTGGCTGGAAAAATCACCACCCCTAAGCTTGACACCGCCTTACTAGGTTTTCACAAAATATGTGAACAAAGCCTCTGGCCTTGAGCTGGGGCTTCACAGAGATGACTACATTTCTAAGATAAAAAAGTTACCAACTGGGCTTCATGGTGACAGCTGGCAGGGAGAAAAAAAAGAGACAAAAAAGCTCTCCCTTTCCAAGGTGTCCTTGAAAAGTTAACTTGCCCAGAACAGAGGAACAAAAACAGAAACAAAAACTGATTTTTGTGAATTTCTACAGACTGTGAACTTCTGATCCACTTCCCTTACATATTGGGTACAAATTCTAAAACTACCAAAACTTGGGGTTCAGGGGATTAATTGATTACAACAGAAGCAATGCCCTCTAAATCCGGATGCAACCAAATAAGGCTGTTTTCCTGTGTTTGGTGCTATCTTAGGTCCCTTTCCTTGTCCATCCCTACAACAGTATAATTCTATACACTTTAACATTATTTATGTTTTCATAAAATGGTCAATATATGTGATTAATTATGTAATGATGCAGATGTTTTCCAGAGTTCTCTATCATGACGTAGGTTCATTTAAAGATCAAATAGGGGGGCATACAACCCGGTTCCAGCGGGAACCTGTATCCCTCACTTTAGCCATCCTATTAGAAATAATAGTTGCTTAACTGGTGGGCTAGTCCATGAGACACAACAAAGACACAATTAGAAGCAGAAATAGGCCAAACCTTAAAGACATTAAAAACCGACATCACAGCTTTACAGGAATTTTAACCTCTCTCTTTCTGAAGTTGTTTTACAAAGCAGGCGAGTATTGGACCTCCTCTTTATGAGAGAAAGGTGCCTTTTTGCTTGCATTGAGGGAAGAATGTTGTTTTTGTGCCGACAATACTGGAGTTGTAAAAGAATCTATGAATAAATTAAGAAAACGACTTGAAGAGCGTCAAAGAGAGACAGAGGCCCCAAAAGGGAGGTTTGAGTCTTGGTTCACATAGTGACCTGATTAACTGCGCTTTTATCTGCCATGGCCGGTCCATTAAAATTCCTCATATTATTGCTAACTGTAGGACCCTGTTTGCTCAACCGTGTAGTTTTCTTTCTAAACCAAATCGAACCTGTTATTAATCCTAACCATACACTGTTCTCTCAATCTAATTTTACAGAAGAGCAGGGACAGAATTGGTATTAAAATACAGGAAAATAGAGGATCTTCCACCTGCTGAAAACCTCAAAGGTCCACGTAGAAATGATCCCTGGAGAAGATGTAGGCAAGTATGAAGGACCTGAGAGAGCAAAAGTCTTCCATGGCAAACAACCTGCCCAGGATGAAGGGATGTGTCTGAATCAGCCACTCTCTTCTTAATGTAGAGAAGATGGACCAAAGCAGGCATGTGTTGAGAGCTGCTCCTGCATGCCTATGGTTGACATACCTCTCTGACCTGTGAAAGTGTCACAGGAAGTAGGAGCAGCCTCCCTCTCATGGGAACCTTGGAAGCAACTGTTAGGACAAAGTTGTTGCCAAGGCAGTGACCTCATTCAGTTCCAAAATTAAGTGACTTCACCTAACTTCCTTGGTGATGGAACTCTCTGAACTTGGAATCCAGGAAGCCAGGCACCCAGAGCCAGTCCCAGTCCCAGTCCCAGTGGTCAAACTTATTTTGATTTACCAAGGACAGACTCAGTCTTTCTTGGGACCTACTGATGTAAGGATGGCCAAATGCAAGGAAAGCTATGAAGAGGGGCCTTTCCTGAGAAAGCACGCAGTGGCTCACCGCTGGCTCCTGACAACTTCACAGAGTTGGCCAAAAGACCAGATTTGAGACAGAACAGGCTATTTCCAGGGAACATAATAAGGCCCACCAGACAGAGGACACTCCGGATAGTCACAGACCTACTTGGGGGAAGGAGGTGCCTTTGTGGTGTGGGTGTGGGTTTGTGGATTTGTCTCATGTTCTGAGAATAGGTATGAAAGGCGGTTTGTTTTGTTTGGAGTGAACTGTTTCTAGTAAGTCGTTTGACAAGGCGAGAATTTCTATGTCTGTGTATCCCACTGTGTCCGTGGTTGTAGACATTAGAAAACAGAATGCATCAATTAATATGTCCTGTCTAGTAGAAAGCTTCACAGCATTCATCCTGCCCTATTTATGAATGGACTGCAGCTTGCCTTATTGATGTGCAACACCTGCTATCTTCCTTAGTTTCTGTTTTATTCCTGAATTCTGGCCACTCTCCAGAATAGGTTCATGGTTTTCTGTTTAAGATATGTACAACCTCGAAGCTCTGTGACATGACCATGTACTGAAGGGAATGGTGAGCATCTCAGAAAACTCAGATATCAGTGTGACCAGGAAAGTCTTAGTGGAGAAACCCTGCTTGGGGCCTTTTGTTTACCTACTCTTCTGTTGCCCTGAATGTCAGGAAGGTATTTTCCTCAGTCCACCACTTTGTGAAGCCTGAAGAAAACAGTTTTCAAATGGAAATGAATGGGCATTACCTGTGGCTCTTTGCTTAATTGCTTTGGAAAGGATGTGTCTGAATCAGCTTACTTACCCTGTGTGAGGCTGTGGCTTAGATTCTCAGGTCCTGATGGATCTAAAGAAAGATCCCATGTGTACATCCAAAACCAAAATGGCCAAAAGAGCAGTCCTTGTGGATGAAGTCTCTCGCCTTCCTCTGTAACTTTCCTGACCTCCATCAAGTCAGATTAGGGATCCTTTGGGTCAAATGAGTTCTTCAAAGCCTTGCAGAGTCTAGCCCATAGTTGCTTGGGTTTTCTCAAGACTCCAATTCACATAAAGAATCCAAACCCCACAGTCATTTGGCCTCAAATTGTAGAAGCGGAGCAGTATTAACGGGAGGCCTATTTAATCTCTTCTGGTTCACAAGAAGGGTGTCCAGGCCACCCTGAATTTAGGCAAATTAGGTGCAAAAGAGCTTATTTTGGACACGGTCTTGGGCTATGCCCCTCATGGAAAACTCCAGCCATAGTGGAGTTTATTTTGAGTGTCTATATGGAAGAAGATGGGCGCCACGTTGGAGTGTTTTGGTTTAAATTGTGGTCATTTGGGTGGCGGTTGGAAGAGATGACTTGGTCCACATGTTCCTGAACACTGGTGTGATTCCCTTAGAGTCTGAGTTCTTCAACTGACCTGAGAGAAGTATTGCCATGAATAGTGTTGAAATTTTTGGAAGCCAGGCATGAGCATCGCCCTTGGAAACTGAGTTCTAGGCCCAGGGTGGCTTTCCACAGAGCACTGAGCCTCTCAGCCAGGATACCACAAATTTTATTCTGAAAAACTTGACACCCATAGTTGAGAGTCAAAACTCATATGGACCTCACATTGTAGACCTAAATGGGCATAGCATCATATGATCTTCTGGCCACTCTTTGGGAAGCCTTACCTGTGAGTGTTCTCCAGAGATTTCATTGAAATGAGCTTCCTAAACATTTAATGGTTCCTGAAAAAATTGAAACTCACAGTGCCTCCAACTTCATCCTTAAAAAATGGCTAGATAAATACCATGAAATTTTTGAATTTCCCATCACCAGGTGGCACTGGAAAACCTTTTGATGTCCTGTTGCTGATCATGAATATACCAGACAGTGCCTTGATTGACTGGGTTTCATGTAAATGGTGTAGAACAGAGATGCCAGTAAGTTGGACTTTG
This sequence comes from Callospermophilus lateralis, assembly GCF_048772815.1. NCBI lineage: Eukaryota > Metazoa > Chordata > Mammalia > Rodentia > Sciuridae > Callospermophilus > Callospermophilus lateralis. The sequence continues at coordinate 230,655 of NW_027512886.1, read as the reverse complement.
TTGAGTAGTAGGTTAGAGCAGTGGTGGGCAGGTATGTGATAAACATCTGTGGTGGGGCCATGTGAATCTTCCATTGGCTTCCAAATGGCTTGTGACTGACATGGTGCAGCCAGCAGAACCTTCCATGTAAAGGCAAGTTGTTATATGGAGAGGTTTCAGGACATTGTTCAGAATCAGGTTGCTATGGTCAAGGGGGCAAGATATGTGGGATAGGATCCTGGTTCTTGTATCCTCCTGCAAAACCTGACCCACCATACATGACAGAACTTCCTCTTGCATTGTGACCCAGTTGAACTCCTTGTATTTTGTGAAGCAAATACCAAACTCTCAGTACAGCAGGAAGAAACACCACGAAAATGGAAGATGACCATATGCCTTCACAGTGCACACCGGCACACATTTAGCCCCCAGTGGCCACAGTTTATCTAAAAAGAGAATTCAGCACTGCTGCCTCATGTACATTGGGAAATAAGAAACCATGTCCTCCAGGTCTCATAGATGCAGACCAAGCTTTTATGGTCTCCCTAGAAAGGAAGCTAAAGCTCTTGACAACAACATATTTTTCAAGTGCCCAACCTCACAGGCAGTTTCTCAAGAAGTCTCTAGGCCAGCAGACCTCCATGTTTGTGGAGTTTTTACCCTGTCCCATACTTTTGGAAACTACTCTACCACTTCCAAGGTTGTGAGCTCCTGAGCATATTGCATTCCACAAATTTATTCACAGATTTTCTAAATCTTCTCCTCTAATTGTGTCTTACTTGGGGTGAAGGGATTGTCAAGGCATTGTTCTGGTTGAGAGTGGGAATAATTTTGTGTAGCACATATTTACATACACATTGGATTCATTGTTCAATTTTCCATTCGAAATACTGAATCCTTGACACTAACCCATACCCTACTAGACTCTGACTATTAATTCTAATATGATGGAGAAAAATAACCGAAACAGAATAGAAATACTAGCACTGCAGAAGAGGCATGGTGTATAGTTGGTCTTGCCTTTTGTATGATATAGGGTAGGAGTTATAAATCTTGTCAATTTTTTGTTGAAATAGTTCTGCATGTGTTTTTAAAGTTAACACATCTGTGAATTCCTGTCTCCATTTTTCTGTAGCCTATTCAGCACATGTATTTTTATACGCACATATAGAATCCTACCTGGTATCACACGTATATTCTTGAGAGGTGGCTAACTTGGCAGATACAAAGTGTGAGAAGAGATCACTCCTCATTAATACATTTGGAACTGAAAATTCAGACTATGAGTGAGCTTCTTAGTTCAAGAACATTATACATAAATCCATGTTCAGTAAAATTAATATTTTTGGATCTGTGGATGATATATATTTCACAATGAATTTTAATTGGCATATATATAGCTACTTTTCAATGTCTCTGTGTGTGTTTTGTGTGTGTGTGTGTGTGTGTGTGTGAGTATATATATATATACTCTCTAGATTTTTCAAAATATAAAATATATGTGTCCTATTATACACTCCCTAAATTCATTCTTGTTCATGTATGTGGTTTTATATTAAACTTTTCATAAGATTATTTTAAAAATATTCATCCACCTGAAATACATATTTGTTTTCTAGTACAAAAAGTTACTTCAGTGAATGGTGCAAACAAATCCTTTTATTTTTACAGTAGCTGACCCACTTTAACATCAATGCAAGTAGATTCCTATGGGACATGATGTGTATTTTGACGTTCATTTTTATTAAACACTGGTACATTACTATTTCTGCAGTTTTTGTACATCATAGAATATACATTTCATCCACAAGTTCACAAATTTAAAGAAATTTGTAACACATTCAATCACTTCCTGCTTCAGAACATATGTATTCCTCCTTGTTTTTGACTGGTCATTTCATGAGACTTCTTTCCAAACACATTATTTTCGATTTCCATAATCAATTTTGAAGCAAAATTCACACACTCTTTATGATAAACCACAACCGTAATATTACCATTAAATGTATTACTGGTTGGAATGAATGTATATATATCAATATATGATTCCTGTGTATTTTCAGATATCAATTCAATCCATTATTTAAAGTTGGAACAAGTTATATTATTTATTCGCAGTATGGTCTATTCATGCATTATCTCTATATTCATACATACATGGTACACCTATATGTACCTCCAATACTAATTTATACCCCTTCAAAATATTGCTCCAAGAAATGGTGCAAGAAAGACTCATGTCACCTGATCTACATATACGTTTTATCACAGTAATATTCTGGCCACAAAATGCAAAGTCACACTTACGATTGTACCAAAGCCTAAATGGAATGTGAGTATGGGTTATGAAAATCACCCATGTCCACGTTGCCTAATGCTCTCAAATGTCAATCCTATTGGTGACTACATATTTGTTACTTCCTAAGATTATATATTCAATCTCAAGCCTGTTGAAAGTGTCTATTGCTATCACTCACTTTATACTTTGCCTGATTTCCTAATGTCGCTATTGATATCTGCTTTCCTACATATTTTCCCCATTTCATCACTGTGACTGACTCTTCACATGTGCTGACATTTACATTTTCTGTCTACCTGAAAACCTATTGCTAAAGAACTATTTGTCCAAATGCTATACTCACACTTTTTTCTAATCCTATCAACTATCTTCGTAATCCTACCGACTCTCCCTCTTTGAATGGTTGTTCTCCTCAACATTCAATCATCCAAGGTATCAGGTCCTATGCCATTGTGTATAGATTTATCTGAGACATCTGTGCAGAACATAATTAAATGCTAAGTATCCCAATCAAGGACCTAATGCCCTTCTGGGCTTCAAATGTTACCGAGATTTCTGTTTTCATTCATATATTTCACCTATATAATCTTATATATATCGCAGGTTCCCAATACCATTATTCATCCAGCAGAATGATCCTAACCCAAATCAAACATGTTATTAACCGTAACCATACACTGTTCCCTCAATCTAACTTTACAGAATAGCAGGGACAGAGTTGGTCTTACAATACAGGAATGTAGGAGATCTTCAACCTGCAGAGAACCTCAAAGGTCCATGCAGAAATGATCCCTAAAGAAGATGTAGGCAGCTATGAAGGACCTGAGAGTGCGAAAGTCATCTTTCATGACAAAAAAAAAAAAAAACAGGTCAGGATGAAGGGATGTGTCTGAAGCAGTCTCTCTCTTCTTAATGTAGAGAAGATAGACCAAACCAGGCTTGTGTGGAGAGCTGTTCCCGGGTGCCTGTGGTTGATATTCCATTCTAGCTTGTGAAACTGTCATAGGAAGTAGGGGCAGGATCCATCTCAGGGACCCTTGGAAGCAACTGTTAAGACAAAGTGGTTGCCAAGGCAGTGACCTCATTCAGTTCTAGATGAAGTGACCTATGTCACTTTCTTGTTGATAGAACACTCTGAACTTGGGATCCAGGAAGCCAGGCACCCTGAGGCAGTCCCAGTGCAAGTCCCAGTGGTCTCAAATGTTTGGATTTAAGAAGGACAGAGTCAGTCTTTCTTGGCAACTAAATTGAAGATGGACAAATGCCAGGAAAGCTCTGAAGAGGGGCTTTACCTGAGAAAACAGGCAGTGGCTCACCGCTGGCTCCTGATAACATCACAGTTTTGGCCAAGGAGACCAGATCTGACATAGCACAGCCCGTCTCGGGGGAACATAGTATGGCCCACCAGTCAGAGGACGCTCTGGATAGTCACAGACCTATTTGGGGAAAGAAGGTGCCTTTGTGGGTGTGTGTGTGTGTGTGTTTTTGATTTTGTCTCATGTTTTGAGAATATGTAGGAAAGTCGGTTTGTTTGGTTTGGAGTGGACTGTTTCTAGTAAGTCCTTTGAGAAGGCGAGTGTTTCTATGTCTGCATATCCCACTGTGTCCGTGGTTGTAGACAATAGAAAAGAGAATGCATAAATAGATGTGTCCTGTCTAGTAGAAAACTTCGCAGAATTCATCCTGTCCAATTTATGAATGGACTGCAGGTTACCATATGGATGGGCAACACCTACTACCTTCCTACATTCGTGATTTCTTCCTGAATTCTGGCCACTCTCCCATAGGCTCATGGTTTTGTGTTCAAGATATGTATCTCCTCCACAATCTGGGACATGGCCATGTACTGGATAGCTGAAGAGAATGGTGAATATCTCAGAAAACTCAGATATCAGTGTGACCAGGAAAGTCTCAGTGGAGAAAATCTGCTTTGGGATTTTGCTTACCTATTGTTCTGTTGCCCTGAATGTAAGGAAGGTCTTTGCCTAAGGCCCCACATTTCCAATGCCTGAAAAAAACAGTTTTCAAATGGAAATAAATGGGCATCACCTGTGGCTCCTGGCTTAATTGCTTTGCAAAGGGATATGTCTGAATCAGCCTCTCAGTGCAGTTTGAGATTATCGCTTAGATTCTCAGCACCTGATGGACCTAAAGAAAGATCCCATGTGTGCATCCAAATCCAAAATGGCCAAAAGAGAAGTCATTGTGATGAAGTCTCTTGCCTTCCTCTGTAAGGTTCCTGATCTCCATCAAGTGATAACAGGGATCTTTGGGTCAACTGAGTTCTTCAAGCCCTGCAGAGGCTAGCCCATAGGTGCTTGGGTTTTCTTATGACTGCAAATCACATAAAGAAACTATACCCGACAGTCAGTATGCCTCAAATTGGAAAAGCAGAACAGTATTAATGGCATGCCTCTTTGATCAGTCCTGGTTCACAGGAACGTTGTCCAGGAAACACTGACTTTAGACAAATGAAGGGCAAGGGAGCTTATTTTGACATTGTCTTGGGCTGTGTGCCTCATAAAAACTTCCAGCCAAGGTTATGATGAGTGACTATATGGAAGAAAATGAGGGCCATGTGGGAGTGTTTTGGTTTTAATTCTGGTCATTGGTGTGGCGGTTGGAAGAGATGACTGGGTCAACTGGTCTTGAACTCTGGTGTGTTTCCACGTAGAGACTGAGTTTTGAAACTGATCTCAGAGAAGTATTGCCATGAATTGTGTTGGGATTTTAGGAGGCCACGCATGAGAGTCGCCCTTGGAACCTGAGATCTAGGACCAGGGTGGCTTTCCACAAAGAACTGGGAATCTCAGCCTGGATATCACATGATTTTATTCTGAAAGACTTGGCAGCCATAGTTGAGAGTCAAAAGACATAGGACCTCACATTGTAGACCTCAATGGTCCTGGCTTCAAGTGACCTTTGTCCACTCTTTGGAAAGCCTTGCCTGTGAGAGTTCTCTAGAATTTTTTTGAAATGAACTTTCTCAATATTTAATGGTTCCTGAATAATTGAAATCCACAGTGCATCCAACGTCGTCCTTGAAAAATGGCTAGATAAATAACACGAAATTTTTGAAATTTCCATGACCAGGTGGAACTGTAGAAACTTTCAATGTCCTGTTGCTTACCATGAGTGTACCAGACAGTGCCTTGATTGACAGGGTTTCATGAAATTTGTTTAGAACAGAGAAGCCAGTATTTTGGAGCCTGCTGAGTAGTGGGCCTAGAGCAGTGGTGGAGAGGTGTGTGATAAAACATCATGGTGGGGCCATTTGTATCTGCCATTGGCTTCCAAATGGCTTGTAACTGACAGAGTGCAGACATCAGACCCTTATATGTAAAAGCATCTTGTTATATGGCGTAGTTTCAGGGCAATGTTCAGAATCAGGTTGCTATGGACAAGCGGGCAATCTTTGAGAGATAGAAGCCTGGTTGGTGAATTTTCTTGCAGACCCTGACCCACCACACGTGACAGAACTACCTCAAGCACTGTTTCCCAGTTGAACTCCTTGTATTTCGTGAAGCATGAACCAAACTCCAAGTGCAGCAGCAAGAAACACCACGAAAAGTGGAGGATGACCAAATGGTTTCACAGTCCACACGGGGAGACAATAAGCCCCCAGTGCCCACAGTTTACCTACAAAGAGAGAATTCAGCACTGCTGCCTCGTGTTCATTGGAAAATGAGAAATGTTGTCCTCCAGGTCTCATAGATGCAGACACAGCTTTGAGGGTCTCACTACAAAGGAAGCTTAACTCCTGACAACAACCTATATTTCAGTGCCCAATTTCACTGGCAGTTTCTCAAGAAGTTTTAGGCAAGCAGAGCTTCATGTTTGTGGAGTGTGTACCCTGTCCTTACTTTTGGAAACTCCTATTCCACCTCCAAGTTTGTGCACTCCTGAGCATTTTCTATTCCAGAAATGTAATCACAGATTTTGTAACTCTTCTACTCTAATTGTGTCTCCCTTGGGGCGAAATTAATGACAAGGCATTGTTCTGGATGAGAGTCAGAAGATTAATTTTTCTATTTTCCATTTGAAATTCTGAATCCCTGACACTAACCCATATTCTACTAGACTCTGACTACTAATCCAAATATGATGGAAGAAAATAACCCAAACAGTACATAAATACTTGCAGTTCAGAGTTGGACTTGCCTTTTGCATGATAAAGGGTAGGTGTTATAAATCTATTCAATATTTAATTGAAATAGTTTTCCATGTGTTTTTAAAGTTAACAAATATGTGAATTACTGTCTCCCATTCTCTGGAGCTTATTCAGCACATGTATTTTTATATGCACAAATAGAATCCTACAAGGTATCACACGTACATCCTTGTGAGGTATATGACTTAGCAGATACAAAGTGTGAGAAGTGATCACTCCTCCTAAACGCTGTTGGAACTGAAAATTCAACCTATGGGTGAGCTTCCCAGTGGAACAACATTATACATAAACCCATGTTCACTAAAATGAATGTTTTTGCATCTTTATGATATATATTTCATGATGAATTTTGATTGGCATATATATTGCTACTTTTTAATGTCTGTGTTTGTGTGTGTGTGTGTGTGTATATATATATATATATATATATATATATATACTCTCCATATTTTTAAAAATATGAAATATGTGTGTCTTATATACACTCCCTAAATTCATTCATGTTCATGTATGTGGATTAATAATCAACTTTTCACAAGATTATTCTTAGAAATATTCATCCACCCGAAATACATATTTGTTTCCTAGTACTGAAAACTAACTTCAGTAAAAGGTGCATACAAATCCTAATATGTCTACTTTAACTGACCCAGTTTAACATCAATGCATGTAGGTTCCTATGGGACATGATGTGTATTTTGACATTAATTTTTATTCCACACTGGTACATTACTATTTCTTCAGTTTATGCAAATCTCAGTATATATATTTTATTCACTAGTTAGCAAATTTATAGGCATTTGTTTCACTTTCAATCACTTCCTGCTCCAGAACACATGTATTCCTCTGTGTTTCTTGACTGGTCTATTCATGAGACTTTTTTCCAAATATATTATTTTCGATTTCCATAATCAATTTTGAACCAAAACTCACACACCCTTCATGATAAACCATAATCCTAAGATTATCGTTAGATATATAACTGGTTGGAATGAATGATTGCATATCAATATAAAATTTCTTATAAATTTTCAGATATTTATTCAATCCATTATTTAAAGTGGATCCAGTTATATTATTTATTCACAGTATGGTCTATTCATGCATTATGTCTATATTCATTGAAACAGGGTACACCTATTTGTACCCCCATACTAATTTGTAAGTCTTCAAAATATTGCTCGCAGAATTGGTGGAAGAAATACTCTTTTCACCTGATCTACATACACATTTTATTACAGAAATATTCTGGACACAAAAAGCAAAGGTCACACTTACAATTGTACCAAAGCGTAAATGGAAAGTGAGCATGGATTACTAAAAACATCCATGTCCAGGTTGCCTAATGCTCTCAAATATCAATTCTATTTTTGACTACATATTTGTTTCTTCTTAAGATTATATATTCAACTTCAAACCTGTTGACAATGTCTAACCCTATCACACAATTTGTACTTTGCTTGATTTCCTAATGTCTCTATTGATATCTGCTTTCCTATATTTTTCCCCAGTTCATCATTGTGACTGACTCTTCACATGTGCTTACATTTACATACACTCTCTACCCGAAATCTTATTGCGAAAGAACTTTTGGTCCAAATCGTATACTCACTCTTCTTTCTAAACCTACCAACTACCTTCCTAATCCTACCGACTATCAGTTTTTGACTGGATGTTCTCTTCAACATTCAATATCCAAGGTACAAGGTACGATGCCAGTGTATATTGATTTATCTGAGACATCTGTGCTGCACATTACTCAAAGCTAAGTATCCCACTCAAGTCCCCAATGCCCTTCTGGGCTTCAAATCTTACCTAGATTTCTGCTTTCATACTTATGTTTCACATATATACTCTTGTAAATATCGCATTTTGCCAATACCATTATTCATCCCGCAGAATGATTTGTAACCCAAATTGAACATGTTATTAACCCTAACCATACACTGTTCCCTCAGTATAACTTACTTAAGAGCAGGGACAGTGTGGGTCTTACAATATAGGAATGTAGATGATCTTCCACCTGCTGAGAACATCAAAGATCCATGGAGAAATGTTCCTTGCAGAAGATATAGGCAGCTATGTAGGACCTGAGAGAGCAATAGTCATCTTCCATGGCAAACAACCTGGTCAGGATTAATTGATAGTCTGAATCAGCCTCTCTCTTCTTAATGAAGAGAAGATGGAGTGAACCAGGCCTCTGTGGAGAGCTGTTCCCTGGTGCCTATGGTTGATATACCATTCTAACTTCTGAATGTGTCACAGGATGTTGGGGCAGCCTCCATCTCATGGGAACCCTGGATGCAACTGTTAGCACAAAGTGGTTACCAAGGTAGTGACCATATTCAGTTCCTGAAAGAAGTGACCTCACTTCACTTCCTTGGTGATGGAATTCTCTGAACCTGGGATCCAGGAAGGAAGGCACCCAGAGCCAGTCCCACTCCCAGTTCCAGTGGGCTAACTTGTTTGCTTTTCCCAAAGACATAGTCAGTCTTTCTTGGTACCTACTGATGTGAGGATGGAAAAATGCCAGCAGAGCTCTGATGAGGGGCCTTTCCTGAGAAAGCAGGTAGTGGCTCACCTTTGGCTCCTGACAACTTCACAGAGTTGGAAAAGGAGACCAGATCTGAAACAGGACAGGCCATTTTGTGGGAACATAATATGGCCCACCAGTCAGAAGACACTCCGGATAGTCACAGACCTATTTGGGGGAAGTAAGTGCCTTTGCCGTTGTAGGTGTGAGTTTGTGGTTTTTTCTCATGTTCTGAGAATAGGTAGGAAAAGTGGTTTGTTTGGTTTGGAGTGGACTGTTTCTAGTAAGTCGTTTGACATGGTGAGTGTTTCTAGGTCTGTGTATCCCACTGTATCCGTGGTTGTAGACATTAGAAAAGAGAATGCATCAATGGATGTGTTGTCTCTAGTTGAAAGCTTCCCCGCATTCATACTGCCCAATTAATGAATGGACTGCAGCTTGCCTTATGGATGGGCAACATCTACTATCTTCTAAAGTTCCTGTTTTCTTCGTGAATTCTGGCCACTCTCCAGAATAGGCTCATGGTTTTGTTTCCCAAATATGTAACACCACAAGATTCTGTGACATGGCCATGTGCTGGATTGCTGAAGGGAATGGGAGCATCTAAGAAAACTCAGATTTCAGTGTGACCAGTAAAGTCTCAGTGGAGAAACCCTTCTTTGGGCCATTTGCTTACTTCTATTTCTATTACCCTGAATGTCAGGAAGGTCTTTGCCTCAGGCCACCCCTTTGTGTAGCCTGAAGAAAACTGTTTTCATATGGAAATGTATGGACATCACCTGTGGCTCTTTGCTTAATTGATTTGGAATGAGATGTGTCTGAATCAGCCTCTTGTCCTTGTATGAGGTTGTGGCTTTGATTCTCAGCACCTGATGGATCTAAAGAAAGATCCCATGTGCTTCCAAAACTAAAATGGCCAAAAGAGCAGTCATTGTTGATGAATATTTTTGCCTTCTTGTTTTAGGTTCCTGACCTCCATAAAGTGAGAATAGGGATCCTTTGGGTCAAATGAGTTCTTGAAATCCCTGCAGAGGCTAGCCCATATTTGCTTGGGTTTTCTCATGACTCCAAATCACATAAAGAATCTATAACCTACAGCCAGTAGGCCTCAAATTGGAGAAGTGGAACACTTTAACAGCAGGAATATTTGATCATTCCTGGTTCACAGGAAGAGTGTCCAGGCCATCATGATTTTAGGCAAATGAGGGGCAAGTGAGCTTATTTGGGCTCATAGAAACCTCCAGCTGGAGGTTATGATGAGTGTCTACATGGAAGAAGATGATGGCCCTGTGGGAGTGTTTTGATTTTAATTGTGGTCATTTTTTGGCAGATGGAAGGGATGACTGGGTCCACCTGGGCTTGAACTCTGGTGTGATTCCCCTTAGAGACTGAGTTCTGAAACTGACCTCAGAGAAGTATTGCCATGAATTGTGTTGGGATTTTAGGAGGCCATGCATGAGACTCACTCTTGGAAACTGAGATCTAGGCCCAGGGTGGTTTCCACAGAGGCCTGAGAATCTCAGCCAGGATATCACATGATTTTATTCTGAAAGACTTAGCACCCATATTTGAGAGTCAAAACACACATGGACCTCACATTGTAGATGTCAGTTGGCCTGGCTTTAGGAGACCTTTTGGCAACTGTTTGAGAAGCATTGACTGTGAGAGTTCTCCAGAGCGTTCATTGTAATGAACTTTCTCAACACTTAATGGTTCCTGAATGAATTGAAACCCACAGTGCCTCTAACTTCATCCTTGAAAAATTTCAAGATAAATACCATGAAATTTTTGAAATTCCCATGACCAGGTGGCACTACAGAAACTTTTGATGTCCTGTTGCTGATCATGTGTATACCAGACAGTGCCTTGTTTTTGACTGGGTTTCATTAAAATGGTGTAGAACAAGAGAAGCCAGTAATTTGGAGCCTGCTGAGTAGGGGGGCTAGAGCAGTGGTGGGCAGGTGTGTGATAAAACATCATGTTGGGGCCATGTGAATCTGCCATTGGCTTCCAAATTTTTTGTGACTGATATAGTGCAGACATCAGACCCTTATATGTAAAGGCATCATGTTAAATGGAGAGTTTTCAGGGCAATATTCAGAATCAGGTTGCTATGGTTATTGGGGCAAGCTATGTGGGATACAAGCCTGGTTGGTGCATTCTCCTGCAGACCCTGACCCACCACACGTGACAGAACTCCCTCCAGCACTGTATCTCAGATGAACTTTTTATGTTTTGTGAAGCAAATACCAAATTCCCAGTGCAGCAGCAAGAAATACCACGAAAAGTGGAGGATGACCAAATGTCTTCACAGTCCCCACTGGGAGACACTTAGCTTCCAATGGACACAGTTTAGCTACAAAGAGAGAATTGAGCACTGCTGCCTCATGTTCATTGAAATATAAGAAACCATGTCTTTCGGTTACATAGATGCAGACCCAGCTATGATGGTCTCACTACAAAGGAAGCTAAAGCTCATGACAACAACATATATTTCAAGTGCCCAACCTCAGAAGCCGTTTCCCAAGAATTCTTAGGCCAGCAGAGCTCCTTTTTGTGGAGTGTTTACCCTGTCCTTTACTTTTGGAAACTCCTCTACCACCTCCAAGGTTGTGAACTCCCGAGCATATTCCATTCCATATATGTATTCATAGATTTTCACACTTTTCTACTCTAATTGTGTTTTACTTGGGGCGTAGGTAATGTCAAGGCATTGTTCTGGATGTGAGTGGGAAGATTTTTGTGTAGCACATATTTACATACACATTGGATTCATTTTTCAATTTTTCATTTGAAATACTGAATCCGTGACACTAACCCATACCCTACTAGTCTCTGACTAATAATCCTAATATGATGGTGAAAAATAAGCCAAAAAGAGAAGAAACACAAGCAGTTCAGAGGACGCATTGTGTATTGTTGGAATTGCCTTTTGCATTATATAATGTAGGAGTTATAAGTCTAGTCAATTTTTTTGTTGAAATAGTTCTAAATGTGTTTTTAAAATTAGCAAATATGTGAATCCCTGTCTCCCTTTCTCTGTAGCCTATTCAGTACATGTATTTTTATATGCACATATAGAATTCTACCTGATATCACTCGTATACACTTGTGAGGTGGCTGAATTGGCAGATGCAAATTGAGAGAAAGTTCACTCCTCCTAAACGCTGTTGGAACTGAAAATTCAACCTATGGGTGAGCTTCCTAGTTGAAAAACATTATACATGAATCCATGTTCAGTAAAATGAACATTTTTCGATCTGTGGATTATATACTTTTCATGATGAATTTCTATTGGCATATATGTTGCTACTTTTTTTTTTCTTTTATTGGTTGCTCAAAACATTACAAAGCTCTTGAATATCATATTTCATACATTAGATTCAAGTGGGTTATGAACTCCCATTTTTACTCCAAATACAGATTGCAGAATCACATTAGTTACACATCCATATTTTTACATAATGCCCTATTAGTTACTGTTGTATTCTGCTACCTTTCCTATACTCTACTATCCCCACTCCCCTCTCTTCCCATCTTCTCTGTCTACCATACCTACTGTAATTCATTTCTCTCCTTGTTTATTTTCCCACAACCTCTTATATGTAATTTTGTGTAACAATAAGTGTCTCTCTCCATTACCATGCAATTTCCCTCTTCTCTCCCTTTCCCTCCCACATCATGTTTCTGCTTAATGTTAATCTTTTCTTCATGCTCTTCCTCCCTGATCTGTTCTTAGTTGCTCTCATTATATCAAAGAAGAGATTTGGTAATTGTTTTTTAGGGATTGGCTAGATTCACTAAGCATAATCTGCTCAGTGCCATGCATTTCCCTGCAAATTCCATGATTTTGTCATTTTTTAGTGCTGCGTAATTCTCGATAGTATATAAAAGTCACATTTTTTTATCCATTCATCTATTGAAGGGCATCTGGGTTGGTTCCACAGTGTAGCAATTGTGAATTGTGCTGCTATGAAAATCCATGTGGCAGTATCCCTGTAGTACGCTCTTTTAAGGTCTTCAGGGAATAGTCCGAGAAGGGCAATAGCTTGGTCAAATGGTGCTTCCATTCCCAGCTTTCCCAGGAATCTCCATACTGCTTTCCAAATTGGCCACACCAGTTTCAGTCCCACGAGCAATGTACAAGAGTACCCTTTTACCCACATCCTCGCCAGCACTTGTTGTTGTTTGACTTCATAATGGCTGCCAATCTCACTGGATTGAGATGGTATTTTAGGGTGGTTTTTATTTGCATTTCTCTTACTGCTAGAAATGGAGAGCATTTTTTTCATGTACTTGTTAATTGATTCTATGTCCTCCTCTGAGAAGTTTCTGTTCAGGTCCTTGGCCCATTGGGTTATTGGTTATCTTATTGTCTAATTTTCTAAGTTCTTTGTATACTTTGTATACTCTGGATATTAGGGCTCCATGTGAAGAGTGAGGACTAAAAATTTGTTCCCATGATGTAAGCTCCATATTTACCTCTCTTATTGTTTCTCTTTCTGAGAAAAAATAATTCAGTTTAAGTAAGTCCCATTTGTTGATTCTTATTATTAACTCTTGTTCTATGGGTGTCCTATTAAGGAATTTGGAGCCTGACCACACAATATGTAGATCGGAGCCAACTTTTTATTCTATCAGACGCAGAGACTCTGATTTGAATCTAGCTCCTTGATCCACATTGAGTTAACTTTGGTGCATGGCGAGAGGAGGGGATTCAGTTTCATTTTGTTGCATATGGATTTCCAGTTTACCCAACACCATTTGATGAAGATGCTATCCTTCCTCCATTGGAGGCCATTAGCTCCTTTATCAAATATAAGATAGTTGTAGCTTTTTGGATTAGTTTCTGTGTCCTCCATTCTGTACCATTGGTCCACCCGTCTGTTTTGGTACCAGTACCATGCTGTTTTTATTATGATTGCTCTGTAATATAGTTTGAAATCTGGTATCGCTATACTGCCTGATTCACACTTCCTGCTTAGAATTGCTTTTGCTATTCTGGGTCTTTTATTTTTCCATTTGAATTTTATGATTGCTTTATCTATTTCTACAAAAAGTTTCTATGGGATTTTGATTGGCATTGCATTAAACCTATAGAGAACTTTTGGTAATATCACCATTTTGATGATGTTAGTTCTGCCTATCCATGAACACGGTATATTTTTCCATCTTCTAAGATCTTATTCTATTTCTCTTTTTAGGGTTCTGTAGTTTGCATTATATAAATCTTTCACCTCTTTTGTTAGGTTTATTCCCAAGTATTTAATTATTTGAGGAAATTGGGAATGCAGTGTTTTGACTCATTTTTGTTTCAGAAGTTTTGTCGCTGATATACAGAAATGCCTTTGATTTATTCATGTTGATTTTGTATCCTGCCACATTGCTGCATTCATTTATGAGTTCTAGTAGTTTTTTCTGTAGACCCTTTTGGGTCTTCTATGTATAGAATCATGTCATCTACAAATAGTGATAATTTAAGTTCTCCTTTTCCTATTTTTATGCCTTTAATGTCTTTCATCTCTCTAATTGCTCTGGCCAGTTTTTCGAGAACTATATTGAATAGAAGTGGTGATAGAGGACATCCCTGTCTTGTTCCAGATTTTAGAGGGAATGCCTTCAATTTTTCTCCATTCAGAATGATGCTAGCCTGAGGATTAACATAGATAGCTTTTACAATGTCGAGGTAAGTTCCTGTTATCCCTAGTTTTTAAAATGTTTTGAACATAAAGAAATGCTCTACTTTGTTGAATGGTTTTTCTGCGTCTATCGAGATGATCATATGGTTCTTATCTTTAAGTCTATTGATGTTGTGAATAACATTTATTGATTTCCATATATTGAACCCTCCTTGCATCCCAGGGATGAATCCAAGTTGATCATGGTGCACGATTTTTTTGATGTGCCTTTCTATCCAATTCGCCAGAATTTTAATGAGGATTTTTGCATCTAGGTTCATCAGAGATATTGGTCTGTAGTTTTCTTTCTTTGAGGTGTCTTTGTCTGGTTTCAGAATCAGGGTGATGTTGGCCTCATAGAATGAATTCGGCAGAGCTCCCAGTTTTTCTATTTCCTGAATAACTTGAGAAGTATTGGTATTAATTCTTCTTTAAAGGTTTTGTAAAACTCTGCTGTATACCCATCCGGTCCTGGGCTTTTCTTGGTTGGTAGTCTTTTGATTGCTTCTTCTACTTCATCCATTGATATTGGTCTGTTTAAATTGTGTGTTTCCTCCTGACTCAGTCTGGGCAAATCATATGACTTAAGAAATTTATCGATGTCTTCACTATTTTCTATTTTATTGGAATACAGGTTTTCAAAATAATTTCTAATTTTCTTCTGTATTTATGTAGCATCTGTTGTAATATTGCCTTTTTCATCCCGTATGTTAGTAATTTGATTTCTCTCTCTTCTTCTCTTCGTTAGCTTGGCTAAGGGTCTGTCTATCTTATTTATCTTTTTGAAGAACCCCTTTTAGTTTTGTTAATTTTTTCAATAGTTTCTTTTGTTTCAATTTCGCTATGATTTTAATTATTTCTTGCCTTCTGCTACATTTGCTGTTGTTTTGCTCTTCCTTTTCTAAGGCTTTGAGATGAAGTGTGAGCTCATTTATTTTTTTTTCTTTTCTATTTTGAGGAATGACCTCTAGGCGATGAATTTACCCCTTAAAACTTCTTTTCATTGTACCCCATAGAATCTGATATGTTGTGTCTGTATTTTCATTTATCTCTAAGAATTTTTTGATTTCCTCCTTTATGTCTTCTGTAACCCATTGATCATTCAGTAACATATTCTTCATTTTGGATGTGATGTATGATTTTTTCTTTCTTCTTTTATCATTGGTTTCCAGTTTCATTCCATTATGATCACAAAAAATTCATGGTATTATCTCCACCCCTTTATATTTACTGAGGGTTGCCCTATGGCATAACATATCGTCTATTTTTGAGAAGGATCCATGTGCTGCTGAGAAAAAAGTATATCCACTTGATGATGGTTGATATATTCTATATATGTCAGTTAAGTCTAGGGTATTGATTGCGAGATTGAGTTCTATAGTTTCTTTTTTCAACTTTTGTTTGGAGGATCTGTCCAATGGTGAGAGAGGTGAGTTGAAGTCACCCATAATTATTGTATTGTGGTCTATTTGATTCTTTAACTTGAGGAGAATTTGTTTTATGAACATCGCAGCACCATTATTTGCTGCGTGAATATTGATAATTGTTATGTCTTGTCGGTGAATGGTTCATTTTAGCAGTATATAATGTCCTTCTTTATCCCTTTTGATTAAATTAGTCTTGAGGTCGATTTTATTCGATAGGAGGATGGCCACCCCTGCTTGCTTACGAGGACCGTGTGCATGGTATAAATTTTCCCAATCTTTCACCTTCAGCCTGTGTATGTCTTTTCCATTCAGATGTGTCCCCTGGAGGCAATATATTGTTGGATTTTTTTTTTTATTTCAAGTTACAAGCCTATGTCACTTTATTCGAGAGTTTAAGCCATTTACTTTTAGAGTTTCTAATGATATATGGTTTGTACTGCCACCCATGTTTGCTTATATCTTTTTTTTAAATTAGTTTGTTTCTCCATGATTAGCTTTTCCCCCGCCCTCTGTCATTACTGAGGCACTTCTCACTCATGGTTTTCGTTGTTGATTTTCATTTCTTCCTCGTGTAGTGTTTTGCTCAAGATGCTTTGCAATGCTGGTTATCTGGCTGCAAATTCTTTTAGGTTTTGTTTATCATGAAATATTTTTATCTCCTTGTCTTACCTTAAGCTTAATTTTGCTGGATACATAATTCTTGGTTGGCATCCATTGTCTTTCAGTGTTTGAAGTACGTTGTTCCAGGATCTTCTCACTTCCAGCATCTGTGATGAAAAATCCATTGTTAACCTTTTTGGTTTACCCCTGATTGTAATGATTCTAATCTGCCTTCTTTCTCTGGTAGCTTTTAATATTTTCTCTTTGTTCTGTATATTGGATATCTTCATAACAATGTTTCTTGGCATTGGTCTACTGTGATTTTGTGTGCGCGATGTCCTGTAAGCATCTACAATTTGTTTATCCCTTTCCATTTTTATTTCTGGAAAGTTTTCTGTAATTATTTCATTCAGCAGATTTCTCATTCCCTTGGTTTGAATCTCTGTACCTTCCTCTATCCATATGACTCATTAGTTTTTTTTTTTTTTTTATGTTATTCCATATCTCTTGAATGTTTTCTCATAATTTTTTACAGCATTTCTTTGTTGGCTAGACTTTTTTCAAGATGATATATTTTGTCTTCATTCTGTCTTCTACTTGCTCTACACTGTTAGTGATACTCTCAATTGAATTTTTAATTTGGTTTATCATTTCCTTGATTTCTAGAATTATTGTTTGATTTTTCTAATAATCTCTATCTCCTGATAAAGATGCTTAATTTCTTATTTTATCTGTTTATGTAATTTATTTTCAATGCGTTCTATCACTGTTTGTTTTTGCTGTCTCGTATCCTCTTTAAGGTTCCATTCCATCTGTCTAAGGTATTCCTTGAGTTCTTTATATGACCATTTTTCTGATGACTCTAGGTGCTCTTGAATATTTAGGCTGTCCTTCATTGTTCGTACTCCTTTTCTTCCTTGCTTTGACTACTGAGTTACTGCTTACTCTTATAAATTTATTTGATGCTTGAGAGGAAAGATATTAGAAGGGAAGGGAAGGGAGAAGTCACTAAAGAGAATGAGAGTAGGCAGGTAGAATTCAAGTAAGGGGGAATAAAAAAATTGAAATGAAATGAAAAGACAAAAAAAATAGAAAATAAAGAAAGAAAATTTTAAGTAATAATGATGATTAAAAAATTGAAAATTAAAATTTAAAATAATAATATTAATAATAATAATAATAAAATAAAAAAAATTAAAAAAATAAAAACATTTAAAAAAGTTAATGAACAACAACAACAAAAATGAAAATGAAAGAAAAAGAAAAAAATACAAATAAAAAAATAGTAATAATACATGCAGTCCTAGAGTTCAATTAACTTCTCTTCCAGTAGGTGGAGCTGTGCGCACTGGGCCAAGCTTCTCCTCTCAATAAGTGGGAACCAATCACTGTGCAGCAGCTCTTCCTCCCAGACTGGGCGGGTCTCCAACCCTGAGTGCCTAGGGCCTTCTCTTGTGCTTCCTCAAGCCAGGCCCCACTCACCTGTGACGCTCACCACAATACTGGTTACAAGCCAGGCCTCTGCTCCTGGTAGCCCTGTTTCCATGAACGGCTGGGCACACTCTCCTTAATTGCCTCCCTCAGACCCTAAGTTTGTAGAGCTTGGGGCTGAGAAACCCCAGCGAATTTGCTTGCCCTTCGGGAGCCATGGCCCCGGTAGGTGGTGTAAGATACCTCAATTGTCAGCACTGGTGGGAGCGGTAGCCGGCAATTACACGCCTCGAGTCCCGAGCCAATCCTGATTCCCTAGGTCTGGGTATTGCGCTCCTTGGAGAGCTGGGAGGGGCCATTACGGCAGAGGTGGGAAGGGCCCTTGAGGTTTCCCTGCGGTGTTGAGAGAGATGGCAATGGGATAACATACTTGTCGCACTGGTTTCAATGAAGTTATCTCCTCCGACTGTGACGTCAGTTCGCTGCCATGGTGGTATACCATTAAAATGATGACCGTTCGTTCCCTTTGCTGGGTGACCAATGCAACAGCTGGGTCCTGACTATCTCTCCCAAGCCCCATTTCAATCCTGTGGCCACTGCCTATGAAGGCTCAGTTGGCTTTTAACTCTGTCAATTCCGAAAGCCCGACCAATTATTTCAGCGGGAATGTTAGTGCTGAGTCACAAAAACCAGATGAATCTAAGCTTGAATGCAGCCAATCCGGGCTTTGTGTGTGTTCTGAGGGGCCCAGACTGTTCGCCCCAGATTCACAACAGGTCAATATTGCCTAGTGATTCTGAGCAAACAGCATTTAGACAGTTTACGACTCCCTATGCACGCGCAGCTGAAGAGATCAGAGACTTGAATTCTCCATGCCTGCCTTCATAATGGATCTCCTGTATTGCTACTTTTTAATATCTGTGCATTTGCGTGTGTGTGTGTGTATATATATATATATATATATATATATATATATATATATACTCTTTAGATTTTTCAAAATATGAAATATATGTGTCTTATTATGCACGCCCCTAAATACATTCATATTCATATCTGTGGATTTATAATCAACTTTCAACAAGATTATTTTCAGAAATAATCATCCACCTGAAATACATATTGTTTCCTAGTACTGAAAACTAAATTCAGTGAATGGTGCATACAAACCCTAATATTTCTACAGTTACTTAGCCAGTTTAAAATGAATGCAAGTAGATTCCTAGGGGACATGATGTGTATTTTGACTTTCATTTTTATTCAACACTTGTACGTTACTATGTCTTCAGTTCATGCACATGATGGGATATATATTTCAGTCACAAATTAGAAAATTTATAGGCATTTGTTTCACGATCAATCACTTCCTGATTCACAACACATGTATTCCTCCATGTTTCTTGACTGGTCTTTTCATGAGACTTCTTTCCAAACATATTATTTTTGTTTAACATCATCACGTGTAAAGCAAAACTCAAACACCATTCATCATAAACCATAATCCTAATATTACCATTAGAAATATAACTGGTTGGAATGAATGATTGTATATCAATATAAGATTTCTTATATATTTTCACATATCAATTCAATCCATTATTTAAAGTGGAATCAGTTACGTTATTTATTCATAGTATGGTCTATTCATGCATTATCTCTATATTAATAGACACAGGGTACACCTCTTTGTACCCCTAATACTAATGTATATGTCTTCAAAATATTGCTCCCAGAAATGGTGAAAGAAATACTCATGCCACCTGATCTACATATACATTTTATCACAGTAATATTCTGAACAAAAAAAAAAAAACATAAAAATGTCACACTTATGATTGTACCAAAGCCTAAAAGGAAAGTGAACGTGGATAACTAATAACATCCATGTCCAGGTTGCCTAATGCTCTCAAATGTCATTCCCATTTGTGACGAGATATTTGTTTTTTCCTATGATTATGTATTCAAACTCAACCCTGTTGAAAATGTCTAATCCTATCACTCACTTTATACTTTGCCTGATTTCGTAATGTCTCTATTGACACCTGCTTTCCTACATATTTTCCCCAGTTCATCATTGTGACTGACTCTTCACATGTGCTGACATTTCCATTCACTCTCTAAACGAAACCCTATTGCTAAAGAAGCTTTTTATTCCAAATCATATACTCACTCTTCTTCCTAAACCTACTGACTATCTTCCTAATCCTACTGACTATCCCTTTTTGACTGGATGTTCTCTTCTACATTCAATCATCCAAGGTACAAGGTCCTATGCCACTGTATTTCGATTTAACTGAGACAACTGTACAGAACATAATTCAACACTAAGTATCCAAATAAAGGGCCCAATGCCCTTCTGGGCTTCAAATCTTTCTTAGATTCCCGTTTTCATACATATATTTCACGTATATATTCTTATAAATATCGCAGGTTCCCAATCTCATTATTCTTCCTGCAGAATGATTCCTAACCCAAATCGAACATATTATTAACCGTAACCATACACTCACTTTGCAGGAGAGCAATAACAGTGTGGGTATTAAACTACAGGAATCTAGGGGATCTTCACCTGCTGAGAAACTCAAATGTTCATGCAGAAATGATCCCTGGTGAAGATGAAGGCAGCTATGAAGTACCTCAGAAAGCAAAAGTCATCTTCCATGGCAATCATCCTGGTCAGGATGGAGGGTTGTGTCTGAATCAGTCTCTCTCTTCTTAATGTATAGAACATGGACCAAACCAGTCCTGTGTGGAAGCTGTTCCCGGGTGCTTATGGTTGATATAACATTCTAACTAGAGAAAGTGTCCCATGAAAAGCAGGACAGCCTCCACCTCATGATACTTTTGGAAGCAACTGTTAGGACAAAGTGGTTGCCAAGGCAGTGACATCATTCATATCCTGAAGGAAGTGATCTCACCTCACTTCCTTGGTGATGGAACTCTCTGAACTTGAAATCCAGGAAGCCAGGCACCAAGAGACAGTCCCTGTCCTAGTCCCAGTGGTCTGACATGTTTGGATTTACCAAGGACAGAGTCAGTCCTTCTTGGTACCTACAGATGTGAGGATGGCCAAATGCCAGGAAACCTCTGAAGAGGGGCTTTTCCTGAGAAAGCAGGTAGTGTCTCACCGCTGGCTCTTGAGAACTTCACAGAGTTGGCCAAGCAGACATGATCTGTGACAGGAGAGGTCATTTTGGAAGAACATAGAATGGCCCACCAGTCAGACGACACTCCAGGGAGTCACAGACCTACTAGGGGAAGGAGGTGCCTTTTTGGGTGTGGGTGTGAGTTTGTGGTTTTGCCTCATGTTCTGAGAATAGGTAGGAAAGGCGGTTTGTTTGGTATGGAGTGGAATATTTCTATTAAGTCCTTTGACAAGGCGAGTGTTTCTATGTGTGTGTATCCCACTGAGTCCATTGTTGTAGACATTAGAAAAGACAATGCATCAATGGATGTGTCCTGTCTAGTAGAAAGCTTCCCAGCATTCATCCTGCCCAATTCATGAGTGGACTCTGGCTTGCCTTATGGATGGGCAACACCTACAAGCTTCCTAATTTCCTGTTTTCTTTCTCAATTCTGGCCACTCTCCAGAATAGTATCGTGGTTTTGTGTCCATGATTTGTACCTCCAAGATCTGTGACATGGCTATGTACTGGATAGCTGAAAGAAATGGCTAGCATCTCAGAAATCTCAAATATCTGTTGACCAGGAAAGTCTCAGTGGAGAAACCCCTCTTTGTTCCTTTTGCTTACCTACTGTTCTGTTGAATGTCAGGAAGTTTTTTGCCTCAAGCCACCACTTTGTGAACCCTGAAGAAAACAGTTTTCAAATGGAAATGAATGGGAATCACCTGTGACTCTTTGCTTAATTGCTTAGGATTGGGATATGTCTGAATCAGCCTGTTGGCCCTGTGTGAGGCTGTGGCTTAGATTCTCAGCACCTGATGGATCTAAAGATAGATCCCATGCATGCATCCAAAACCAAAATGGCAAAAAGATCAGATATTGTTGATGAACTCTCTTGCCTTCCTCTGGTAGGTTCCTGATATCCATCAAGTGAGAATAGGGATCCTTTGGGTCAAATGAGTTCTTCAAAGCCCTGCAGAGGCTAGGCCATAGGTGTTTGATTTTCATGACTCCAATTCACTTAAAGAATCTAAACCCCAAAGCTAGAAGGCCTCAAGTTGGAGAAGCCAAGCAACATTAAAGGCAGGCCTATTTGATCACTACTGGTTCACAGGAAGAGAGTCCAGGCCACCCTGACTTTAGGCAAATGAGGGGCACGGAGCTTATTTTGGACACTGTCATGGGCAGCGTCCCTTATGGAAACCTCCAGCCAGAGAATATGATGAGTGTCTATATGGAAGAAGATGAGGGCCATGTGAGAGTGTTTGGTTTAAATTGTGGATATTTGTCTGGCGGTTGGAAGAGATCTCTGGGTCCACCTAGGCTTGCACTTTGGTGTGATTCCCCTTAGAGACTGAGTTCTTTTACTGATCTCAGAGAATTATTGCCAGGAATTGTGTTGGAATTTTAGATGGCCATGCATGAGAGTTGCCCTTGGAAAGTGACATCTAGGCCCAAGTTGACTTTCCACAGAGCACAGGGAATCTCAGCCAGGATATCACATGATATTATTCTTAAAGACTTGGCAGCCATATTTGAGAGTCGAAACACACATGGACCATACATTGTAGACCTCAAGGGGCCTGGCTTAATCTGACTTTTCGCCACTTTTGGAAGCCTTGCCTGTAAGAATTCTCCAGAGTTTTCATTGAAATGAGCTTCCTCACCATTTAATGGTTTCTGAGTGAATTAAAATTCACAGTGCCTCCAACTTCATCCTTGAAAATTGGCTATATCAATACCATGAAATTTTTGAAATTCCCATGACCGGGTAGCACTGAAGAATATTTGGATGTCCTGTTGCTGATCATGAGTATACAAGACAGTGCCTTGATTGACTGGGTTTTATGAAAATGGTGTTGAACAGAGATGCCAGTAAGTTGGATCCTGCTGAGTAGTTGTACTAGAGTAGTGGTTGGCAGGTGTGTAATAAAACATCTGTGGTGGGGGCATTTGGATCTGCCATTGGCTTCCAAATGGATTGTGACTGACATTTTGCAGCCAGTAGACCCTTATATGTAAAAGCATATTGTTATATGGAGAGGTTTTAGGGCAATGTTCAGAATCAGGTTGCTATGGTCAATGGGGCAAGCTATGTGGGATAGAAGCCTGGTTGGTGCATTCTCCTGACGAACCTGACCCACCACACTTGACAGAACTTACTTCAGCACTGTGTCCCATTTGAAATCCTTGTATTTCATGAAGCAAACACCAATCTCCCAGTGCAGCAGCAAGAAATACCACGAATAGTGGAGGATGACCAAATGGAATTACAGTCCAAAAGGGAGACACTTAGACCCCAGTGGCCACAGGTTACCTACAAATAGAAAATTCAGCACTGCTGCCTCATGTTCATTGGAAAATAAGAATCCATGTCATCCAGATCACATAGATGAAGACTCAGCTATGATGGTCTCACAACAAATGAAGCTAATGCTCCTGACAACAGCATATATTTCATTGCCCAACCTCAGAGGCAGTTTCTCCAGATGTTAGGCTGGCAGAACTTCATGTTTGTGGAGTTTTTACCCTGTCCCTTACTTTTGGAAACTCCTCTACCACCTGCAAATTTGTGAACTCCTGAGCATTTTTCATTACACATATGTATTCACAGATTTTCTAACTCTTCTCCTCTAATTGTGTCTTATGTGGGGCGAAGGTAATGTCAAGGCATTGTGCTGAATGAGGGTGGGAAGATTTTTGTGTAGCACATATTTGCATACACATTTGATACATTTTCCAATTTTTCATTCGAAATACTGAATCCCTGACACTAACACATACCCTACTAGACTTTGACTTTTAATCCTAATATGGTGGAGAAAAATAACCCAAACAGAATAGAAATACAAGAGGTTCACAGGAGGCATGGTGTATAGTTGGACTTGCCTTTCGTATGATAAATGGTAGGTGTTATAAATCTAGCGAATTTTAATTGAAATAGTTCTCCATGTGTTTTAAAAATTAACAAACATGTGAATAACTGTCTCCCTTTCTCTGTAGCCTATTCATCACATGTATTTTTATATGCACATATAGAATTCTACCTGGTATCACTCGTACATTTTGTGAGGTGGCTGGCTTGGCAGATGCAAATTGTGAGAAGAGATCACTCCTACTAAATGCTGTTGGAACTGAAAATTCAACATATGAGTGAGCTTCTTATTTGAACAACATAAATCCATGTTCATTAAAATGAATATTTTTGGATCTGTGGATGATATATTACTTCGTGGTGAATTTCGATTGGCATACATAATGCTACTTTTTAATGTCTGTGTGTGTATGTGTGTGTGTGTGTGTGTGTATATATATATATATATATATATATATATATATATATATATATATATATATATATTCACTCTCCAGATTTTTCAAAATATGAAGTATATTTTTCTTATTATACACTCCCTAAATTCACTCATATTCATGTATTTGGATTAATAATCAAGTTTTCACAAGAATATTCTCAGAATTATTCATCCACCAGAAATACATATTTGTTTCTTAGTACTGAAAACTAACTTTGGGGGATCATATGATGGTGGTGAAGGGAGTGCATCATCCCCATGTACCGCGTCACTGTGCGGGAGAATGACGAGTTATAATGGCTAAAACCTATCTTGTTAGAAATTTCCAGCAAAATTGGGGTGCTCCAAAACCTAGTCGACATATTTCCATCTCACGAGGATCAGCTACGTGGGCTCAAACACGAGTGATTTGTCCGCATAGAGGGTCATGCTGCTTATTCAGGAAATCGGTCTGCGGCTAGAGTCTGCGGCGTGCACTGGGAAACGAAGAGATAGCAATGCAAATATACAGCGGTGTGGATTCTGTGGGCTCCTGACAGGTATGCAATCACTGTGCTAAGTGCTGAATTCTGGGTTTGAGACGGGAAAGGATGCGGTCCAATTCGGTTCTCCACACCGGTCAGACCACAGAGGAAGCCAGCGGCCACCATCTTGGAGAGCTGATGTCACCATCCCTGTTTTCGACTGATCGAAGCTCATTCACCTATAGAACAGGTAATTTCAGGATGCCATTCACCTTTGTGTCACAGACAAATTACTCAGGCTCAGTGCCAAAGAACCTGCAGAAACTCCGTCTTGGAGCCTGC
This sequence comes from Callospermophilus lateralis, assembly GCF_048772815.1. Lineage (NCBI taxonomy): Eukaryota > Metazoa > Chordata > Mammalia > Rodentia > Sciuridae > Callospermophilus > Callospermophilus lateralis. Next base: position 205,292 of record NW_027512886.1, on the reverse strand, counting down.
TCCTATTAGAACATACACCAAGCCGAGAGCGGCCGAATTCCGCCTCTCGGAACTGATCTGGCCCAGGGCTAAAGAACCCGCGGAAACTGCTTCTCGTTCCGGGTCTTGCTGAATACTGTGGAGGTAAATATCAACCGAGCCTTCATAGGCAGTGGCAACAGGATTGAGACGCGGCTTGTGAGGGCCGGTCAGGACTCACCCATTGCTTTGGTCACCCAGAAAAGGGAACAAACTGCTGCCTTTCACATGGGATACCAACATGACAAATTTCTGATGTCATCAGAAAGCAGCAGAGGAGATAACTTCATTGATACCAGCAGTGACAGAAACAGTTGGTCTCCTGGTGAAGAAAGTGAGTCACAAACACCCGGGTCTCTCTCACTTTGTCATCAAGCCAGAGGGGCAGAGCAGAGCAGCTGCCCGCACCTGGAACAGACCCAGTGACACACCTGCATGGTAGTCACGTCAACCCAATTGGAGTAGAGGCAGAACAGAGCTGCTACCCGGGCCCAGAACAGGCCCAGCGACCCACAGGTGTGGTAGTCACATCACCCCAATTGGAGTTGTTGCAGAGCAGAGCCTTCTCCCGTGCCTAGTACAATCCCAGTGGGTCACCGGCATGGTAGTCACATTACCCCAATAGGAGTAGGGGCAGAGCAGAGCCTTTGCCCATGCCCAGAACAGGCCCAGCAACCTGCAGGCATGGTAGTCACGACACACCAATTGGAGTAGGGGCAGAGCAGAGCCACCACCCGCGCCTGCAAGGTAGCAGACCTGCACCTGACCAGAAGAAGAGGCCCAGCGGCCTGCTGGCGCGGCAGACACTTTACCCCATTTGGAGTAGGGGCAGAACAGATCTGTAGCCCGTGCTCACAAGGTATCCTGACCTGCGACCAACCGGCAGACCAGGCCCAGCGGCCCACTGGCGTGGTAGTCACGTCACCCCAATTGGGGTAGGGGTAGAGCAGAGCCGCCGCCCACGCAAGCAAGGTAGGCAGACCTGCGACCGATCGGCAGAACACCGCAGGGGTCCACGGGCGTGGTAGACACGTCACACCAATTGGAGGAGGGGCAGAGGAGAGCAGCCTCCTGCGCCTGCATGGTAAGCAGACCTGCGACCGATCAGAATAACAGGCCTAGCGGCCCATCAGCGTGGTAGATATATCACCCCAATTGGTGGAACAGCACAGCCACCCCTGCCCCTGCAATGAAGACTTTTCAAATATACAAGAGCAATATAAATATATAGGGGGAAATTTCAAAATCACAACAGTTTCACCAAGCAGAAAGAAACGCGAGCAGTATGAAAAGAAAAGGAAAAAAGAACCACAAGCAATGCAGGTCAACACAACTTTAGAAGAGGTAATAGCTGCAGCAGATGGAATGTCAGATAAAGAACTCAGGATATACATTCTTCAGATGATCTGGAGTCTCAAGGAAGACATTAGACAGCAAAATCAGACAATGAAAGATCACTTCAACAATGAATTACATAAACAAAACCAAGAAGCAAAAGATCAACTATACAGGGAGATAGAGGTTGTAAAAAATAACAAACAGAAATCCTAGAAATGCAGGAAGCAATAAACCATCTTAAAAACTCAATTGAGAATACTACTATCAGAGTAGAACACTTATAAGATAGAACATCAGACAATGAAGACAAAGTATTTCAACTTGAAAAGAACATAGACAGCTCAGCCAAACTGTTAAGAAACCATGAACAGAACATCCAAGAAATATGGGATAAAATAAAGAGACCAAACTTAAGAGTCATTGGGATACAGGAAGGTATAGAGGTCCAAACCAAAGGAATGAGCAATCTATTCAATGAAATAATATGAGAAAACTTCCCAGACTTGAAGAATGAGACAGACTCCCACATTCTAAAAGCCTACAGGACGACGAATGTGAAAAATCATAAGAGATCCACACCTAGACACATTATAATGAAGATGCCCAACATACAGAATAAGGAGAGAATTTTAAAATCTACAAGAGAAAGGAAGCAGATTACATTTAGGGGTAAACCAATCAGGATAACAGCTGATCTTTCAACAAAGACTCTGAAAGCTAGAAGATCCTGGAATGACATTTTTCAATCACAGAAAGAAAATGGGTTCCAACCATGTACTGTGTATCCAGCAAAATTAAGCTTCAGGATGGAAGATGAAATTAAAACTTTCCATGATAAGCAAAAGTTAAAAGAATTTGTAGCTAGAAAACCATCTCTTCAAAACATCCTTGGCAAAATATTACAGGAAGAGTAATTGGAAAATAATGAAAACCAACAGTGGGAGGTAGGACATTAAAGGGGGGAAATAATCAAAGAGGAAAACAATCCATGTTTAATAACATAAATAAACAAATATGGCTGGAAGAACAACCCTTATCTCAATAATAACTGTAAATGTTAATGGCTTAAACTCACCAATTAACAGACACAGGCCAGTAGAATGGATCACAAAACAAGACCCAATAATATGCTGCCTACCGGAGACGCATTTGATAAGAAAAAGACATACATACACTGAAGGTGAAAGTTTGGAAAAAATCATATCACTCATATGGACTTCGGAAAAAAGCAGGAGTGTCCATACTCATATCAAATAAAATAGATTTCAAGCCAAAGTTAATCAAAAGGGATAAAGAGGGACACTACATACTGTTCAAGAGAACCATACACCAGCAAGACATAACAATCATAAATATGTATGCCCCAAACAATGGTGCAGCTATGTTCATCAAACAAACTTTTCTCAAGTTCAAGAGTCTAATAGACCACCATACAATAATCATGGGAGACTTCAACACAGCTCTCTCACCACTGGACAGGACTTCCAAACAAAAGTTGAAATAGGAAACTATAGAACTCAATAACACAATTAATAACCTAGACTTAATGACATATATAGAAAATACGACCCAACATCAAGCAGTTACATTTTTCCTCAGCAGCACATGGATCCTTCTCAAAAATAGATCATATATTATGTCACAGGGCAACTCTTAGACAAATTAAAGGAGTAGAGATAATACCATGCATCTTATCTTATCATAATGGAATGAAACTAAAAATCAATGATAAAAGAAGGAAGGAAAAACCATGCATCATTTGGAGAATGAACAATATGTTACTGAATGATCAATGGGTTATAGAAGACATCAAGGAGGAAAATAAAAAATTCTTAGAGAAAAATGAAAACACAGACACAATATATCGGAATCTATGGGACACATTGAAAGCAGTTCTAAGAGGAAAATTCATTGCTTGGAGTTCATTCCTTAGAAAAAGAAAAAAACAACAAATAAATGATCTCATACTTCATCTCAAAATCTTAGAAAAACAAGAGCAAACAACAGCAAAAGAAGTAGAAGGAAAGAAATAATTAAAATCAGAGCAGAAATCAATGAAATCGAAACAAAAGAAACAATTGAAAAAATTGACAAAACTAAAAGTTGGTTCGTTGAAAAAATAAATAAAATGGACAGACCCCTAGCCATGCTAATGAAGAGGAGAGAGAACTGAAATTACTATCATATGGGATGAAAAAGGCAATATCACAACAGATATTTCAGAAATACAGAAGATAATCAGAAATTACTTTGAATCCTTATACTCCAAAATAATAGAAGATAGTGAAGGCATCGAAATATTTCTTAAGTCATATGATCTGACCAGAGTGAGTTAGGAGGATATAGACAACCTAAACATACCAATATCAATTGAGGAAATAAAAGAAACCATCCAAAGACTACCAACTAAGAAAATCCCAGGACCGTATGGGTATACATCAGACTTTTACAAAACCTTTAAATATGAACTAATACCAATACTTTTCAAGCTATTTCAGAAAATTGAAAAAGAGGGAGATCTTCCAAATTCATTCTACGAGGCCAATATCACTCTGATTCCTTCACCAGATAGACACTTCAAAGAAAGAAGACTAAAGACCGATATCTCTAATGAACCTAAATGCAAAAATCTTAAATTAAATTCTGGAGAATCAGTTACAAAAACATATCAAAAAAATGTGGACCATGATCAAGTAGGATTCATCCCTGGGATGCAAGGAGGGTTCAATATACGAAAATCAATAAGTGTTATTCACCACATCAATAGACTTAAAAATAAAAACCATATTATCATCTAGATAGATGCAGAAAAAACATTCGACAAAGTACAGCATCCCTTTATGTTCAAAACTCTCAAAAAACTAGGAATAACAGGAACATTCCTCAATATTGTAAAAACAATCTATGCTAAACCGCAGGCTAGCGTCATTCTGAATGGAGAAAAATTGAAGACATTCCCTCCAAAATCTGGAACAAGACAGGGATGCCCGCTTTCACCACTTCTGTTCAATATAGTTCTCAAAAGACTGGCCAGAGCAATTAGACAGATGAAAGAAATTAAAGGCATATAAATAGGAAAAGAATAACTTAAATTATCACTATTGCAGATGACATGATTCTATACCTAGCAGACCCAAAAGGGTCTACAAAGAAACTAATAGAGCTAATAAATGAATTCAGCAAAGTGGCAGGATATAAAATCAACACGCATAAATCAAATGCATTCCTGTATATCAGCGACAAATCCTCTGAAATGGAAATGAGGACAACCACTCCATTGACAATATCCTAAAAAAAAAAAAAAAATGGGAATCAACCTAACAAAAGAGGTGAAAGTCTTATACAATGAAAACTACAGAACCCTAAATAGAGAAATAGAAGAAGATCTTAGAAGATGTAAAAATATACCCTGTTCATGGATAGGCAGAACTAACATCATCAAAATGGCGATATTACCAAAAGTTCTCTATAGGGTTAATCCAATGCCAATCAAAATCCCAAAGGCATTTCTTGTAGAAATAGAGAAAGCAATCATGAAATTCATATGAAAAAATAAAAGACCCAGAATTGCAAAACAATGCTAAGCATGAAGTGTGAATCAGGTGGTATAGCGATACCAGACTTCAAACTATACTACAGAGCAATAGTAACAAAAATAGCATGGTACTGGTACCGAAAAAGGCAGGTGGACCAATGGTACAGATTAGAGGACACAGAAACCAATCCACAAAACTACAACTATCTTATATTTGATAAAGGGGCTAAAAGCATGCAATGGAGGAAGGATAGCATCTTCAACAAATGGTGTTGGGAAAACTGAAAATCCATATGTAACAAAATGAAACTGAATCCCTTTCTCTCGCCATGCACAAAAGTTAACTCAAAATGGATCAAGGAGCTTGATATCAAATCAGAGACACACTGTCTGATAGAAGAAAAATTTGGTTACAATGTACATACTGTGGGGTCGGGCTACAGATTCCTCAATAGGACACCCATAGTACAAGAGTTAATAACTGGAATCAACAAATGGGACTTACTCAAGTAAAAAATTTTTTCTCAGCAAAAGAAACAATAAGAGAGGTAAATATGAAGCCTACATCCTGGGAAGAAATCTTTACTACTCACACTTCAGAGAGAGCCCTAATATCCAGAGTATACAAAGAACTCAAAAAATTAGACAATAAGATAACAAATAACCCAATCAACAAATGGTCCAAGGACCTCAACAGACACTTCTCAGATGAGGACATACAATCAATCAATAAGTACATGAAAAAATGCTCACCATCTCCAGCAGTCAGAGAAATGCAAATTAAAACCACCCTAAGATACCATCTCACTCCAGTAAGATTGGCAGCCATTATAAAGTCAAACAACAAGAAGTGCTGGCAAGGATGTGGGAAAAGAGGTACACTTGTACATTGCTGGTGGGACTGCAAATTGGTGCAGCCAATTGGGAAAGCAGTATGGAGATTTCTTGGAAAGCTGGGAATGGAAGCACCATTTGACCCAGCTATTCCCCTTCTTGGTCTATTCACTAAAGACCTAAAAAGAGCATGCTACAGGGACACTGCTACATCGATGTTCATAGCAGCACAATTCACAACAGCAAGACTGTGGAACCAACTTAGATGCCCTTCAATAGAATAATGGATAAAAAAAATGTGGCATTAACACACAATGGATTATTACTCTGCATTGAGAAATGAAAAAATCACAGAATTTGCAGGAAAATGGATGGCATTAGACTGGATTATGCTAAGTGAAGCTACACAATTCCTGTAAAACAAATGCCAAATGTCATCTTTGATATAAGGAGAGTAACTAAGAACAGATAGGGACAAAGAGCATGACAAGATGATTAACATTAAACAGGGATGAGAGGTGGAAGGGAGGGAGAAGGGAAATTGCATGGAATTGGAAGGAGACACTCTGGGTTATGCAAAATTACAAACAAGAGGAATTGAGGGGAAAGGGAAAAATAATACAAGGGGGAGAAATTTATTACAGTAGAGGGAGTAGAGAGAGAAGTGGGGAGGGGCAGGGAGGCTAGGGGGGATAGTAGAGGATAGGAAAGTCAGCAGAATACAACAGACACTAGTATGGCAATATGTGAATCAATGGATGTGTAACTGATGTGATTCTGCAATCTGTATACAGGGTAAAAATGGGAGTTCATAACCCACTTGAATCAAAGTGTGAAATATGATATATCAAGAACTATGTAATGTTTTGAACAACCATAAATAAAAATAAAAAAAAAACTATCTTTGGTGCATAATGCACACAATTCTAATATTTCTACAGTAACTGACCCAGTTTAACATCAATGCAAGTAGATTCCTATTGGACATGATGTGTATTTTGACTTTCACTTTTATTCAACACTGATACATTACTATTTCAACAGTTTATGCACATAACAGGATATATATTTCATTCACAATTTAGAAAATTTATAGGCATTTGTTTCACTTTCAATCACTTCCTGCTTCAGAACACATGGATTCCTCCATATTTCTTGACTGGTCTTTTCATGAGACTTTTTTCCAAACATATTATTTTCGATTTCCATAATCACTTTTGAAACAAAACTCACACACACTTCATGATAAACAATAACCCTAAGATTACCATTAGATATATAACTGGTTGGAGTGAATGATTGTATGTCAATATATGATTTCCTATATATTTTCAGATATCAATTCAATCCATTATTTAAAGTGGAACCAGTTATAATATTTATTCACAGTATGGTCTATTCATGCATTATCTCTATATTCATAGACACAGGGTACACCACTTTGTACCCCCAATACTAATTTATATGTCTTCAAATATTGCTCCCAGTAATTGTGGAAGAAATACTCATGTCTTATGATCTACATATACATTTGATCACAATATTTTTCTGGGCACAAAATGCAAAAATCACACTTATGATTGTACCAAATACTAAATGGAAAGTGAACATGGATTACTAAAACGATAAATGTCCTGGTTGCCTAATGCTTTCAAATGTCATTCATATTGGTGACGACATATTTGTTTCTTCCTAAGATTATGTATTCAATCTCAACCCTATTGAAAATGTCTAATCCTATCACTCACTGTATAATTGCCTAATTTCGTAAGGTCTGTATTGATATTTTCCTTTCTACATATTTTCCCCAGTTAATCATTGTGAATGACTCTTCACATGTGCTGAAATTTACATTCACTCTATAACCAAAACACTATTGCTACAGAACTTTTGCTCCATGTCCTATACTCACTCTATTTCCTAAACCTACTGACTACCTTCCTAATCCCACCGACTATCTCAATTTGAGTGGATGTTCTCTTCTAAAATCAATCTTCCAAGGTGTAAGGTCCTATGCCATTGATTATCGATTTATCTGAGACATCTGCGCAGAACGTAATTATAAGCTAAGTATCCCAATCAAGGGCCTAATGCCCTTCTGGGCTTCAAATCTTACCTAGATTTCTGTTTCCATACTTATATTTCACCTCTATAATCTTATAAATATCGCAGGTTCCCAATACTATTAATCATCCTTCGCAATGATTCGTAACCCAAATCAAACATGTTATTAACCCTAACCATACACTCTTCCCTCAATCTAACTTTGCAGAAGAGCAGGGACAGAGTTCGTCTTACAATACAGGAATGTAGGGTATCTTCCTCCTGCTGAGAACCTCAAATGTCCATGCAAATTTGATCCCTGGAGAAGATGTAGGCATCTATGAAGGACCTGAGAGAGCAAATGTCATCTTCCATCACAAACAACCTTTCCAGGATGAAGGGTTGTGTCTGAATAAGCCTCTCTCTTGTTAATGTACACAAGATAGACCAAACCAGGCATGTGTGGAGAGCTGTTCCTGGGTGCCTATGGTTGATATACCATTCTAACTTGTAAAAGTGTCACAGGAAGTAAGGGCAGCCTCCATCTCATAGGACAAAGTGGTTGCCAAGGCAATGACCTCAAAGAATTCCTGAAGGAAGTAATCTCACCTCACTTCCTTGGTGATGGAACTCTCTGAACTTGGAATCCGGGAAGCCAGGCACCCAGAGCCAGTCTCAGTCCCAGTCCCAGTGGTCTTATTTTTTGGATTTACCAAGGACAGAGTCAGTCTTTCTTGGTACCTACTGAGGTGAGGATGAACAAATGTCAGGAAAGCTCTGAAGAGGGGCCTTTCCTGAGACAGCAGGTAGTGGCTCACCGCTGGCTAGTGACAACTTCACAGATTTGGCCAACGAGACCATATCTGACACAGGACAGGCGATTTCATCAGAACATAGTTTGGCCCACCAGTCAGAAGACACTCCCAATAGTCACAGACCTACTTGGGGAAGGAGCTTCCTTTGTGTGTGTGGGTGTGGGTTTGAGATTTTGTCTCATGTTCTGAGAATAGGTAGGAAAGGCGGTTTGTTTGGTTTGGAGTGAACTGTTTCTGGTAAGTCGTTTGACAAGGCCAGTGTTTCTTTGTCTGTGTATCCCACTGTGTCCGTGGTTTTAGATATTAGAAAAGAGAATGAATCATTGGATGTGTCCTGTCTAGACTCAACTTGCCCAATTTATGAATGGACTGCGGCTTGACTTATGGGTGGACAACTCCAACAATCTTCCTAAGTTCCTCTTTTCTTCCTGAATTCTGGCCACTCTCCGGAATAGGCTCATGGTTTTTTGTCCAAAATATGTACCACCTCCAAGCTCTGTGACATGGCCATGTACTGGATAGCTGAAAGAAATGGGAGCATCTCAGAAAACTCAGATATTAGTTTGACCAGGAAATTCTAAGTGAAGAAACCCTGCTTTGGGCCTTTTGCTCACCAATTGTTCTGATGCCCTGAATGTCAGGAAGGTCTTTGCCTCAGGCCACACCATTGTAGAGCCTAAAGAAACAGTTTTCAAATGGAAATGAAAGGGCATCACCTGTGGCTCTTTGCTTAATTGCTTTGGAAAGGGTTGTGTCTGAATCAGCCATTTGGCCCTGTGTGAGACTGTGGCTTAGATTCTCAGCACCTGATGGATCTAAAGAAGGATCCCATGTGTGCATCCAAAACCAAAATGGACAAAAGAGCAGTCAGTGTGGATGAAGTCTCTCGCATTCCTCTGTAAGGTTCCTGTCATCCATCATGTGAGAATAGTGATAATTTGGTTCAAATGTGTTCCTCAAAACCCTGCAGAGGCTAGCCCATAAGTGCTTGGTTTTTCTCAAGACTCCAATTCACATAAAGAATCTAAAACACACAGTCAGTAGGCCTCAAATTGGAGAAGCAGTGCCATATTAATGGCAGGCCTATTTGATCACTCTTGGTTCACTGGAAGGATGTCCTGGCCACCCTTATTTTAGGCAAATGAGGGGCAAGGGAGGTTATATTGGACACTGTCTTGGGCTGCACCCCTCATGGAAACCTCCAGCCAGAGATTATGATGATTGTGTAAATGGAAGAAGATGAGTGCGATGTGGAAGTGTTTTGGATTTAATTGTGGATATTTGTGTGACACTTGGAAGACATAACAAGGTCTACCTGGGCTTGAACTCTGGTGTGATTCCCCTTATAGACTGAGTTCAGGAACTGATCTCAGAGAAGTATTGCCATGTATTGTGCTGTGATTTAAGAGGCGATGTATGAGAGTCACCCTTGGAAACTGAGATCTAGCTCCAGAGTGGCTTTCCACAGAGCACTGGGAATTTCAGCCAAGATAACACATGATTTCATTCGAAAGACTTGGCAGACATAGTTGAGAGTGAAAACACACATGGACCTCATATTGTAGACCTTAATGGGCCTGGCTTAATGTGACCTTTTGGCCATTCTTTGGGAAGCCTTGCCTGTGAGGGTTCTCCAGAGCTTTCATTGAAATAATCTTGCTCACCATTTACTGGTTCCTGAATGAATTGAAACCCACAGTGCCTCCAACTTCATCCTTGAAAAATGTCTAAATAAATACCATGAAATTTTTGAAATTCCCATGACCAGGTGGCACTGGAGAATCTTTGGATGTCCTGTTGCTGATCATGGATGTACCAGACAGTGCCTTGCTTGACTGGGTTTTATGAAAATTGTGTAGAACAGAGGTGCCAGAAAGTTGCAGCCTGCTGAGAAGTGGGCCTAGAGCTGTGGTGGGCAGGAGTGTGATAAAACATCTGTGTTGGAGCAATGTGGATCTTCCATTGACTTCCAAATGGCTTGTGGATTACATGAAGCAGCCAGCAGACCCTTGTAATTAAAGGCATCTTGTTATATGGAGAGGATTCAGGGCAATGTTCAGAATCAGGTTGCTATGGACAAGGATGCAATGTGGCAAGCTTTGAGGGATAGAAGCGTGGTTGGTGCGTTCTTCTGCAGACTCTGAACCACCACACATGACAGAACTCCCTCCAGCACTGTGTCTCAGTTGAACTCCTTGAATTTCATGAAGCAAATACCAAACTCCCAGTTCAGCAGCAAAAACCCCACAAAAAGTGGAGGAGGACCAAATGGCTTCACAGTCCAACGGGGAGACACTTAGCCCCCAGAGGCCACAGTTTACCTAAAAAGAAGAAAATCAACACTGCTACCTCATGTTCATTGGAAAATAAGATACCATGTCCTCCACATCACATAGAGGCAGACCCAGCTTTGATGGTCTCACTACAAAGGAAGCCAATTCTCCTGACAACAACATATTTTTCACGTTCCCAAACTCAGAGGCAGTTGCTCTAAAAGTTTTTAGGCCAGCAGAGCTCCATGTTTGTGGAGTGTTTACCCTGTCCCTTACTTTTGGAAACTCCTCTACAACCTCCAAGGTTGTGAACTCCTGAGCATTTTCCATTCCAGATATGTATTCACTGATTTTCTATCTATTCTCCTCTAACTGTGTCTTACTTGGGGTGAAGGAAATTTCAAGGCATTGTTCTGGATGAGAGTGGGAGGATATTTGTGTAGCATATATTTGCATACAAATTGGATTCAATTTCCAATTTTCCTTTTGAAATACTGAATCCCTGACACTAACCCATACATACTAGAGTCAGACAACTCATCCTAATATGATAGAGAAAAATAACACAAACCTATAGAAATACAAGCAGTTCATTGGAGGCATGTTGTATAGTTGGACTTGCATTTTGCATTATACAAGGTAGGAGTTATAAATCTAGTCAATGTTTAATAGAAAAAGATCTCCATGTGTTTTTAAAGTTAACAAATATGAGAATTCATGTTTCCCTTTCTCTTTAGCCTATTCACACTTGTATATTTATATGCATATATAGAATCCTACCAGGTATCACACGTACATCTTTGTGAGGTGGCTGACTTGGCAGATACAAATTGTGAGAAGAGATCACTCCTCCTAAATGCTGTTGGAACTGAAAATTCAACCTATAAGGAGCGTCCTAGTAGAACAACATTATACGTAAACTCATGTTCAGTAAAATAAATATTTTTGCATCTGTGGATGATATATATTTACTGATGAATTTCGATTGGCATTTATATTGCTACTTTTTAATGTCTGTGAGTGTTTTGTGTGTGTGTTTGTGTGTGTGTGTGTGTACACTCTCCAGATTTTTCAAAATATGAAATATATGTGTCAAATATACACTCTCTAAATTCATTTATGTTCATGTATGTGGATTTTTAATCAACTTTTCACAAGATTATTCTTGTGAAAAGTTGATTAAAAATATTCAGAAATATTCATCCACCTGAAATACATATTTGTTTCCTAGTACTGAAAACTAACTTCAGGGAATGATGCATACAAATCCTAATTATTCTACAGTAACTGACCCAGTCTAACATCAATGCAAGTAGATTCCAATGGGACATGATATGTAATTCTTTATTCATTTGTATTCGACACTTTTACATTATTATTTCTTCAGTTTTTGCACATCATAGGATATACATTTCATCCACAAGTTCACAAATTTGTAGGCATTTGTTTCAAATTTAATCACTTTTTGCTTCAGAACACATGTATTGTCAAGGTTTCTTTACTGGTATTTTCATGAGTCTTCTTTCCAAACACATTATTTCCATAGTCACTTTTGAAGCAAAACTCACACACTCTTCATGAAAAACCAAAACACGAATATTACCATTAGATGTATAACTGCTTGGAATGAATAATTGTATATCAATATACGATTTCCTGTGATTTTTCAGATATTAGATCAATTCATTTTTTAAAGTTGAAAAAAGTTATATTATTCATTCACATTACGGTCTATTCATTCTTTATCTCTATATTCATAGACACAGGGTACACCTCTTTGTACCCCCGATTCTAATTTTACATCTTCAATATATTGCTTGCAGAAATGTTGGAAGACATACTCATGTCACCTGATGTACATATACATTTTATCAAAGTAATATTCTGGACAAAAAAATGTAAAGGTCACATTTATGATTGTACCAAAGCCTAAATGTAAAGTGTACATGAATTACTAAAAACATCCATGTCCAGGTTGCCTAATGCTGTCAATTGTCAATCCTATTGGTGACTACATATTTGTTTCTTCCTAAATTATATATTCAAACTCAACCCTGTTGGAAATGTCTAATCCTATCACTCACTTTATACTTTGCCTGATTTCATAATGTTTCTATTGATATCTGCTTTTCAACAAATTTTCCCAAGTTGATCCTAGTGACTGACACTTCATATGTGCTGACATTTACATTCACTCTATAATCGAAACCCTATTGCTAAAGAACTTTTGGTCCAAATCCTATACTCACTCTTCTTTCTAAACCTACCGACTATCTTCCTAATCCTACCGACTATCCCTTTTTGACTGGATGTTCTCTTCTACATTCAATAAAATGTCCTATGCCATTGTATATCGAATTATCTGAGACAATTTTGCAGAGCATAATTCAAAGCTAAGTATCCCAATCAAGGGCCCAATGTCCTTCTGGGCTTCAAATCATACCTAGATTTCTGTTTTCATACTTATATTTCACCTCTATATTCTTGTAAATATCGCAGGTTCCCAATAGCATTATTCATCGCACAGAATGATTCGTAACCCAAATCAAACCTGTTATTAACCCTAAACATACTCTGTTCCCTCAATCTCATTTTACAGAAGAGCAGGGACAGAGTGGTTTTTACAATACAGGAAACTTGGGGACCTTCCACCTGCTGAGAACTTCAAAGGTCCATGCAGAAATGATACCTGGAGAAGTTGTAGGCAGGTATGAAGGACCTGAGAGAGCAAAAGTCATCTTCCAATGCAAACAACCTGGTCAGGATGAAGGGATATGTATGAATCAGCCTCTCTCTTCTTATTGTAGAGAAGATGGACCAAACCAGGCCTGTGTGGAGAGCTGTTCTTGGGTGCCAATGGTTGATATACCATACTACCTTGTGAAAGTGTCACAGGAAGTAGGGGAAGGCTCCATCTCATGGGACCTTTGGAAGCAACTGTTAGGACAAAGTCGTTGCCAAGGCAGTGACCTCATTCAGTTCCAAAGAAAGTGACATACCTCATTTCCTTGGTGATGGAACTGTCTGAACTTGGTATCCAAAAAGCCAGGCACCAAGAGGCAGTCCCAGTCCCAGTCCCAGTGGGCTCACTTGTTTGGATTTACCAAGGACAGAGTCAGTTTTCTTGGTACCTAATGATGTGAGGATTGCCAAATGCCAGGAAAGCTCTGAAGATGGACCTTTCCTGAGAAAGCAGATAGTGGTTCACCACTGGCTCCTGACAACTGCAAAGAGTTGGCCAAGGAAACCAGATCTGAGAGAAGACAGACCATTTCAGGGGAACATAGTATGGCCCACCAGTCAGAGGACACTCTGGATAGTCACAGACCTACTTGGGTGAAGGAGGTGCCTTTGTGGGAGTGTGTGTGGGTTTATTGTTTTGTCTCATGTTCTGAGAATAGATGGGAAAGGCGGTTTGGTTTGGAGTGGACAGTTTCTAGTAAGTTGTTTCACAAGGTGAGTGTTTCTATGTCTGTGTATCCCACTGTGTCCATTGTTGTAGACATTGGAAAAGAGAATGCATTAATGGATGTGTCCTGTCAAGTGTAAATCTTCCCATATTTCAACCTGCCCAATATATTAATGGAGTGCAGCTTGTCTTGTCGATGTGCAACACCTGCTATCTTTCTAAGTTGCTGTTTTCTTCCTGAATTCTGTCCACTCTCTAGAATAGGCTCATGGATTTATGTTCAAAATATGTACCACCTCCAACTCTGTGACATGGCCATGTACTGGATAGCTGAAGAGAATTGCGAGCATCTCAGAAAACTCAGATATCAGTGTGACCAGGAAAGTCTCAGTGGAGAAACCCTGCTTTGGGCCTTTTGCTTACTTATTGTTGTTTTTCACTGAATGTCAGGAAGTTCTTTGCCTCAATCCACCCCTTTGTGAAGCCTGAAGTAAACAGTTTTCAAATGGAAATGAATGGCATCACCTGTGGCTCTTTGCTTAATTGCTTTGGGAAGGGATGTGTCTGAATTAGTCTCTTGGCCATGTGTGTGGCTTTGAGTTAGATTCTCAGCACCTGATGCATCTAAAGAATGATCCCATGTGTGCATCCAAAACCATAATGGCAAAAAAATCATTCATTATGGATGAAGTCTCTTGCCTTCCTCTGTTAGGTTCCTGAACTCCATCAAGTGAGAATAGGGATTCTTTGGGTCAAATGAGTTCTTCAATTCCCTGCAGAGGTGCTTGGGTTTTCGAGTAACTCCAAATCACATAAGAAATTGATACCTGAAATCAGTAGGCCTCAAATTGGAGAAACACAGAAGTATTAACGGCAGGCTTATTTGATCACTCCTGGTTCACAGAAACGGTGTCCAGGCCACCCTGACTTTAGGCAAATGAGGAAAAAGCGAGCTGATTTTGGACACTGTCTTGGCTTTTCTCATGACTCCAATTCACATAAAGAATCTACACCCCACAGTCAGAGAGCCTCAAATTGGATAAGCGGAGCAGTATTAAGGGCAGGCCTATTTGATCACTCCAGGTTCACAGGAAGGGTGCCCAGGCCACGCTGAAGTTAGGCAAAAGAGGTGCAAGAAGCTTATTTTGGACATTTTCTTGGGCTGCACAACTCATGGAAAACTCCAGGAAGAGGTTATGATTAGTGTCTATATGGAAGAAGAATAGGGCCATGAGGGAGTATTCTGGTTTTAATTGTTTTCATTTGAGTAGCGGTTGGAAGAGTTGTCTGGGTCCACCTGGACTTGAACTCTGGTGTGATTCTCCTTATAGACTGAGTTCTGGAACTGACCTGAGAGAAGTATTGCCAAGAATTGTGTTGGGATTTTAGGAGGCCAGGCATGAAGTTGCCATTGGAACCTGAGATCTAGGCACAGGTTGGCTTTCCACAGAACACTGCGAATCTCAGCCAGGATATTACATGATTTTATTCTGAAAGACTTGGCATGCATTATAGAGATTCAAAACCCACATGGACCTCGCTTTATAGACCTCAATTGGCCTCGCTTCATGTGACTTTTTGGCCACTCATTGGGTAGCCTTGCTTGTGAGAGTACTCCAGAGCTTTGCCTGAAATTAGTTTCCTAACCCTTTAAGGGTTCCTGAATGAATTGAAACCCACAGTGCCTCCAACTTCATCCATGAAAAATTGCTAGATAATTACCATGAAATTTTTAAAATTCCCATGACCAGATGTCACTGGAGAACCTTTGATGTCCTGTTGATGATCATGAATATACCAGACAGGGCCTTGATTGACTGGGTTTCATGAAAATGGTGTAGAACAGAGATGCTAGTAAGTAGGAGCCTGGTGAGTAGTGGGCCTAGAGAAGTGTTATGCAAGTGAGTGATAAAACATCTGTGGTGGGGCCATGTGGATCTTCCATTGGCTTCCAAATGGTTTGAGACTGACATGGTGCAGCCATCAGACCCATATACGTAAAGGCATATTTTTATATGGAGAGGTTTTAGGGCAATGTTCAGAATCATGTTGCTATTGTCAAGGGGGCAAGCTACGTGGGATAGAACCCTGGTTGGTGCATTCTCCTTGAGACCATGCCCACCACAGCTGACAGAACTCCCTTCAGCACTGTCTCCCATTTGAACTCATTGTATTTCATGAAGCAAATACCAAACTCCCAGTGCAGCAGCAAAAAACACGACGATAATTGGAGGATGACCAAGTTGTGTCACAGTCCACACGGGGAGACACTTAGCCCTCAGTGGCCACAGTTTACCTACAAAGAGAGAATTCAGCACTGCTGCCTCATTTTTATTGGAAAATAAATAACCATGTCCTCCAGGTCACATAGAAGCAGATCGAGCTTTGATTGTCTCACTACAAATAAAGCTAAAGCTAATGAAAACAACATATATTTTAAGTGCCCAACCTCAAAGGCAGGTTCTCAAAAAGTCTTTAGGCCAGCAAAGCTCCATGTTTGTGGAGTGTTTACCCTGTCCCTTACTTTTGGAAACTCCTCTACCACCTCCAAAGATGTGAAATCTGGAGCATTTTCCATTCCTGATAGGTATTCACAGATTTTCTAACTCTTCTCCTCTAATTGTGTCTTACTTGGGGCGAAGGTAATGTCAAGGCATTGTTCTGGAGGAGAGTGGGAAGAATTTTCTGTAGCATATATTTGCATACACATTGGATTCAGTTTTTTATTTTCCATTCAAAATACTGAATCCCTGACTCTAACCCATACCCGACCAGACTCTGACTACTAATTCTAATATGATGGAGAAAACTAACCCAAACAGAATAGAAATACAAGCAGTTCAGAGTAGGCCTGGTGTATTGTTGGACTTGCCTTTTGCATGATACAGAGTTGGAGTCATGAATCTAGTTGATTTGTTGTTGAAATAGTTGTCCATGTATTTTTAAGGTTAACAAATATGTGAATTCCTGTCTCCCTTTCTCTGTATTCTTATATGCACATATAGATTCCTACCTGGTACCACACGTACATTCTTGTGAGGTGGCTGACTTGGCAGATACAAATTGTTAGAAGAGATCACTCCTACTAAACTTGTTGGAATTGGATATTCAACCTATGGGTGAGCTTGCTAGTTGAAGAGCATTATACATAAATCCATGTTCAGTAAAATTAATATTTTTAGATCTCTGGATGATGCATATTTTATAATGAATTTTGATTGACATATATATTGCTACTTTTTTGTCTGTGTGTGTGTTTTGTGTATATATATATATATACATATATATATATATATATATATATATATATATATATATACACACTCTCCAGATTTTTCAAAATATGAAATATATGTGTCTTATATACACTACCTAAATTCATTCACGTTTATGTATGTGGATTTATAATCAACTATCCACAAGATTATTCTGAGAAATATTCATCCACCTGAAATTTGCCTAATGATCTCAAATGTCAATCCTATTTGTGACTACATATTTGTTTCTTCCTAAGATTATATATGTAAACTCAACCCTGTTCAAAATATCTAATCCTATCACTCACTTTATACTTTGCCTGTTTTCGTAATGTCTCTATTGATATCTGCTTTCCTACATATTTTCCCCAGTTCATCATTGTGACTGACTCTTCACCTGTGCTGACATTTACATTCACTCTCTAATCGAAACCCTATTGCTAAAGAACTTTTTTTTCCAATTCCTATACTCACCCTTATTCCTAAAAGTACTGACTATCTTCCTAATGCTATAGACTATCCCTTTTTGACTGGATGTTCTCTTCTACATTCAATCATCCAAGTAAATGTGGGGCGAGCTTCAGAGGAGGAGACAACCAACAGACTATCTCATGAAACATCAAAGGGTTTTTTTGGTGTCCAGCATGCTGGGGCTCAGAGATCACTTGAATCGAGCAGATAGCCCTGAGAATAGCTTAAGTAGAGCTTATATACTTTCCCTGGAGAGGGCAGGGAGGGAATTTTATTGATGGGTCAGGGCGAGTGGGTGGTTTGCGTGCAACTGGGTGAGGGAGTACATTCTGCAGTTGCGCAGTTGGGGACAGAACATTCTGGGAACAAGATTTGCAAGCATTTCTCAAGATTTCAACAGTGTTTTGTTAAGCATACAGAAAAATAAGAAGTGACAAGTACCTATTTTAGTAACCTTTAATTCCCCACTTCTTCTTCTGGCTACTTTTAATCATAAAAATGATCATTGGAGGGTGTCACATTCTATGTCTGCTAGTGGGGTATTACCATAAGTTTAACTCGTCCAATTTGAGCCTGGAGAAAAGAAATTACACGGTTGAGCAAACAGGGTTTTATAGTTAGCAATAATATGAGGATTATTATTGGACCTGCCAGGTTGATAAAAACGTAGTTAACCAGGAGGAGTGTGTGAACCAAGACTCAAGCCACCCTTTTTGGGCCTCTCTCTCTTGTTGATGCTCTTCAAGGTGTCTTTTAAATTTACTCATAGATTTTATTACAACTCCAGTATGGTCAGCATAAAAACAACATTCTTTCCTCAATGCATCACAAAGGCCCCCTTCTCTAATAAAGAGGAGGTCCAACCCTCAACTGTTCTGTAAAACAACTTCAGAGAGAGAGGTTAAAGATTCATGCAAAGCTCTGATGGGGGTTTCTAATATCTTAGTTTTGCTCTATTGCTGCTTCTAATTGGGTCATTTGTTGTGTCCCATGGACAATGGCAGTGGCTCCTGTGCCCACCCGTGCAGCAACTCCTATTCATAATAGGATGGCTAAAGTGAGCGATACATGTTCCCAGTGGAACCGGTTGTATGCCCCCCCCATTTGATCTTCAAACGAACCTGCATCATGATAGAGCACTCTGGGAAACATCTGCACCATTTCAAAATTAATCCCATCTGTTGACCATTTCATGAAAACATAAACAATGTTTAAGTATATAGAATTATGCTGTTGTAGGGACAGACAAGGCAAGGCACCTAAGGCACTGAAGACAGGGAAACAGTCCTATTTTGTTGCAACCGGATTCAGAGGGCATTGCTTCTGTTGTAATCAATTAATCCCCTGAAACTCAAGTTTAGGTAGTTTCAGAATTTTGTACCCAGCATATAAGGATGGGGCTCAGAAGTTTACAGTCTGCAGAAGTTCAAAAAAGCAGTATTTGTTTCTGATTTTTCCTCTGTTCTGGGCAAGTTAAGTTTTCAAGGACACATGGGAGGGGGAGAGCTTTTTATTCCCTTTCTTATTTTCCCCCTGCCAGCTGTTACAACGGAGCCCATTTGGTAATTTCTTTATCTTAGAAATGTAGCCATTTCTGTGAAGCCCCAGCTGAAGGCCAGAGGCCTTGTTCACATATTTTGTGAAAAACAAGTTAGGGGTTGTCTAGCTTAGAAGTACTGAGTTTTTTAACCAGTGGCCAAGTAGAACAGGGCAATACAAAAAGAGAAAGTTTATCTACATTGAACTCTTTATAGAAACTCTATGCTGAAAGTTCTAAATTCAGCCATGGTGAAGACTTCTGGAGAAGGACATTTAAGACTTTTCTGTGGGCCTGGTACAGAGGGGGAATACGGGGAAGGTGGGGCTGAGAGAAGCTCTGAGGATCTGAGAATGAGGAAAAAGAGAGATGTAAAAAAATAATTGGAAAGGGGTTTGGGAATTTCCTAGCAACAAAACTTCAGCAGTAGAACAGGTAGAGCAGAGCAGAAAACGGGAGTGAGTATCCCAAAATTCTGTGAGGGACTTTAAATTTTAGTAACCTGTTTTCAGTGATGACAAAGCAACTTTAATGGCCATTTATATTACATCTTGGATAAGGGTCTGAGAGCTCTCCTCAGCTCGTTTGAGCTTTGGGTTAGCTGGAAAGAGGACCTGGTGGGACCCGGTGAGGGCACTGACAGGAGAAGAGAGGAATGAGTCGGTGGAGGGGTACCTCAGTACCTGCTACCTCACTAGTGGGCAATTGTCTGAGAACTGGTGGAGGTTTGGGTTTCTGATCTAGTAATTGGAGGGGAGAAATCAGGTTGCTGAGGTGGGAGTGACAGCAGAGAGTCTGGAGCAGAAGGCTGAGGATAAAAATCTATTGGAGAAGCATAGTTCAGGATGTGAGTGAAGGAGGGAAAAGGCTTCCACATAGGGGAATCTCCTTTCACCCTTTTGAGCACTTGCAGAAGTTAAAAAGGTCACGCAAAATTTGAGGATCTAGAGACCCCTCTGGGGGCCATCCTTTTTCTGTTTTCTACTTGGTAATATGGCCAATGCTGTGTACTGAATTTGATGAAGTATTGGGGTTCCATCAGGCAGCCCCTGTATGATCACATCTCCATGAAATACAGAAGAAGTCGGCTTTTCCCCCACACAGCCGTTACTGTTTGTGGCTTTGATAGTTTGCCGGGCAAACATAGTAATCTAGGCTAGCCAACCGCATCTGGCTCGCGTGTCCCTACATCCATAAAGTTTGTTTCCATTATCTATGGTACGGAACGGATTTAATGGTATTTTAGTGGGATTTTCTTCATCAGGGATATCCCAATAAAAAAGACCTATGGCCAGCTGACAAATGTCTGGGTGGAGAGATGGCCACCAGGTCCCTAAGGGGGCTGTATGCGAGATAGATTATACTCTTTTCCAGTAGGATTTGTGATCAGCCATCGCTGCTTAACAGGCTGATGAGGGTTAGGACTACTTGTGGCCAAGGGGAGAGTATATAACCTTATCCACATGGCGAATACACAATTTGAAACTGTTACCAGTCTTTTCCAGTTTCCAGAAAGATTCTGGACAAGGAGCAGGCTTGAGATGAGAGGCATGGATCCAGGAAGTGATTCTGTATACCTTTACCACTGTAGGTGTTATAAGTAACACCTGGTATGGTCCTTTTCAGCAGGGTTCCAGGGATGACACCTGATGTCATCTTACATACATGAAGTCTCTTATTTGATATGGATGTGGAATCCCCTGGTACACAGTTTGGTAGGCAGTGGCCAGCTATTTTCACAGGTATCACTGAGTTCTTTCAAGAGCTTTAAGTCTGTCAACCAAGAGGGTGTGAAATGGATCCTTAGGTCTTACAGTTGGGCTTAGGACCCTTACTGGACGAGGGCCACCATAGAGAATTTCTCAGGGGGTAAGGCTACTCAAAGAAACAGAAGGATTTTTTCTTGCATGAAACATTGCATAAGTCAGGAGCATAGTCCAATCTTTTATGCTGGTCTCTAAGCTTAATTTCGTTAAGGTCTCTTTAATTGTTCTATTCATTCTTTCTACTTGTCCTGAACTCTGGGGTCTATAAGCACAATATAACTTCCAATTAATCCCCAGGTTCCTGGCTAAGCCCTGACTTACCTGGGCCATGAACATCGGTCCATTATCAGATCCTATTACCAGCTTAGCTTCCTCCAATGGTAGAGAGGCTTAGTCAGAAGCAGGGGAATCACTTAGAGTGTGTTGTGTGTTAGGGGACGAGGGCAGTGGATAAGGAGGGGAAGAAGAGTCCAGTAGAGTCAAATCTTGTGACTCAGGGAGAACAGAGGGTGGAGGAGGTGGAAGAGGTGAGGGTTTGAGAGATCATGGGGGAAGGAGTATGAGCAGAGGCATGGGCAAGGAAAGGCTTCACCCATGGTGGAGGAGATTTTCAGAGGTTGGCAAAGTTAAGATATATGGCTGTTTATCAGGATGGATATGTGGCCCTGGCTGAAAGACAATATCTCTGACTTTTTAAATTAGTGGGAAGTAGAAAGATATTTCTAGGGGCCATACGACTCCAAAATGGGCCATTCTGAGGCACAGAGAGTCTGCCAGGTCTAGCGTTTTACTAAAAAAAGAAAGATACTGAGCCCTTAAGCAGACTTTGGTTCAGTGATCAAGGGTCAGGGACAGAGCCATTGAAGTGCTCTGTCCCATAATGAAAGGTACACAAACAGTAAAAGCAAAGTCACATGACACAGATAAGACAAGACCATGAAGACAGGCAATGGACCTCCAACACTGAGACCAGGAATGCGTAGCCGGCAAAACCCGATAGGATGGCAATACCTAATCTAAAACAAAATATCACTGAGTCGATGAAGCAATTGTTCCTTGATTCTCCGAGTCCTCTGCGGGGTCCCCCATGGAGGTGCCCTATGTCTCTGTGACACGTCTCTCAGCCACCGTCGGAGAGACCCCAGGCTCTTCATCTCCAGCAGTTTTGCCAAGCCCTAACATGACACCTGAAACCAGAAAGAGGCGCCTTACTTGCTCCGAGAGGAGCCCGTTGGGGGTCTCTCATCCGCCACTGCCAGAACTCGGTGGAACCTCAATATGTAAAGGTCAGGCGAGTGTCGGAAGAAGAGACTACCAAGAGACTGTCTCATGCAACAGCAAAGGGCTTTTTTTGGGTCCAGCTTGCTGGGGCTCACAGCTAACTTAAATAGATCAGAGAGCTCTGAGAACAGCTTATGCAGAGCTTACATACATTTCTTGGAGAGGGAAGGGAGAGAAGTTTACTGATGTGTAAGGGTGAGTGGGCGGTTCGCGTGACACCGAGTGAGGCAGTACATTCTGCAGTTTGGCAGTTGGGAACAGTACATTCTAGAACAAGATTAGCAAACATTTCTCAAGATTTCAACAGTGTTTTGTTAAGCATACAGAAAAACAGGAAATTACAAGTACCTATTTTATTAACCTTTCACTACCGACTATCCCTTTTTGACTGGATGTTCCTTCTACATTAATTCATGCAAGGTACAAGGACCTATGCCATTGTATATTGATTTATCTGAGACATCTCTGCAGAACGTAATTCAATGCTGCATATCCCAATCAAGGGCCCAATGCCCTTCTGGCCTTCAAATCATACTTAGATTTCTTTTTTCATACATATATTACACCTATATATTCTTATACACATAGCAAGTTCCCAATACCATTATTCATCCAGCACAATGATTTCTAACCCAAATCAAACATGTTTTTAACCATAATCATACCCTGTTCCTTCAATCTAACTTTATAGAAGAGCAGGGAAAGAGTTGATTTTACAATAAAGAAATGTAGGGAAACTTCCACCTGCTGAGAACCTCAAAGGCCCATGCAGAAATGATCCCTGGAGAAGATGTAGGCAGCTATGAAGGACCTGAGAAAGCAAAAGTCATC
Organism: Callospermophilus lateralis; assembly: GCF_048772815.1. Lineage (NCBI taxonomy): Eukaryota > Metazoa > Chordata > Mammalia > Rodentia > Sciuridae > Callospermophilus > Callospermophilus lateralis. The sequence goes on along the minus strand of NW_027512886.1, from coordinate 181,884 downwards.
TTCCATGGCAAACAACCCGGTCAGGATAAAAGGTTGTGTCTGAATTAGATTCTCTTCTTAATGTAGAGAACATGGACCAAAACAGGCCTGTGTGGAGATCTATTCCTGGGTGCCTATGGTTGATATACCATTCTAACTTGTGAAAGTGTCACAGGAAGTAGGGGCAGCCTCAATCTCATGGGACCCTTGGAAGCAACAGTTAAGACAAAGTGGTTGCCAAGACAGGGACCTCATTCAGTTCAGGAAGGAAATGACCTCACCTCACTTCCTTGGTGATGGAACTTTCTGAACTTTGGATCCAGGAAGCCAGGCACACAGAGCCAGTCCCAGTCCCCATCCCTGTGGTCTCACTTATTTGAATTTACCAAGGACAGTCAGTCTTTCTTGGTACCTTCAGACGTGAGAAGAACAAATGCCAGGAAAGCTCGGAAGCGTTGCTTTTCTTGAGAAAGCAGTTAGTGGCTCACCGTTGGCTCAGGAGAAGTTCACAGAGTTTGCCAAGGAGACCAGATCTGAGACAGGACAGGCTATTTTGGGGGAACATATTATGGCCTACAAGTCAGAGGACACTCCGGATAGTCAAAGACCTACTTGTGGGAAGAAGGTGCCTTTGTGGGTGTGGTTGTGGGTTTGTGGTTTTGTCTCATTCTCTGAGAATAGGTAGGAAAGTCAGTTTGTTTCGTTGGAAGTGGACTGTTTCTAGTAAGTCGTTTAACATGGCGAGTGTTTCTCTGTCTGTGTATCTCACTGTGTCCGTGGTTGTAGACATTAGAAAAGAGAATTCATGAATGGATGTGTCTTGTCGAGTAGAAAGCTTCTCAGCATTCATATTGCCCCATTTATGAATGGACTGTAGCTTGCCTTATTGATGTGCAACACCTGCTATCTTCCTAAGTTCCTGTTTTCTTCCTGAATTCCGGCCAATCTCAAGAATAGGCCTATGGTTTTTTGTCCAAGATCTTTACCACCTCAAAGCTCTGTGACATAACAATGTACTGGATAGCTGTAGGGAATGGGGAGCATCTCAGAAAACTCAGATATCAGTGTGACCAGGAAAGTCTCAGTGGAGAAACCCTGCTTTGGGCCTTTTACTTACCAATTGTTCTGTTGCCCTGAATGTCAGGAAGGTCTTTGCCTCTGGCCACCCCTTTTTGAAGCCTGAAGAAAACAGTTTTCAAAGGGAAATGATTGGGCATACCTGTGGCTCTTTTCTTAAGTGCTTTGAAAAGGGATGTGTATGAATCAGCCCCCTGGCCCTGTGTGTGGCTGTGACTTAGATTCTCAGCACCTGATGGATCTAAAGAAAGTTCCCATGTTTGCATCCAAATGAAAAATGGCCAAAAGAGCAGTCATTGGGATGAAGTCTCTTGACTTCCTCTGTAAGGTTCCTGAACTCCATCAAGTGAAAATAGGGATCCTTTGGGTCAAATGAGTTCTTCAAAACCTACAGAGGCTAGCCCATAGGTGTTTGGTTTTATCATGACTAAAATTCACATAAAGAATCTAAACCCCACAGTCAGTAGGCCTCAAATTGGAGAATTGGAGCGGTATTAATGGCAGGCCTATTTGATCACTCCTGGTTCACAGGATGGGTGTCCAGGCCACCTTGACTTTAGGCAAATGAGGGTCAAAGGAGCTTATTTTGGACACTGTCTTGGTCTGCGCCCCTCATTTAAACATCCAGCCAAATTATGATGAGTGTCAATATGGAAGAAGATGAGGGCCATATGGGAGTGTTCTTGTTTTAATTGTGGTAATTTGTGTGGTAGTTGGAAGAGATGACTGGGATCACCTGGGCTTGAACTCTGGTGTGATTCCCCTTAAAGAATGAGTTCTGGATCTGACCTCAGATAAGTATTGCCGTGAATTCTCTTGGGATTTTACTAGGCCACGCGTGAGAATCGCCTTTGGAAACTGAGATCTAGGCCCAGGATGGCTTTCCACGGAGCTTGGGGATTCTGAGCCAGGATATCACATGATTTACTTCTTGAAGACTTGGCAGCCCTAGTTGAGAGTCCAAACACATATGGACCTCACATTGTAGACCACAATGTGTCTGGATTCATGTGACCTTTTTGCCAGTCTTTTGGAAGGCTTTTCTGTGAGTGTTCTCCAGAGCTTTCATTGAAATGAGCTTCCTCACCATTTAATGGTTCCTGAATTAATTGAAACCCACAGTGCCTCTAACTTCATTTTTGAAATATGACTAGATTAATACCATGAAATTTCTGAAATTCCCATGACCAGGTGGCACTGGATAAACTTTGGATTTCCTGTTGCTGATCATGAGTGTACCAAAGAGTGCCTTGATTGACTGGGTTTCGTGAAAATGGTGTAGAACAGAGATGCCAGTAATTTGGATCCTGCTGAGTACTGGGTGTAGAGAAGTGGACTGTAGGTGTGTAAATAAATATTTTTGGTAGGACCACCTGGATCTTCCATTGGCTTTGAAAGACTTGCGACTGACATGGTGCAGGCAGCAGACCTTTATATGTAAAGGCATCTTGTCATATGGAGAGGTTTCAGGGCAATGTTCAGAATCAGGTTGCTATAGTCAAGGGGGAAGCTATGTAGGATAGAAGCCTGGTTCGTACATTCTCTTCGCGACCCTGACCAACCACACATGACAGAACTCCTCCAGCATTTTTATCCCAGTTGAACTCCTTGTATTTCGTGAAGCAAGTACCAAACTCCCAGTGCAGCAGTAAGAAACACCCTGGAAAGTGGAGGATCACCAAATGGCTTCACAGTCCACATGGGAGACACTTCAGCCCAGTGGCCTCAGTTTACCTACAAAGAGAAAATTCAGCACCGCTGCCTCATGATCATTGGAAAATAAGAAACCATGTTCTCCAGGTAACATAGATGCAGACCCAGATTTCATGGTGTCACTACAAACGAAGCTAAATCTCCTGACAATTACATATATTTCTTGTTCCCAACCTCAGAGGAAGTTTCTCAAGAAGTCTTTAGGCTACCACAGCTCCATGTTTCTGGATTGTTTACCCTCTCCTTTACTTTTGGAAACTGTTCTACCACCTCCAGTGTTGTGAACTCCTGAGCATTTTCCATTCCACATAAATTCACAGATTTTCTAACTCCTCTCCTCTAATTGTGTCTTACTTTTAGCGATGGTTATGTCAAGGCATTGTTCTGGATGAGAGAGGGAAGATTTATGTGTATCACATTTTTGCATACACATTAGATTCATTTTCCTTTTTTCCATTTGAAATACTGAATCCCTGACACTAACCCATAACCTACTAGACTCTGACTACTAATCCTAATATCATGGAGAGAAAGAAACCTAACCGAATAGAAATACAGGCCTTTCATAGGAAGCATGGTGTATACTTCTATTTGCCTTCTGCATTATCAAGAGTATGTGTTTTAAATCTAGTCAACTTTTCATTGTAATATTTCTCCATGATTTTTTAAAATTATCACATATATAAATTCCTGTCTCCCTTTCTCTGTATCCTATTCAGCACATGTATTTTTTTATGCATATATATAATATCCTACCTGGTATCACACGACATTCTTTTGAGCTCCCTGACTTTGGAATATAAAATTGTGAGAACAGATGACTCTCCCTAAATAATGATGGAACTGAAAATTCAACCTATGGGTGAGCTTCCTAGTGAAAAACACTATACATAAATCTATGTTCAGTAAAATGAATATTTTTGAATACGTGGATGAATTATATTTCATGATGAATTTCGATTGGCATATATATTGCTAAATATTAATGTGTGTGTGTGTGTGTGTGTATGTGTGCATGTGTGTGTGTGTGTGTGTGTGTTTGTGTATTTTTTTTAAATCTGGAAAAAATATATATGTGATATATATATATATATATATATATATATATATATATATATATATATTTTTTTTTTTTTTCCTCCAGATTTTAAAAAAAATATGAAAAATATGTGTCTTATTATACACTCCCTAAATTCCTTTATATTCATGTATGTGGGTTCAAAATCCAATCTTTACAAGATTATTTTCAGCAATATTTATATTCCTGTAATACATTTTTGTTTCCTACTACTGAAAACTAAGTTCAGTAGGTGGTGCATACAAATCCTAATATTTCTACAGTACCTGACCCAGTTTAACATCAATGCAAGTATATTGCTATGGGACATGATGTGTATTTTGAAGTTCATTTTTATTCAACACTGGTATATTACTATTTTATCTGTTTACGGACATCATAGGATATATTTTTTCATCCACAACTTCACAAAATTATAGGCATTTGGTTCACATTCATTTACTTACTACTTAAGAACACATGTATTCCTCCATGTTTCTTTACTGGTCTTTTCACTAGACTTCTTTCTAAACACATTATTTTTTATTCCATAATCATTTTTGAAGCAATACTCACCCTTCACGATAAACCGTAACCCTAATATTACCATTACATATATAACTGGTTGGAATGATTGTATATATATCAATATAAGATTTCCAATATATTTTCAGATGCAAACTCAATCCATTATTTAAAGTTGGAACTAGTTATATACTTTATCACAATGTGGTCTATTCATGCAACATCTCAATAATCATCAACACAAGGTACACCTATTTGTATCACCAGTACTAATTTATAAGTTTCCAAAATATTACTCCCCATAATGGTGGAAGAAATACTCATGTCACCTTATCAACATATACAATTTATCACGGTAGTATTCTGGACACAAAATGCAAAGGTCACACATATGATTGTACCAAAGCCTAAATGGAAAGTGACCATGGATTACTAAAAACATCCATGTCCAGGGTGCCTAATGCTCTCAAATGTCAATCCTATTGATTACTACATATTTGTTTCTTCCTAAGATTATATATTCAACCTCAAGCCTGTTGAAAATGTCTAATCCTATCACTCACTTTATACTTTGCCTGATTTCCTAATCTTTCTATTGATATCTGCTTTCCTACATATTTTTTCCCAGTTCATCATTGTGACTGTCTCTTCACATGTGCTGACATTTACATTCACTCTCTAACTGAAACCCTATTGCTAAAGAACTTTTGGTCCAACTCCTAGAGTCACTCTTCTTCCTAAACCTACTGACTATCTTCCTAATCCTACAGACTATCCCTTTTTGACTGGATGTTCTCTTCTACATTCAATCATCCGAGGTACACGGTCCTATGCCATTGTATATCGATTTATCTGAGACCTCGGTGCAGAACATAATTCAAGCTAAGTATACAAATCAAGGGTTCTGTTGCCCTGAATGTCAGGAAGGTCTTTGCCTCAGGCCACCCCTTTGTGAAGCCTGAAGAAAAAATTTTCAAATGGAAATAAATAGACATCACCTGTGGCTCTTTGCTTAATTGCTTTGGAAAGGGATTTGTCTGAATCTGCCTCTTGGCCCTGTGTGAGGCTGTGGCTTAGATTCTCAGCACCTAATGGATCTAAAGAAAGAACCCATGTGTGCATTCAAAACCAAAATGGCAAAAAGAGCAGTCATTGTGGATGAAGATTCTTGCCTTTCTCTGTTAGGTTCCTGACCCCCTTCAAGTGAGAATAGGGATCCTCTTTGTCAAATGAATTCTTCAATGCTCTGCAGATATGCTTGGGTTTTCTCATGACTCCAAATCACATAAAAAATCTATACCTGACATTCAGTAAGCCTCAAATTATAGAAACAGAGCGGATTTAATGGCAGGCCTTTTTGATCACTCCTGGTTCACAGGAAGGGTGTCCAGGCCACCCTGACTTTAGGGAAATTAGAGGCAAGGGAGCTTATTCTGGAAACTGTCTTTGGTTGCGACCCTCATGAAAACTTCCATCCAGAACTTTTGATGAGGGTCTTTATGGACGAAGATGAGGGCCATGTGGGAGTTTTTTTGTTCTAATTGTGGTCATTTGTGTGGGGGTTGGAAGAGATGACTTGGTCCACCTGGGCTTGAACTCTGGTGTGATTTCCCTTAGAGCCTGAGTTCTGGAACGTACCTCATAGAAGTATTGGAATGAATTGTGTTGGTTTTTAGGAGGCCACGCATGAATGTCACCCTTTGAAACTGAGATCTAGGCCCAAGGTGGCTTTCCACAGAGCAATGGGAATCTCAGCCAGGAAATCACATGATTTTATTCTGAAAGACTTTGCAGCCATTGTTGGCCCTCGGAAGCAAGAAGGAGTGGCCATACTCATATCGATTAAAATCAACTAAAACCTAAGTTAATCAAAAGTGATAAAGAAGGACACTATATACTGTTAAAAGGCACCATTAACCAACAAGACATAACAATTATCAATTTGTATGCATCAAACAATGGTGGTGCAAAGTCATAAAACAAACTCTCCTCAACTTCAAGAGTCATATAGGCTATAACACAATAATTACGGGTGACTTCAGCACACAACTCTCGCAATTGGACAGATCCTCTAGAGAAAATCTGAATTAAGAAACTATAGAACTTAATAGAACAATCAATAACCTAGACTTAACCAACATATATAGAATATATCAAACATCATAAAGTGGATACATGTTCTTCTCAGCAGCACATTGGTCCTACTCAAATATAGACCATATATTATGCCATATGGAAACTCTTAGTAAATATAAAAGTATGGAGATAATACCATGCACCATATCTGATCATAATGGAATGAAACTTGAAATTAATGATTGAAGAAGGAAGGAAAAATTCTACATCACATGGAAAATGAACAATATGTTACTGAATGATCAATGGGTTACAGAAGACATAAAGGAGGAGATAAAAAATTTCTTAGAGACAAATGACAATACAGACAAAACATACCGGATTCTATGGAAAACAATGAAAGCAGTTTTAAGAGGGAAATTCATTTCTTGGAATTCTTTCCTCAAAAAAAAAAAAGAAAAAAAAACAACAAATAAATGATCTCACACTACATCTCAAAAACCTAGAAAAAAAAAAGCAAAACAACAAATGTAGTAGAAGACAAGAAATAATTAAAATTAGAGGAGAAATCAACAAAATTGAAACAAAAAAAATTGAAAAAATAAAAGTTGGTTCTTTGAAAATAAATTAAATCGACAGGGCCTTAGCCATGCTAATGAAGAGAAGTAGAGAGAGAACTCAAATTACTAACATATGGGATAAAAAAGGCAACATCACAACAGACACTACAGAAATTCAGATGATAATTAGAAAGTATTTTGAAACCCCATATTCCAATAAAACAGAAGATAATGAAGATATTGATAAATTTCTTATGTCATATAATCTGCCAAGTTTGAGTCCGGAAGACTCACACAATTTAAATAGACCAATAACAAAGGAAGAAATAGAAGAAACCTTCAAAAGACTACCAACCAAAAAAAGCCCTGGACCAGATGGTTATACAGCAGAGTTCTACAAAACGTTCAAAGATGAATTAATAGCAATACTTTTCAAGCTATTTCAAAAAATAGAAAGAGAAGGAGTTCTTCCAAATTCATTCTATGAGGCCAACATCACCCTGATCCCAACACCAGACAAAGACACTTCAAAGAAAGAAAACTACAGACCAATATCTCTAATAAACTTGGATGCAAAAATTCTCAATAAAATCCTGGCAAATAAAAAACAAAAGCATATAAAAAAATTGTGCTTCATGATCAAGAGGGATTCATCCCAGGGATGCAAGGCTGGTTCAATATACGGAAATCAATAAATGTAATCCATCACATCAATAGACTTAAAGAGAAGAACCATATGATCATCTCGATAGATGCAAAAAAAGCATTCTACAAAGCACAGCATCCCTTTTTCTTTAAAACTCTATAAAACACTAGGAATAACAGGAACTTACCTCAACATGGTAATAGCTATATATGCTAAACCTCAGGCTAGCATCATCCTAAATGGAGAAAAACTGAAGGCATTCCCTCTAAAATTTGCAACAAGACAGGGATGCCCTCTATCACCACTTCTATTTAATTTAGTTCTTGAAATACTATCCAGAGCAATGATACAGACAAAGGAAATTAAACGCATAAAAATAGGAAAAGAAGAACTTAAATTATCGCTATTTGTGGATGACATGATAATATATTTAACAGACCCAAAAGGGTCTACAAAGAAACTGCTAGAGTTAATAAATGAATTCAGCAAATTGGCAGGATATAAAATCAACACACATAAATCAAAGGCATTCTTGTATATCAGCAACAAAACTTCTGAAATGGAAATGAGGAAAACCACTCCATTTACAGTATACTCAAAGAAAATAAAAAACTTGGGAATCAACCTAACCAAAGAGGTGAAAGATTTATACAATGAAAACTACAGAACCCTAAAGAGAGAGATAGAGGAAGATGTTAGAGGATGGAAAAATATGCCCTGTACATGGATAGGCAGAAATAACATCATCAAAATGGCGATATTACCCAAAGTTCTCTACAGGTTTAATGCAATGCCAATCAAAAACCCAATGGCATTTCTTGTAGAAATAGATAAAGTAATCATGAATTTCATATGGAACAACAAAAGACCCAGAATAGCGAAAGCAATTCTAAGCAGGAAGTGTGAATCCAGAGTTCAAACTGTACTACAAAGCAATAGTAACAAAAACAGTGTGGTACTGGTATCAAAACAGGCAGATGGACCAATGGTACAGAATAGAGGACACAGAGACATATCCACAAAATTACAACTTTCTTATATTTGAAAAGGGACCTAAAAGCATGCAATGTAAGAAGGATAGCATCTTCAACAAATGGTGCAGGGACAATTGGAAATTCATATGCAACAAAATGAAACGGAATCCCTGTCTCTCACAATGCATAAAAGTTAACTCAAAATGGATCAAGGAGCCAGATATAAAATCAGAGACACTGCGTCTGATAGAAGAAAAAGTTGGCTACGATGTACATACTGTGGGGTTGGGCTCCAAATTCCTTAATAGGACACCCATAGCCCAAGAGTTCATAAAAAGAATAAACAAATGGGACTTACTTAATCTAAAAAAGTTTTTTCTCAGCAAGAGAAACAATAAGAGAGTTAAATAGAGAGCCTACATCCTGGGAACAAATTTTTACCCCTTACACTTCAGATAGAGCCCTAATATCTAGAATATACAAAGAACTCAAAACAATTAAACAATGAGATAACAAATAACCCAATCAACAATGGGCCAAGGATCTTAACAGACACTTCACAGAGGAGGATATACAATCAATCAACAAGTACATGAAAAAATGCTCACCATCTGTAGCAGTCAGAGAAATGCAATCAAAACCACCCTAAGATACCATCTCACTCCAGTAAGATTGGCAGCCATTATGAAGTCGAACAACAATAAGTGTTGGTGAGGATGTGGGGTAAAGGGTACACTTGTACACTGCTTGTGGGCCTGCAAATTGGAGAGTCCAATATGGAAAGCAGTATGGAGATTCCTGGGAAAGCTGGGAACGGAACCACCATTTGAGATATCGCCCTTCTCAGACTCTTCCCTGAGGATCTTAATAGAGAGCAGTATAAGGATACTGCCACATCGATGATCATAGCGGCACAATTCACAATAACTAGACTGTGGAACCAAACTAGATGCCCTTCAATAGACGAATGGATAATAAAAATGTGGCATCTATACACAATGGAGTATTACACAGCACTGAAAATGACAAAATCATAGAATTTGCAGGGAAATGAATGGCATTAGAATAGATTATGCTAAGCGAAGCTATCCAATCCTTAAAAAACAAATGCCAAATGTTTCCTTTTATATAGAGAGAGCAAATAAGAAGAGAACAGGGAGGAAGAACATGAGAAAAATATTAAAACTAAACAGAGATGAGTGGGGGGAGAGAAAGGGAGAGAGAAGGAAAATTATATGGAAATGGTAGGAGACTACTCAATGTTACACAAAATTACATATAAGAGGTTGTGAGGCTAAAGAGGGGAAAACAAGGGAGAGAATTAAACAACAGCAGATGAGGTAGAGAGGGAAGATGGGAGGGGAGGGGGAATAGTAGGGGATAGGAAAGGTAGCAGAATTCAACAATAACTAGTATGCTATTATGTAAAAACGTGAGTGTGTAACTGATGTGATTCTGCGATTTGTATTTGGGGTAAAAATGGGAGTTCATAACCCAATTAAGTCAAATGTATGAAAGATGATATATCATGAGCTTTATAATGTTTTGAACAACCAAAAAAAAAGAATTGAATTTCCAATATTTGAGTCATATAACAACTTTATTTTTTAAGAAAATTGTCTTTTATTTGTTATCTTACTTGCTGGTATCTGCCTTTCAGTTTTAAAAAACTATGTGCTTTAGCCATTCATCCATGTAGTATGTAACAGAAAATTTTGAGTGTCTCCATATAACCAGATTGGCAAGGCATCAAGGTTTCCTTCACAAACAAGGTGAAGGCTTTGCCATTAGAAATTTAATATTCTGCAAAACAATTTTTTTTAACTTTTCAATTAAATTTCCAAAAAAATTTAGAAAAAAAAAGAATCTAAACCCCACAGTAAGAAGGCCTCAAAGTGGAGAAGTGGAGCATTTACGGCAGGCCTATTTGATCACTGCTGGTTCACAGGAAGCGTGTTCAATCAACCCTGATGTTAGGCAAATGAGGGGCAAGGGAGCTTATTTTGGGCACTGGTTTGGATGTGCACCTCATGGAAAACTCCATCCAGAGGTTATGATGTGTGTTTATATGGAAAAAGATGAGGGCCATGTGGGAGTGTTTTGGTTTTAATTGTGGTCATTTGTGTGGTAGTTGGAAGAGATGACTGGGTCCACCTGGGCTTGAACTCTGGTGTGATTCCCCTTAGAGAATGAGATTTGGAACTGACTTCAGAGAAGTATTGCCATGAATGTTGTTGGGATTTCAGGAGGCCACGCATGAGAGTCGCCCTTGGAAACTGAGATCTTGGCCCAGAGAGGCTTTCCAGAGAGCACTGGGAATCTCAGCTAGGATATCACAGGTTTTATTCTGAAAGACCTGGCAGCCATCGTTGAGAGTCAAAACACACATGGACCTCACATTGGAGACCTCAATGGGCCTGGCTTCATTTGACAATTTGGCCACTCTTTGGGAAGCCTTGCCTGTGAGAGATCTCCAGATCCTTCATTAAAATGAGCTTCCTCAACATTTAATGGATCCTGAATGAATTGAAACCCACAGTACCAACAACTTCATATGTGAAAAATAGTTAGATAAATACCATGAATTTTTAGAAATTCTCATGACCAGGTGGCACTGGAGAACCTTTGGATGTCCTGTTGCTGATCATGAGTATACCAGACAGTGCCTTGATTGACTAGGTATCATGAAAATGGTGTAGAACAGAGATGCCAGTAAGTTGGAGCCTGATATGTAGTGGGCCTAGAGCAGTGGTGTGCAGGTGTGTGATAAAACATCTGTGGTGGGGCCTGTGGATCTGCCATTGACTTTCAAATGCCTTGACACAGACACGGTGCAGCCAGCAGACCATTCTATATAAAGGCATCTTGTTATATGGAGATTTTTCACGGCAATGTTTAGAATCAGGTTGCTATGGTCAAGGGGCAAGCTATGTGGGATAGAAGCCTATTTGGTGCATTCCCATGCAGACACTGACCCACCACACGTGACAGAACTCCCTCCAGCACTGTGTCCCACTTGAACTCCTTGTATTTCGTGAAGCAAATACCAAACTCCCAGTGCAGCAGCAAGAAACACAATGAAAAGTCGAGGATGACCAAGTGGCTTCACAGTCCACATGGGGTGACACTTAGCCCCCGTGGCCACAATTTAGCTACAAAGAGAGAATTTAGCACTGCTGCCTCATGTTCATTGGAAAATAAGAAACCATGTCCTCCTGGTCACATAGATGCAGACCTAGCTTTGATGGTCTCACTACATCGGAAGTTAAAGCTCCTGAAAACAACATATATTTCAAGTGCCCAAGCTCAGAGGCAATTTCTCAAGAAGTGTTTAGGCCAGCAGATCTCCATGTTTGTGGAGTGTTTACCATGTCACTTACTTTTGGAAACTGCTCTATCAACTCCAAGGTTGTGAACTCCTGAGCATTTTCCATTCTAAATATATATTCACAGATTTTCTAACTCTTCTCCTCTAATTCTGACTTACTTGGGGCAAAGGGAATGTCAAGTCATTGTTCTGGATGAGAGAGGGAAGATTGTTTTGTAGCACATATTTGCATACACATTGGATTCATTTTCCAATTTTCTGTTTGAAATACTGAATCCCTGACACTAACCCATACCCTACTAAACTCTGACTACTAATCCTAATATAATGGAGAAAAATAACCCAAACAGAATAGAAATACAAGCATTTCAGAAGAAGCATGGTGTATACTTGGAATTACCTTTTGCATGATATAAGGTAGGAGTTATAAATCTAGTCAATTATTTGTTGAAATAATTTTCCATGTGTTTTTAAAGTTAAGAAAAATGTGAATTCCTGTCTCCCTTTCTCTGTAGCCTATTAAGCAAATGTATTTTTATATGCACAAATAGAATCCTACCTGGTTTCACATATACATTCTTGTGAGGTGGCTGACTTGGCAGATACAAATTGTGAGAAGAGATCACTCCTCCTAAACGCTGTTTTAACTGAAAATTGAACCCATGGGTGAGCTTCCTAGATGAACAACACTATACAAATATTCATGTTCAGTAAAATGAATATTTTGGGATATGCGGATGAGTTATTTTTCATGATGAATTTCAATTGGCATATATATTGCTACATTATAATGTGTGTGTTTGTGTGTCTATATATACATTATATATATATATATATATATATTCTCCAGATTTACCAAAATATGAAATATATGTGTCTTCTTATACACCGCCTGAATTCATTCATATTCATATATGTGGATTTATAATCAACTTTTAAAAAGTTTATTCTCAGAAATATACATCCACTGAAATAAATATTTGTTTCCTAGTACTGAAAACTAACTTCAGGGAAGGGTGCTTACAAATCCTAATATTTCTACAGTAACTGACCAAGTTTAACATCAATGCAAGTAGATTCCTATTGGATATGGTGTGTTTATTAAAGTTCATTTTAATCAAACCTGGTACGTTATTATTTCTTCAGTTTATAGACATCATAAATTATATCCTTTCATTCACAAGTTCACAAATTTATAAACATTTGGTTCACTTTCAATCACTTCCTCCTTCAGAACACTTATATTTCTCCATGTTTCTTGACTGGTCTTTTCACTAGACTTCTTTCTAAAGACATTATTTTCGATTCCATAATCATTTTTGAAGCAAAACTCACACACTATTTATGATAAATGGTAACCCTAATATAACCATTAGATATATAAGTGGTTGGAATGAATGTATGTATATCAATAAATGATTTCCTCTATTTTTTCAGATATCAATACAATCCATTATTTAAATTTGGAACCAGTCATATAATTTATTCACAGTATGGTATATTAATGCATCATCTCTATATTCATCAACACAGGGTAAGCCGATTAGTATCCCCAGTACTAATTTATATCTTTTCAAAATATTTCCCCCAGAAATGGTGGAAGAAATACTCATGTCACCTGATCTTCATATACATATTAACACAGTAATATTCTGGACACAAAATGCGAAGGTCACCCTTATGATTGTACCAAAGCCTCAATGGAATGTGAACATGGATTACTAAATATATCCATGTCCAGGTTGCCTAATGCTCTCAAATGTCAATCTTATTGGTGACTACAAATTGGTTTCTTCTTAAGATTATGTATTCAACCTCAACCCTGTTGAAAATGTCTAATCCTATCACGTTATACTTTGCCTGATTTCCTAATGTCTCTATTGATGTCTGCTTTCCTACATATTTTCCCCAGTTCATCATTGTGCCTGACTCTTCACATATGGTGTCATTTATATTCACTCTCTAACCAAAACCCTATTGCTAAAGTACATTTGGTCCAAATCCTAGACTCACTCTTCCTTCTAAACCTACTGACTATCTTCCTAATCCTACACACAATCCCTTTTTGACTGGATGATCTCTTCTACATTTAATCATCTGAGGTACAGGGTCTTATGCCATTGTATATCAATTTAACTGAGACCTCGGTGCAAAACATAACTCAAGCTAAGGATCCCAATCAAGGGTCCAAATCCTTCTGGGCTTCAAATATTACCTAGATTTCTGTTTTCATACTTATGTTCTACCTCTATATTCTTATAAATATCGCTGGTTCCCAATACCATTATTCATCCAGCAGAATGATTTCCAACCCAAATCGAACATGCTATTAATCCTAACCATACAATGTTCTTTAAATCTCACTTTACAGAAGAGCAGGGACAAAGTTGGTATTACAATACAGGAAGTTAGGAGATCTTCCAACTGCTGAGTACCTCAAAATCCATGCAGAAATGATCCCTGGAGAAGATGCAGGCAGCTCTGAAGGACCTGAGAGAACAAAAGTCATATTCCATGGCAAAAAACATGGTCAGGATGAAAAGATGTGTCTGAGTCAGCCTCTCTATTCTTTATGTAGGGAAGATGGACCAAACCAGGCCTGTGTGGAGAGCTGTTCCCAGGTAACTATGGTTTCTATACCATTCTAACATGAGAAAGTATCACAGGAAGTAGGGCAGCCTCCATGTCAGGAGACAATAGGAAGAAACTGTTAGGACAAAGTGGTGGCCAAGACAGTGACCTCATTCATTTTCTGAAGGTAGTGACCTCACCTCACTTCCTTGGTGATGGAGCTCTCTGAATTTTGTGATCCAGGAAGCAAGGCACCCTGAGCCAGTCCCAGTCCCAGTCGCAGTGGGCTCATTTCTTTGGATTTTCCAGGAACAGAGTCAGTCTTTCTTGGTACCTACTGATGTAAGGGTTGCCAAATACCAAGAAAGCTCTGAAGAGGGGTCTTTCCTGAGAGGATAGGAATTGGCTCACCACTGCGTCCTTACAACTTCACAGATTTGACCAAGGAGACCAGATCTGAGACAGAAAGGCCATTTCTGGGGAGCATTGTATGTCCTACCAGTCAGAGGACATTCCAGATAGTCACAGACCTACTTGGAAGAAGGAGGTGCATTAGAGCGTGTTGGTTTGTGTTTGTGGTTTTTTCACATGATCTGAGAATAGGTAAAAAAGGAGGTTTGTTTGGTTTGGAGTGGACTGTTTCTAGTAAGTCATTTGACAAGGAGACTGTTT
Organism: Callospermophilus lateralis; assembly: GCF_048772815.1. NCBI lineage: Eukaryota > Metazoa > Chordata > Mammalia > Rodentia > Sciuridae > Callospermophilus > Callospermophilus lateralis. The sequence continues at coordinate 166,706 of NW_027512886.1, read as the reverse complement.
CTGTGTCTGTGTATCCCATTGTGTTTTTCTTTGTAGATATTAGAAAAGAAAATAGCTCATTGGGTGTGTCCTGTCTAGTAGAAAACTTCCCAGTATGCATCCTTCCCAATTAATGAATGGACTGAGGCTTGCCTCATCCATGGGCAACACCTGCTATCTACCTAAGTTCTCATTTTTTTCCTGAATTCTGGCCACTCTCAAGATTAGTATCATGTATTTTTGTACAAGATACGTACCACCTCCAAGCTCTGTGACATGGCCATGTACTGGATAGTTGAAGAGAATGGCGAGCATCTCAGAAAACTCACATATCAGAGTAACCAGGAAAGTCTCCTAGGAGAAACCCTGCTTGGGGGCTTTTGATTACCTATTGTTCTGTTGCTCTGAATGTCAGAAAGGTCTTTGCCTCAGGCCAAACCTTAGTGAAGCCTGAAGAAAAGAGTTTTCAAATGGAAATGAATGGGAATCACCTGTGGCTTTTTACTTTATTGCTTTGGAAAAAGATTTGTCTGAATCAGCCTCTTGGCCCTGTGTGAGCCTGTGGTTTAGATTTTCAGCACCTGATGGGTCTAGAGAAAGATCCCATGTGGGCATTCAAAACCAAAATGGGAAAAAGATCAGTCATTTTGGATGAAGCCTCTCGCCTTCCTCTGTAATATTTCTGACCTCCATCAAGTGAGAATAGGGATCATTTGTGTCAAATGAGTTCTTCAAAGCCCTGCAGAGGCTGGACAATAGGTGCTTGCGTTTTCTCATGACTCCAATTCACACAAAGAATCTATACCCCACAGTCAGTAGGCCTCAAATTTGAGAAGTGGAGCAGTATTAACAGCAGTCCTATATGATCACTTCTGTTTCACAGGAATGTTGTCCAGGCCACCCTGACTTTAGGCAAATGAGGGGCAAGGGAGATTATTTTTGACACTGTCTTGGGCTGTGCCCCTGATGGAAACCTCCAGCTAGAGTTTATGATTAGTGTCTATATAAAAGAAGAAGAGGGCCCTGTGGGAGTGTTTTGGTTTTAATTGTCATCATTTGTGTGGCAATTGGAAGAGATGCCTGGGTTCACCTGGGCTTGAACTCTGTTGTGATTCCCCTTAGAGACTGAGTTGTGGAACTGAACTCAGAGAAGTATTGCCATGAATTGTGTTGGGATTTTTGGAGGCCACGCATGAGATTCGCCATTGGAAACTGAGATCTAGGCCCAGGGTGACTTTCCACAGAGCACTGGGAATCTCAGCCAGGATATCACAAGATTTTATTTTGAAAGATTGTCAGCCATAGTTGAGAGTCAAAACACACATGGAATTCACATTGTAGACCTCAATGGGCCTGGCTTCATGTGACCTTTTGCCCACTCTTTGGGAAGCCTTGCCTGTGAAAGTTCTCCAGAACTTTCATTGAAATGAGATTCCTAACCTTTTAATGGTTCCTGTATAAATTAAATCCCACAGTGCCTCCAACTTCATTATTGAAAAATATCTAGATAAATACCATGAATTTTTTGAAATTACTATGACCAGGTTGCACTGGAGAACTTCTGAATGTCCTGTTCCTGATCATGATTGTACCAGACAGTGCCTTGATTGACTGGGTTTCATGAAAAAAGTGTAGAACATAGATGCCAGAAAGTTGGAGCCTGCAGACTAGTGGGCCTAGAGCAGAGTAGTGTAGGTGTGTGAAAAAAACATTTGTGGTGGGGCCACTTGGATCTGCCATTGGCTTAGAAAGACTTGTGACTGACATGGTACAGCCAGCAGACTCTTCTATGTAAGGGCATCTTGTTATATGGAGAGGATTCCTGCCAAAGGTCAGAATCAGGTTGCTATTGTCAAGTTGAAAAGCTATGTGGGATTGAAGCCTCACTGGTGCATTTTACTAACCCACCACACGTGAGAGTACATCCTCCAGCACTGTGTCCCAGTAGAACTCCTTGTATTTCGTGAAGCCAATACCAAACTCACAGTGCAGCAGTAAAAAACACCACGAAAGTGGATAATGACCAAATGGCTCTACAGACAACACAGTTAGATACTTAGACCCCAGTGGCCAAAGTTTACCTACAAAGAGAGAATTCAGCACTGCTGCCTCATGTTCACTAGAAAACAAAAAACCATGTCATCCAGGTCACATAGATGGAGACCCAGAATTGATGGTCTCACTACAAAGGAAGCTAAAACTACTGACAACAATATATATTTTAACTGCCCGACCTCAGAGGCAGTTTCTCAAAAAGTCATTGGGCCAGCAGAGCTCCATGTTTGTGGAGTGTTTACCCTCTCCCTTTTTGTAACACGTTCTACCTCCTACAAGTTTGTGAACTCCTGAGCATTTTTCTTTCCACATATGTATTCACAGATTTTCTAACTTTTCTCCACTAATTGTGTCTTATTTGGGGCGAAGGTAATGTCAAAGCATTGTTCTGGATGAGAGTGGGATGATTTTTGTGTAGCACATATTTGCATACACATTAGATTCATTTTCATATTTTCCATTTGAAATACTGAATCCCTGACACTAACCCATACCCTACTAGACTCTGACTACTAATCCAAATATGATGGAGAAAAAGAAACTTAACAGAATAGAAATACAGGCCTTTCATAGGAGGCATGGTGTATACTTGGACTTGCCTTCGGCTTTATCAACGGTATGTGTTATAAATATAGTCAACTTTTCATTGTAATACTTCTCCATGAGTTTTTAAAATTAACACATATGTAAATTTCTGTCTCCCTTTCTCTGTAGCCTATTCATCACATGTATTTTTTAATGCATCTTTAGAATTCTACCTGGTATCACATGTACATTCTTGTGAGCTTGATTATTTTGGAAGATACAAATTGTGAGAAGAGATCACTCCCTCTAAATACTGATGGAACTGGAAATTCAACCTATGGGTGAATTTCCTAGATGAACAATATTATGCATAAATAAATGTTCAGTAAAATGAATATTTTTGGATACGTGGATGATATCTATTTTATTATGATTTTCAAATGGCATATATATTGCTACATTTTAATGTCTGTGTATGTGAGTATCTATCTATCTATCTATCTATCTATATAGATATAGATATCTACTCTTTAGATTTTCCAAAATATGAAATATATGTGTCTTATTATACACTTTCTAAATTTACTCATGTGTGTGTATGTGGATTTATAATCAAATTTTCACAAAATAATTCTTAGAAATATTCATCCACCTTAAATACATATTTATTTCCTAGTACTGAAAACTAAATTCAGTGAATGATGCATACAAATCGTAATATTTCCACAGTGACTGACCCAGTTTCACATCAATGCAAGTAGACACCTATGGGACCATGATGTGTATTTTGAAGTTCATTTTTATTCAACACTGATACATTACTATTTCTGCAGTTTATGGACATAATAGGATATATTCTTTCATCCACAATTTCACAAATTTATAGGCATTTAGTTCACTTTCAATCACTTCCTACTTCAGAACACATGTATTCCTCCATGTTTCTTGACTGTTCTTTTAATGAGATTCTTTCCAAACACATTATTTTTGATTTCCATAATCATTTTTGAAGCAAAACTCAGACACTCTTCATGATAAACCATAATGCTAATATTACCATTAGATGTATAACTGGTTAGAATGAATTTATGTATATCAATATAAGATTTCCTATATATTTTCAGATATCAATTCAATCCATTATTTAAAGTTTGAACCAGTTACATTATTTATTCACAGTATGGTCTATTAAGGCATCATCTCTATATTCATAGACCGATGGTATACCTATTTGTATCCCAAATACTAATTTATAAGTCTTTAAAATATTGCTTTAAGAATATTGGAAGAAATACTCTAGCCACCTGATATATATATATACATTTCATTACAGTAATATTCCTGACACAAAATGCAACGGACACACTTATGATTGTACCAAAGCCTATATTGAAAGTGAGCATGTATTACTAACAACATCCAAGTCCTGATTAACTAATGATCTCAAATATCATTTATATTGGTGAGTACATATTTGTTTCTTCCTAAGATTAAATATTGAAACTGAACCCTGTTAAAAATGTCTCATCCTATCACTCACTTTGTACTTTGCCTGATGTCCTAATGTCTCTATTGATATCTGATTTCCTACACATTTTCCCCAGTTCATCACTGTGACTGACTCTTGAAATATGCGGACATTTACATTCACTCTCTAACAAAACCCCTATATCTAAAGAACTTTTGGTCCAACTCCTAGACTCACTGAAATGGGTTCTTCAAAGCCCTGCAGAGGGTAGCCCATAGGTGCTTGGGTTTTCTCATGACCCCAATTCACATAAAGAATCTATGCCCCACAGAGAGTAGGCCTCAAATTGGAGAAGTAGAGCAGTATTAATGGCAGGCCTATTTGATCACACCTGATTCACAGGAAGGGTTTCCAGGCCACCCTGAATTTAGGCAAATAAGGGGCAAATGAGCTTATTTTGGACACTGTCTTAGGCTGCGCCCCTCATGGAAACCTCCAGCAAGAAGTTATGATGAGAGTTTATATTGAAGAAGATGAGGGCCATGTGGGAGTGTTTTGGTTTAATTGTGGTCATTTGTGTGGTAGTTGGAAGAGATGACTGGGTCCACATGGGCTTGAACTCTGGAGTGATTCCCCTTAGAGACTGAGTTCTGGAAATGAACTCAGAGAAGTATTGACATGAATTGTGTTGGGATTTTAGGAGGCCACACATGAGAGTTGCCCTTGGAGACTGAGATCTAGGCCCAGGATAGCTTTCCAAAGAGCACTGGGAATCTCAGCCAGGATATCACATGACTTTATTCAGAAAGACGTGGCAGCCATTGTTGAGAGTCAAAACACACATGGACCTCAATTGTAGACCTCAATGGGCCTGGCTTAATGTGACCTTTTGGCCACTCTTTGGGAAGCCTTGCCTCTGAGAGTTCTCCTGAGCTTTAATTGAAATAATCTTCCTCACCATTTCATGGTTTCTGAATAAATTGAAAGCCACAGTGCCTCCAAATTCATCCTTGAAAATTGGCTATATAAATACCATGAATTTTTTAAATTCCCATGAACAGGTGGCACTGGAGAACCTTTGGATATCTGTTGCTGATCACGAGTGTACCAGACATTGCATTGATTGACTGGGTTTCATGAAAATGGTGAGAACAGAGATGCCAGAAAGTTGGAGCCTGCTGACTAGTGGGCCCAGAGCAGTGGTGGGCAGGTGTATGATAAAACATCTGTCGTGGGGACACGTGGTTCTGCCATTGGTTTCCGAATGATTTGTGACTGACATGGTGCAGCCAGCAGAACCTTACAAGTAAAGGGACCTTGTTATATGGAGAGGTTTCAGGGCAATGTTCAGAATCAGGTTGCTATGGACATGGGTGCAAGCTTTTTGGGATAGAAGCCTGGTTGGTGCATTCTCCTGCAGACCCTCATCCACTACACGTGAGAGTACTCCCTCTAGCACTGTGTCCCAGTTTTTCTCCTTGTATTACGTGAAGCCAATACCAAACTCCCAGTGCAGCAGTAAGAAACACCACGAAAAGTGGAGTATGACCAAATGGCTTCACAGATCACATGGTTAGACACTTAGACCCCAGTGTCCTCAGTTTACTAACAAAGGGAAAATTCAGAACTTCTGCCTCATGTTCAATAGCATATAAGGAACCATGTCATCCAGGTCACATAGATGCCGACCCAGGTTTGATGGTCTCAATACAAAGGAAGCTAAAGCTCCTGACAACAACAAATTTTTCAAGGGCCCAAACTCAGAGGCATTTTCTCAACAACTCATTAGGCCACCAGAGTTCCATGTTTGTGGAGTGTTTACCCTGTACCTTACTTTTGGAAATTCCACTACCACCTCCAAGGTTGTGAACTCCTGAGCATTTTCTTTTCCAGATATATATTCACAGACTTTCAAACTCTTCTCCACTAATTGTGTATTACTTGTGGCGAAGGAAATATCAAGGCATTGTTTTGGAGGACAGTGGGAAGATTTTTGTCTAGCAAATATTTGCATACACATTAGATTCATTTTCCTATTTTCCATTAGAAATACTGAATCCCTGTCACTAACCCATACCCTACTAGACTCTGACTACTAATCTTAATATGATGTAGAAAAAGAAACCTAACAGAATAGAAATACAGGCCGTTCATAGGAGGCATGGTGTATACTAGGACTTGCCTTCTGCTTTATCAAGTGAATGTGTTATAAATCTAGTCAACTTTTCATTGTAATACTTCTCCATGAGTTTTTAAAGTTAACACATATGTACATTTCTGTCTCCCTTTCTCTGTACCCTATTCATCTCATGAAATTTATTATGCATATTTAGTATCCTACCTGGTATCACACGTACATTCTTGTGAGCTTGCTGTTTTAGGAAGATACAAATTGTGAGAAGAGATCACTCCCCCTAAATACTGATGGAACTGAAAATTCAACATATGGGTGAATTTCCTAGATGAACAGCATTATACATAAATCCATGCTCAGTAAAAAGAATAGTTTTGGATATGAGGATGATATATATTTCATGATGAATTTTGATTGGCATACATATTACTACATTTTAATGTCTGTGTTTGTATCTTTATATATATATATATATATATATATATATATATATATATATATATATATATATATATATATTTTTTTTTTTTCTCCAGATTATTCAAAATATGAAATATATGTGTCTTATTTTACACTCACTAATTTAACTCATGTTCCTATATGTGGATTTATAATCAAATTTTCACAAAATTATTCTCAGAAATATTCATCCACATGAAATACATATTTATTTCCCAGTACTGAAAACTAACTTCGGTGAAAGGTGCTTACAAATCCTAATATTTGTACAATAACTGACCCAGTTTAACATCAATGCAAGTAAAATCCTATGGGACATGATGTGTATTTTGAAGTTCATTTTTATTCAACACTGGTACATTACTATTTCTTCAGTTTATGGACATTATAAGATAATGCTTTTCATCCACAAGTTAACAAATCTGTACGCATTTGGTTCACTTGCAATTACTTCCTGCTTCAGAATATATGTATTCCTCCATGTTTCTTGACTGTACTTTTCATGAGATTATTTCCAAACACATTATTTTCGATTTCCATAATCATTTTTGAAGCAAAACTCCCACACTCTTCATGATAAACCATAATGCTAAAATTACCATTAGATGTATAACTGGTTAGAATGAACTTATGTATATCAATATAAGATTTCCTATATATTTTCAGATATCAATTCAATCCATTATTTAAAGTTTGATCAAGTTATTTTATTTATTTACAGTATGGTCTATTAAGGCATCATCTTTATAATCATAGGCACAGGGTACACGTACTTGTGTCCCCAATACTAATTTATAAGTCTTAAAATGTTGCTTTCAGAAATGTTTGAAGAAATACTGTAGTCACCTGATATACATTTACATTTCATCACAGTAATATTCCTGACAAAAAATGCAACGGACACCCTTATGATTGTACCAAAGCCTAAATTTAATGTGAGCATGTATTACTAACAACATCCATGTCCTGATTAACTAATGATCTCAAATATCATTCCTATTGGTGACTACATATTTGTTTCTTCCTAAGATTATATATTCAAACTCAACCGTGTTAAAAACGTCTTATCCTATTACTCACTTTGTACTTTCCCTGATTTCCTAATGTCTCTATTGATATCTGCTTTCCTACACATTTTCCCCAGTTCATCACTGTGACTGTCTCTTCACATATGCTGACATTTGCATTCACTCTCTAACCAAAACCCTATATCTAAATAACTTTTGGAACTATCCCTTTTTGTCTGGAGGATCTCTTCCTCATTCAGTCATCCAAGGTACAAGGTCCTATGCCATTGTATAACGATTTATTTGAGACAACTTTGCGGAAATAATTCAAAGCTAAGTATCCCAATCAAGGGCCCAGTGTTCATCTGGGTTTCAAATCTTTCCTAGATTTCTGTATTCATACTTATATTACACCTATATATGCTTGTAAATATCGGAGGTCCCCAATACCATTGTTCATCTCGCAGAATGATTCCTAACCCAAATTGAACAAGTTATTAACCCTAACCATGCACTGTTCCCTCAATTTAACTTTACAAAGACCAGGGACAGAGTTGGTGTTATAATACAGGTAGGTAGGGGATCTTCCACCTGTTGAGAACCTCAAGTTCCATGCAGAAATAAACCCTGAAGAAGATGTAGGCAGCTATGAAGGACCTGAGAGAGCAACAGTAATCTTCCTTGGTAAAATACCTGGTCAGGATGAAGCGATGTGTCTGAATAAGCCTCTCTTTTCTTAAGTAGAGAAGATGGACCAAACCAGGTCTGTGTGGAGAGCTGTTAACATGTGCCTATGGTTGATATACCATTCTATCTTGTGAATGTGACACAGGAAGTAGGGGAAGCCTCTCTCTCGTGGGACCCTTGGAAGCAAATGTTAGGATAAAGTGGTTACCAAGGTAGTGACCTCATTCAGTTCCTGAAGGAAGTGACCTACCTCACTTCCTTGGTGATGGAACTCTCTGAACTTGGGATCCAGGAAGCCAGGCACTCAGAGCCAGTCCCAGTCCCAGTCCCAGTGGGTTCACTTGTTTGGATTTACCAAGGACAGAGTCAGTCTTTTTGGTACATACTGATGTGTGGATGGCTAAATGCCAGGAAAGCTCTGAAGAGGGGCCTTTCCTGAGAAAGCAGGTAGTGACTCACTGATTGATGCTGAAAACTTTACAGAGTTGGTAAAGGAGACCTGATCTGAGACAGGACAGTCCATTTCGAGGGAGCAGAGTAAGGCCCATCAGTCTGAGGACACTCTGGATAGTCACAGACCTACTTGGGGGAAGGAGGTGCCTTTGTGGGTGTGGGTGTGAATTTGTGTTTTTTTATCATGTTCTGAGAATAGGTAGGAAAGGCAGTATGTTTGGTTTGGAGTGGACTGTTTTTAGTAAGTCATTTGACAAGGCGAGTGTTTTTAGGTCTGTGTATCCCACTGTTTTCGTGGTTGTAGACAACACCTACTTCTTTCCTTAGTTCCTGTTTTCTTCCTGAATTCTGGCCACTCTCCAGAATAGGCTCATGTTTTTTTGTCCAAGATATGGACCTCCGTCGAGTTCTGTGACATGGCCATGTACTGGATAGATGAAGGGAATTGGGAACATCTCTGAAAACTCGAATATCAGTGTGACCAGTAAAGTCTCAGTAGAGAAACCCTGCTTTGTGCCTTTTGCTTACCTACTGTTCTGTTGACCTGAATGTCAGGAAGGTCTTTTCCTCAGGCCACCAGTTTCTGAAGCCTGAAGAAAAGTGCTTTCAATTGGAAATGAATGAGCATCACCTTTGGCTCTTTGCTTAATTGCTTTGGAAAGGGATGTGTCTGAATCATCCTTTCGGCTCTGAGAGAGGCTGTGGCTTTGATTATCAGCACCTGATGGATCTAAAGAAAGATCCCATGTGTGCATCCAAAACCAAAATGGCAAAAAGATCAGTCATTGTGGATGAAGTCTCTTGCTTCCTCTGTTAGGTTCCTGACCTCCATTAAGTAAGTATAGGGATTCTTTGAGACAAATGAGTTCTTCAAAGCCCTGCAGCAGTGCTTGGGTTCTCACATGACTCCAAATCACATAAAGAATCTATACCTCACAGTCAGTAGGCTTCAAAATGAAGAAACAGAGCAGTATTACTGGCAGGCCTATTTGATCAATCCTGGTTTACAGGAAGGGTGTCCAGGAAACCCTGACTTTAGGAAAATGAGGGGCAAGGGAACTTATTTTGGACACTGTCTTGGGCTGCGCCCCTTATGGAAACCTCCAGCCAGAGGTTATGATGAATGTCTACATGGAAGAATATGAGGGCCATGTGGGAGTATTTTGGTTTTAATTGAACATATTGTTAACCCTAACCATACACTGTTCCCTCAATCTAAGTGTTCAGAAAAGCAGGGAAAGATTTGGTCTTACAATACAGGAATGCAGGGGATCTTCCACCTGCTGAAAACTTCAAAGTTCCATGCAGAAATGAACCCTGGAGAAGATGTAGGCAGCTATGAAGGATCTGAGAGAGCAAAAGGCATCTTCCATGGCAAACAGCCTGGTCAGGATGAAGGGTTGTGTCTGAATCAGATTCTCTCTTCTTAATGTAGAGGAGAGGCCTGTGTGGAGAGCTGTTCAGAGGTGACTATTGTTTCTTTACCATTCTAACTTGTGAAAGTGTCACAGGAAGTAGGGACATCCTCCATGTTATGAGACCTTAGGAAGCAAATGTTAGGACAAGTTGGTTGCCAAGGCAGTGACCTCACTCAGTTACTAAAGGAAGTGACCTCACCTCACATCCTTGTTGATGGAACTCTCCAAATTTGGGTTCCAGGAATCTAGGCACCCAGGCCCAGTCCCAGCACCAGTTCCAGTGTTCTTACTTGTTTGGATTTTCCAAGGACAGAGTCAGTCTTTTGTGGTACCTACTTATGTGAGAATGGCCAAATTCCAGAAAAATTCTGAAGAGGGGCCCTTCCGGAGAAAACAGATAGAGGCTCACTGCTGGCTCCTGACAACTTCACAGAGTTGACCAAGGAGTCCAGATCTGAGACAGGACAGACCATTTCTGGGGAACATAGTATGGCCCTCCAGTCAGAGGACACTCTGGATAGTTCCAGACCCACTTGGGGGAAGGAGGTGCCTTTGTGGTTGTGGGTGTGGGTTTGTGGTTTTTTCTTTTGTTCTGAGAATAGTTAGGAAAGGGGGTGTGTTTGGTTTGGAGTGGACTGTTTCTAGTTAGTCCTTTGACAAGGCGAGTGTTTTTAGGTCTGTGTATCCCACTGTTTTCGTGGTTGTAGACATTAGAAAAGATAATGCCTCAATGGGTGTATCCTCTCAAGGAGAAAACTTCCCAGCATTCATCTGGCACAATTTATGAATGGAGTGTGGCTTGCCTTATCAATGGGCAACACCAACTATCTTCCTACGTTCCTGTTTTCTTCCTGAATTCTGGCCACTCTCCAGAATAGGCTCATGATTTTGTGTCAAATATATGTACCACTTCCAAGCTCTGTGACATGGCCATGTACTGGTAGCTGAAGGGAATGGCAAGCATCTCAGAAAACTCAGATATCAGTGTAGCCAGTAAAGTCTCAGTGGAGAAACCCTGCTTTTGGACTTTTGATTACCTATTGTTATGTTGCCCTGAATATCAGGAAAGTCTTTGTCTCAGGCCACCCCTTTGTGAAGCCTGAAGAAAACAGTTTTCACATGGAAATGAATGGGCATTACCTTTGAGTTTACAATAAAACCTTCACAGATTTGGCTCTCATTAAGTTAAAAATACTTTTAGATTGTATCTCAGTGTAAAAAGTAACATGGAACTGTACATATCTTATTGATAACAAGTCCAATTATAGAACACAAATGATATACATAAATCTCCAACACTCCAACATGTTTTTCTTTTAAGCCTAGAATTACCATACAGCCTTAGAACACCAGCTTGATACAATGGTCTTTGCAAGCTTCTACCTTACAGACTTGTATACCTGGAAGATATGAACACATTAACACCACAATTACATTGATGTTTTTGTATTAAACAAGTTTAGATTTTAAAGAAATAACATGGCACAATTTTATAAAAACAGTACTTGTTTTACCAGCTGTTTAATTTTTTAAGATTACTTGCTCAAAACTTACACATATAACCAAGTTACACACACCTTTTTTTATTATTTACTTAAACCCTTTTAATTACTTAATCATATAGACTCTCTTATCCAGAAACACGTTTTTCCTCTATTATATCTATATCTAGAACCTTTTAGTTTCTCTTTTCCATCTACTAACCTCTTTCTGTTCACATTTCAATACAATGCTTTTCAATTTCTGAATTTAAGCAGATTATTTTATAGACATCTACATTTTATTAGGGCCTTTTTGAAAACCTAGAAAACTTATTGGCCTAATTTTAAAGACATCTTTATTTTTATCTGTTTACCCAATTTGAATTAAAACATATGAATCACGTGAATCAAAGACATTTGGATACATTTTTAAATTTTTCATGAGCGCTCCTCATCTGTCAATTGTCATATCCCTGCATGACATATGGACATACACACATACAGACATACCAACATACAACACGTAACACAAATGTAACACATAACACAATAGTAAAGGCCTTGTAGCTTTTTTCAGGTGAAATCTCCATTGCAATGCTGAAAACTCCAGAGTCGATCAAAAATAGAACTGATCAGAAAACATTAACCCATCAGCATAATCAAGATCATGAGCTCAAAAAAAAAAATTACAGAATCTAAGAAAAGCAAGAGTCCTAAAAATGATGACTGGCCAGTAATTAGTAAATACCATATTATATACTTTTTTGGTTAGGTCTAGTTTGAGTTCAGGTAAAAAGACACATTTACTCTTTTTATCTGTCTCCTGCTGAGTGCTGCAGGCTTCTTTTATTTGCATATCAAAGTAAGTCCTGGCTGAGGTCTGGAAAACTGGAAAGACTGGAATTCTGAGAAGAAACCTCACGCCTAAGGCATTTATCTATAAGTCATAATTTCCAGGTTTGGATGTTGAAAATTTTGATGCAAGTTTAAGATGTAATTCTCAAAATTTTATTTCTTTAGATTTTTCTACAATAGAAAAACTTGCTCACACAAAACTGAAAATAGGATCATTTTTTGATAATATTAATGCCACCATCAGAAGAAGTTTCTATAGGATCATTAAGCCCCTTTCTTTGTTATGAAGTTTCTAATAGTATTAAGTTAAATTAAATTGGCTGAAAAAGTTTTAAAAAGAACCACATGCTACCATGTGTATCCGAAATTAAGCTTTAAAAATTTCCAAGACTGTTGCTAATTAATGTCATTTCAATAAGCCAGACCAACGTTTTAATTTAGTACCATTTTTTAAAATCTTACACACTGATGGGAATAGATACCATATCATAATTTATTATCTCTTCCCAAGTTAATGCACTGATATATCTAGTGAAATTTTTTCAGGCTGTCTAGTTCAAAATTAAAACTCTTTATTTTTTTTTTACCCTAAGTATTTAAGTTTCCTAGCATGAACTACCTGAAATCAAACTAAACAATTGTTTAAACCCAACTTTTAACTGTAAGAAAGTGCAATGCTTTAGAAACCCATTTAGATACCAGATGGTTAAAATAAAAAAAATCATTTCCAGATACACATTCACCCTAGATCATCCCCAAGAAACAATCTATAATATCAACATATTAATGCATTCATTGTCCCTTTTGTTAAGTAAACAGAGGTGGAGAAATCCTTAAAGTGCACGTAAGGAATAAGGGAGTTCCCCACAGCAAAATGGATCTGGCAGCTGCTGGGAGTCCCTTAGCCTCACCATTTACTTACAGGATTAGTTCCTCTGGTTTGCTTTGACCCCAGGCACCAGGCATATTCTATGTCTCCCAACTTTGCAGTAGTCAGCTCCCAAAAATTTCATTCTCTGCTTCAGTTGTTTTGAGTGCTAGGCTTCCCCAAGAGGGCAGAGTGGGGTTTATTTAAAGTCCCCTCTGGGGTGTCAAAATTTATGACTGAAGGCTTGGTTCCCATCCCAAAGCCAATTAATGCCAATTTAATAATGAGAACAGGGTTTTGAGAAAAGTTTAAGCGAGATATCAAAGTTCTTAGACCCCAGACATTTCCCTCTGCAGTGGGCATGCTCAATCCAACTACGGGAAGAAAAGAAATCACTGCTTCCGTAATGTTGCTTAACAAAGGGGAGTAAAGTTTATCAAAGTTCTTTAAAGCACAGCTAAGAGAGGTGAAAAGGTGAGAACAGAAAAACTGGCGGTTCTATTGACTTTTGGTCCCTCACAGGAGAAGCATTAGTTTAAAATTTAACTAAAGTAACTTCCACATATGTAATGCAGGTTGGAACTCGGGACTCTGCATCGGACCAAACAATGCCATCACATTTAACAGAAACACAGATAAAATGACACACAAAGACCATCATGCAGCTCCCGTTTGTTCACAACCCCAAGATCTACAATCTTGTGACTCAGAGAGAATGGAGGGAAGAGGGGGAGGAGTTGAAGGTTTGAGTGATAGGATCCTGGGTGAAGGGGTCGGATTGGAGGCAGGGACCAGGAATGGCTTCAAGGAAAGAGGCATGGAATGGCTTTGTCCCATAATGAGAGTTTCTCAAACAGAGACAAGGACAATACAAACGTGACACAAACATGTACACACAGTTAACATTTAATACGAGTTCAGAAGTAAAGATTAGAACCTAGTAACTGTCAAAACCTGATGGGTTAGACCACAAAGACAGACAGTGAATTCAAACTGAGAGAAAAAAGTAGTCAGCAAGATATGATGGGTTGCCAGCAGAGTCACCTAATGTGGGCTCATTCGTCCCTCCTCACCTAATGAGAGCACATCCGTCACTCCCCGAGTCCTCCAAGGCATCCCTTGCAAGGACATGGCCTGTGGCTTTAGGACACGTTTGTCCACCACTGACAGGGGGAACTTACATTCTCCGCTGGAAGCCACTCTGCCAACCCAAACCAAAAACGGAAAAATGGAACCTGAACAAAAAGCTCTGAGTTATCACAAGGAAAAATGAAAAGAAGCGCCTTACTTACCTCCAGAGGGGTCTGTTGGTGTGTCCTTGTCCTATGCTGCGTGATTCCTGGCCAACGCACCAAATGTAAGGGTCCGGTGAACGTCGGAGGAAGAGACCACCAAGAGAACGCGGCTCATGCAACAGAAAAAGGCGTTCATTGAGGATCCAATCCAGCATGCTGGGGCTACGTGCTCACTCAAGAAGGGAGAGCAGCCCAGAGCCCCGAGCAGGGGTTGAGCAGTGCTTAAGTACACTTTTTGGGGAGGGCGGGACTTTACATATATCACAGTCTCCTTTAAGAAATCAACATACACCGCAGAAAAATCAAACAACAATTCCTAAACATGATTAGTTCATTCATTGGCAGGAACAGGTCAGGCGGGAGTGACAGGTGAGTTCTAAAGCGAGGTACACATTCAAACAGATTGGTTTAGGCCTTGCGATGCCTATGTGCCAGGCCACACAGGGTCCTAGGTTATTAAACAACCAGGCGGTCAGGGGGAATATTTACTGGGCAGTCCGGAATTGTACTACAAGCTACAGGAATTTCAGGTTTTGCATGTAGCATAGGAACTTAACAATACCTGGTCCTTTACATTTTAACTCAGGCCTTGCAGCTTAGAAACTTTACAAAACCCGGTCTTTTACACTTCAAGTTTTACACTTTAATTTCAATTTATTTTACCCTTTCAGATCACTCCTGTTGCACAAGAAGGGTGTCCAAGCCACCCTGAATTTAGGCAAATGAGTGGCAAGGGAGCTTATTTGGGACACTGTCTTGGGCTGTGCCCCTCATGGAAACCTCCAGCCAGATGTTATGATGAGTGCCTTTATAGAAGAAGAGGAGGGCCATGTGAGAGTGTTTTGGTATTAATTGTGGTCATTTGTGTGACAGTTGGAAGAGATGACTGGGTCCACCTGGGCTTGAATTCTTGTGTGATTCCCCTTAGAGACTGACTTCTGGAACTGAACTCAAAGAAGTATTGCCATGAATTGTGGTGATATTTTAAGAGGTCAAGCATGAGAGTCGCCCTTGGAAACTAAGACCAAGGCCGAGGGTGGCTTTCCACAGAGCACTGGGAATTTCAGCAAAGATATCCCATGATTTTATTCTTAAAGACTTGGTAGCCATAGTTGAGAGTCAAAACACACATGGACCTCACATTGTAGACCTCAATGGGCCTGGCTATATCTAACCTTTTGGTCACTCTTTGGGAAGCCTTGCCTATGAGAGTTCTCCAGAGTTTCATTGAAATGAGCTTCCTCAACATTTAATGGTTCTTGAAACCCACAGTGCATACAAACACAATAGAAATACAAGCAGTTCAGAAGAGGCATGGTGTATAGTTGGACTTGCCTTTTGCATTATGTAGGGTAGGTGTTATAAATCTAGTTAATTTTTAATTGAAATAGTTCTCCTTGTGTTTTTAAAGTTAATAAATATGTGAATTCCTGTATCCTTTTCTCTGCAGTCTATTCATCACATGTATTTTTATATAAACATATTGAATCCTACCTGGTATCACATATACATTCTTGTGAGGTGGCTGACATGGCAGATACAAATTATGACAAGAGATCACTCCTCCTAAACGCTATTGGATCATAAAATTCAGCCTAAGGGTAACCTTTCTAGTTGAACAACATTATTCATAAATCCATGTTCAGTAAAATTAATATTTTTGGATCTGTGGACGATATATATTTCATCATGAATTTCAATTGGCATATATATTGCCACTTTATAATGTCTGTGTGTGTTTTGCTCTTTGCTTAATTGCTTTGGAAAGAGATGTGTCTGAATCAGCCTCTTGGCCCTGTGTGAGGCTGTGGCTTAGATTCTCAGCACCTGATGGATCTAAAGAAAGATCCCATGGGTGCATCCAAAACCAAAATGGCCAAAAGAGCAGTTATTGTGGATGAAGACTCTCACCTTCCTCTCTAATGGCCCTGACATCCATCAAGTGAAAATAGGGATCCTTTGGGTCAAATGAGTTCTTTAAAGCCCTGCAGAGTTTAGCCCATAGGTGCTTGGGTTTTCACATGAATCCAATTTACATAAAGAATCTAAACCCCACAGTCATTTGGCCTCAAATTGAAGAAGATAAGGGGCATGTGGGAGCATTTTGTTTTGAATTGTGGTAATTTGTTTGGCGCTTGGAACAGATGACTGGGTCCACCTGGGCTTGAACTCTGGTATGATTCTCCTTAGAGACTGAATTCTGGAAGTGACATCAGAGAAGTATTGTCATGAATTGTGTTTGGATTTTACTAGGCCATGCAACCTAGATCTCAGGTATTAATTGTGGTGCAGGGAGATCTAGGTGCAGGGTGGCTTTGCCCAGAGCACTGGGAATCTCAGCCTGGATATCACATGATTTTATTCTGAAATTCTTTAAAGCCACAGTTGAGAGTCAAAACACACATGGACCTCACATTGTAGACCTCAATGGGCCTGACTTCATGTGACCATTTGGCCACTCTTTGGGAAGACTTGCCTGTGAGTGTTCTCAAGATCTTTCATTGAAATGAGCTTCTTCAACATTTAATGGTTCCTGAATGAATTGAAACCCACAGAGCCTCCAACTTTATCCTCAAAAAATGGCTTGATAAATACCATGAAACTTTTGAAATTCCCATAACCAGGTGGCACTGGAAAACTTTTGGATGTCCTGTTGCTGATCATGAGTGTATCTCACTGTGCCTTGACTGACTGGGTTTCATGAAAATTGTGTAGAACAGTGATGCCAGTATGTTGGAGCCTGTTCATTAGTGGGACTAGAGCATAGGTGTGAAGGTGTGTGATAAAACATGTGTGTTGGGGCATGTGGATCTGCCATTGGCTTCCAATTGCCTTGTGACTGACAGAGTACAGCCAGCAGACCCTTATATGTAAAGGCATCTTGTTATATGGATAGGTTTCTGGGCAATGTTCAGAATCAGGTTGCTATGGAAAAAGGGGCAACCTATGTGGGACAGAATCCTGGTTGGTGCATTCTCATGCAGACTGTGTCCCTCCACACGTGACAGAACTCCCTCCAGCACTGTGTCCCAGTTGAACTCCTTGTATTTCATGAAGCAAATACCAAACTCCCAGTGCACCAAGGAGTAACACCACGAAAATTGGAGCATGACCAAATGGCTTCACAGTCAACCCGGGGAGACACTTACACCCCAGTGGCCATAGTTTAACTACAAAAAGAGTATTCAGCACTGCTGCCTCATTTTCATTGGAAAATTAGAAACAATGTCCTTCAGGTCACATATTTGCACACCCAGATTTGATGGTCACACAACAAAGGAAGCTAAAGCTCCTGACAACAACATGTATTTTAAGAGCCCAACCTCAGAGAGTTTCTCAAGAAGTCTTTACACAAGCAGAGCTCAATGTTTGTGGAGTGTTTACCCTGTCCCTTACTTTTGGAAACTCCTCTACCACCTACAAGTTTGTGAACTCCTGAGCATTTTTTATTCCTGATATGTATTTACAGATTTTCTAACTTTTCTCCTCTAATTGTATCTTACTTGGAACTAAGGTAATGTCAAGGCAATCTTCTGGATGAGAGTGTGAACATTTTTGTGTAGCACATATTTGCATACCAATTAGAGTCATTTTCCATATTTCCATTCGAAATACTGAATCCTTGACACTAACGCATACCCTAATAGACTCTGACTACTACTCCTAATATGATGGAGAAAAATAACACAAACAGAATAGGAATACAAGCAGTTCAGAGGAATCATAGTGTATAGTTGGACTTGTTTTTTGCATGATTAATTGTAGGTGTTATAAATCTAGTCAATTTTTAATTGAAATAGTTCTCCATGTGTTTTTAATGTTAACAAATATGTGAATACCTATCTCCCTTTCTCTGTAGCCTATTCAGCACATGTATTTTTAAATGCACATATAGAACACTACCTGGTATCACACCTACATTTTGTGAGGTGGCTAATTTGGCAAATACAATTTGTGAGAAGTGATCACTCCTGTTAAACTCTGTTGGAACTGAAAATTTAACCTAGGGGTGTGTTTCCTAGAAGAACAACATTATACATAAATACATGTTCTAAAAGAAATAATTTTGCATCTGTGGAGGATATATATTTCATGATAAATTTGATTGCTAATTTATTGTCTGTGTGTGTTTTTTGTATATATATATATATATATATATATATATATATATATATATATATATATAATATACATACACTCTCCAGATTTTTCAAAATATGAAATATATGTGTCTTATATACACTCCCTAAATTCATTCATGTTCATGTATATGGATTTATATGGATTTATAATCAACTTTTCACAAGATC
Organism: Callospermophilus lateralis; assembly: GCF_048772815.1. Taxonomy (NCBI): domain Eukaryota; kingdom Metazoa; phylum Chordata; class Mammalia; order Rodentia; family Sciuridae; genus Callospermophilus; species Callospermophilus lateralis. Next base: position 147,712 of record NW_027512886.1, on the reverse strand, counting down.
ATTCTCAGAAATATTCATCCACCTGAAATACATATTGTTTCCAGTACTGAAAACTAACTTCAGTTAATGTTGCATACAAATACTAATAATTCTACAGTAACTGACCCAGTTTAACATCAATGCAAGTACATTCCTATGTGACATGATGTGTATTTTGAAATTCATTTTAATTCAACACTGGTACATTACTATTTCTTCAATTTATGCACATCATAGGATATATATTTCATCCACAAGTTAGCAAACTTATAGGCATTTGTTTCACTTTCAATCACTTCCTGCTTCAGAACACATGGATTCTTCCAGGTTTCTTGACTGGTCTTATAATGAGACTTCTTTCGAAATATATTATTTTTGATTTTTTTTTATCACTTTTGAAGCAAAACTGACACTCACTTCATGATAAACCATAACTATAATATCACCACTAGATGTATAACTGGTTGGAATGAATGATTTTATAACAATATAGTATTTTTTATATATTCTTTTATATCAGTTTTTTCCATTATTTAAAGTGGAACCAGTTATATTATTTATTCACTATATTGTCTATTCATGCATTATCTCTATATTCATAGACACAGGGTACACCTCTTAGTACCCCCAATACTAATTTATTAGTCTTCTAAATATTGCTCCCAGAAATGGTGGAAGAAATACTCATGTCACCTGATCTACATATGCATGTTATCATAGTAATATTCTGGACACAAAATGCAAAAGTCACACGTATGATTGTACCAAAGCCTAAATGGAAACTGAACATGGATTACTAAAAACATCCATATCCAGGTTGCCTAATGCTCTCAAATGTCAATCCTATTGGTGACCACATTTTTGTTTCTTCCTAAGATTATATATTCAACCTCAAAACTATTGGAAATGTCTAGTTTTTTCACTCACTTTATACTTTGCCTGATTTCCTAATGTCTCTATTGATATCTACTTTCCTACATATTTTTTCCAGTTCAACATTGTGACTGACCCTTCACATGTGCTGACATTGACATTCACTCTCTAACCGAAACCCTATTGCTAATGAACTTTGGTCCAAATCCTATACTCTATCTTCTTCCGAAACATACTGACTATCTTCCTGATCCTATCGACTATCCCTTTTTGAGTGGATGTACTCTACTACATTCAATCATCTGAGGTACAAGGTCCTATGCCATTGTATATCGATTTTTCTGAAACATGTATGCAGAACATAATTCAAAGCTACGTGTCCCAATCTATTGCCAAATGCACTTCTGAGCTTCAAATCTTACCTAGATTTCTGTTTACATACTTATATTTAACCACTATATTTCTATATATTGCAGGTTCCCAATAACCTTATTCATCCCGCAGAATGATTCCTAACCCAAATCGAACGTGTTATTAACCCTAACCATACACTGTTGCCTCAATCTAACATTACAAAAGAGCAGGGACAGGGCTATTCTTTCAATTAGGGATGTAGGTTATCTTCCAACTGCTGAGAACCTCAAAGTTCGATGCAGAAATGATCCCTGGAGAAGATGTAGGCAGCTATGAAGGACCTGCATGAGCAAAAGCCATCTTCCATGGCAAACAACCTGGACAGAATGAAGGGATGTGTATGCATCAGACTCTCTCTTCTTAATGTAGAGAAGATGAACCTAAGCAGGCCTGCGAGTAGAGCTGTTCCATGGTGTCTATTTTGATATACCATTCTAACTAGTCAAATTGTCACAGGAAGTAGGGGCACCCTCCAACTCATGGAACCATTGGAAGCAAGTCTTAGGACAAAGTTGTTGCCAAGGCAGTGACCTCATTCAGTTGCAAAGAAAGTGACATACCTCATTTCCTTGGTGATGGAACTCTCTGAAATTGGGATGCAAGAAGCCAGGCACCAAGAGCCAGTCCCAGTCCCAGTCCCAGTGGGCTCACTTGTTTGGATTTACCAAGTACAGAGTCAGGCCTTCTTGGTACCTACTGATGTGAGGATGGCCAAATGCCAGTAGAGCTCTGAAGAGGGGCCTTTCTTGAGACAGCAGGTTGTGGCTAACAGCAGGCTCCTCGCAGAATAACAGAGTTGGCCAAGGAGACAAGATCTGAGACCAGACAGGCCATTTCGAGTGGAACATAGTATGGCCCACCAGTCAGAGGACACTCCAGATAGTTAAAGACCTATTTTTGGGAAGGAGGTGCCTTTTTGGTTGTGGGTGTGAGTTTGCGGTTTTGTTTCATGTTCTGAGAATAGGTAGGAAAGGTGGTTGGTTTGGTTTGGAGTCGACTGTTTCTAGTAAGTCTATAGACAAGGCGAGTGTTTCTATGTCTGTGTAGCCACTGTGTCCGTGGTTTTAGACATTAGAAACGAGAATGCATCAATGGAGGTGTTCTGTCTAGTAGAAAGCTTCACAGCATTCATCCTGCACAATTGATTAATGGACTGTTGCTTGCCTTATGGATGGGAAACACCTACTAACTTCCTAAGTTGCTGTTTTCTTCCTGAATTCTGGCTACTCTCCAGAATAGTATCATGGTTTATTGTCCAAGATATGTACCACCTCCAAACTCTGTGACATGGCCATGTCCTTGATAGCTGAAGGGAATGGGAACATCTCAGAAAACTCAGATATCAGTGTGACCAGTAAAGTCTCAGTGGAGAAACCCTGCTTGGCTCCATTTGCTTATCTATGTTTCTGTTGCCTTGAATGTCAGGAAGGTCTTTGCCTCAGGCCACCCCTTTGTGAAGCGTGAAGAAACAGTTTTCAAATGGAAATGAATGGGCATCACCTGTGGCTCTTTGCTTAATTGCTCTGGAAAGGGATGTGTCTTAGTCAGACACTAGGCCCTGTTTGAGGCTGTGGCTAAGATTCTCAGCTCCTGATAGATCTAAAGAAGATCCCATGTGTGCATCCAAAACCAAAATGGCAAAAAATCTGTCATTGTGGATGAAGTCTCTTGCCTTCTTCTGTTTGGTTCCTGACCTCCATCAAGTGAGAATAGGGATCCTTTAATCAAATGAGTTCTTCAAAGTCCTGCAGAACTGCTTGGGTTGTCTCATGATGCCAAATCACATAAAGAATCTATACCTGACAGTAAGTAGGCCTCAAATTGGAGAAGCAGAGCAGTATTTATGGCAGGCCGAGAGCAGTTGTGTGCAGGTGTGTGACAATACATCTGTGGTGGGGTCATGTGGATCTTACATTGGCTTCCAAATGGCTTGTGACTGACATGGTGCAGCTAGCAGAACTTTGTATGTAAAGTCATCATATTACATGGAGAGTTTTCAGGGCAATGTTCAGAATCAAGTTCCTATGGTAAAGGGGGCAAGCAATGGGGGATAGAAGCCTGGTTGGTGCATTCTCCTGCAGACCCTGACACACCATACGTTACAGGACTCCCTCCAGGATTGTGTGCCAGTTTAACTCCTTGTATGTCATGAACCAAATACAAAACACCCACTGCAGCAGCAAGAAACACCACGAAAAGTGGAGGATGACCAAATGATTTCAAAGTCCAGACGGGGAGACACTTATCCCCCATTGGCCACAGTTTAGTTACAAAGAGTGAATTCAGCACTGCTGCCTCATGTTCATTGGACAATAAGAATTCATGTCCTCCAGGTCGCAAAAATGCAGACCCAAGTTTGATGGTCTCACTACAAAGGAAGCTAAAGCTTCTGAAAACAACATATATTTCAAGTACCCAACCTCATTGTCAGTATCTCCAGAAGTGTTTAGGCCAGCAGAGATCCATGTTTGTGGAGTTTTACCCTGTCCCTAAGGTTTGGAAACGTCTCTTCCACCTCAAAGGTTGTGAACTACTGAGCATTTTCCATTCTACGTATGTATTCACAGATTTTCTAACTCTTCTCCTCTAATTGTTTCTTACATGGAGCGTGGTTATTTCAAGCCATTGTTCTGAATGAAAGTGGGAATTTTTTGTGTGTAGCACGTATTTGCATACACATTGGATTCATTTTCCAATTTTCCATTCGAAATACTGAATCCCTGACACGAACCCATACCCTACTAGACTCTGACTACTAATTCTAATATCATGCAGAAAAGTAACACAAACAGAATTGAAATACAAGCAGTTCAGAGGAGGCATGGTGTATAATTGATCTTGCCTTTTGCATGATAAATGTCAGGTGTTATAAATCCAGTCTATTTTTAATTGAAATAGATCTCCATGTGTTTTTAAAGTTAACAAATATGTGAATTCCTGTCTCCCTTTGTCTGTAGCCTATTCAGCACATGTATTTTTATATGCACATATCAAATCCTACCTGGTGTCACACCTACATTCTTGTGAGGTGACTGACTTGGGAGATACAATTTGTGAGAAGACATCACTCCTCCTAAACGCTGTTGGAACTGATAATTCAAATAATGGGTGAGCTTCCTAGTAGAAAAACATTATACATAAATCCCTGTTAAGAAAATTGAATATTTTTGGATCTGTGATTGATGTATATTTCATAGTGAATTTAGATTTGCATATATGTTGCTACATTTTAATATCTGTATGTGTCTGTGTGTGTATACACACACACACACACACACACACACACACACTCTCTCCAGATTTTTCAAAATATGAAATATATGTATCTTATTTACACTCCCTAAATTCATTTATGTTCAAGTATGTGGATTTATAATCAACTTTTCACAAGATTTTTCTCAGAAATATTTATCCACCTGAAATACATATTTGTTTCCTAGTACTGAAAACTAACTTCAGTGAATGGTACATACAAATCCTGTTGATAGCCACAGCCAAGGGTCTCCAGTAAATACCATATGTACTACTGCACAACCTAAGGCAGGCATGGTCCCTAAGCCACATGCTCGTTGTTTAAACAGAGAGGGGGAGATGTTGAGAGCCACAGCCAAAGGGGCCCCAGGAAACCTCCAGCTGCGAGCAAACTTCCAGCTGCCGGCTGATGATTGGCTCCACAGCGGCCCCAGCAACATCTAGCTGATTGGCTCCTCTGTGGTGATGCTCAATGGGATGTTTCCCTGCCCTTTCAGACAACGGAGCTGCTCATTGGTGGACTTTTTTGGCTCCGCCCATGTGACCCAGCCAATTGGCCTCAAAAGGAGGAGGCTTGTGGTTGAGGGAGAGGCTTGTGGGAAGACTGTGGTGGCAGTTGGGCTCTGAGGGTTTTTCCTGAGAAGCTGTTTTGTTTGGCTTGTGTGGTTCTAAAAATAAAGTTTGTTTCTTTTGACAATTGGCTCCTGAATTGTGCCCAGCCAGACTGATGATAATCATGTAAAATGTTGATTTTAAATCGCATACATGAACTTGAATGAATTTTGGGAGTCTATAATAAGACACATATATTTCATATTTTGGAAAATCTGGAAAATCTGGTATATATATATATATATATATATATATATATATATATATATATATATATATATACACACACACACACACACACAACAATAAAATGTAGCAATATATATGCCAATCGAAATTTATCATGAAATATATATCATCCACATATCTAAAAATATTCATTTTACTGAACATGGATTTATGTATGATGTTGTTCACTAGGAAGCTCACCCATAGTTTGAATTTTCAGTTCCATCAGTATTTAGGGGAAGTGATCTATTCTCATAATTTGTATATTCCAAAGTTAGTGAGATCACAAGAATTTACGTGTGTTACCAGGTAGGAGTCTATATATGCATAAAAATATACATGTTCTAAAGAGGCTACAGAGAAAAGGAGACAGGAATTTACATATGTGTTAACTTTGAAAACTCATGGAGAAATATTACAATGAAAAGTTGACTAGATTTATAACACATATCCTTGATAAAGGAAAAGGAAAATCCAAGTATACACCATGCCTCCTACAAAAGGCCTGTATTTCTATTCTGTTAGGTTTCTTTTTCTCCATCATTTTAGGATAGTAGTCATAGTCTAGTAGGGTATGGGTTAGTGTCAGAAATTCAGTATTGCAAATGGAAAATAGGATAATGTATCCAATGTGTATGCAAATATGTGCTACACAATAATCTTCCCACTCTCACCTAGAACAATGCCTTGACATTACCTTTGCCCCAAGTGAGACACAATTAGAGAAGAAGAGTTAGAAAATCTGTGAATACATATCTGGAATGGAAAATTCTCAGGAGTTCTCAACCTGGGAGCAGGTAGAGGAGTTTCCAGAAGTAAGGAATTGGGTAAACACTCCACAACCATGGAGCTCTGCTGGAAAAAAGACTTCTGGAGAATCTGCCTCTGAGGTGTGGCACTTGAAATATATATTGTTGTCAGGAGCTTTGTCTTCATTTGTAGTGAAACCATCAAAGCTGGGTCTGAATCTATGTGACTTGGAGAACATGGTTTCTTATTTTCCAATGAACCTGAGGCAGCAGTGCTGAATTCTCTCTTTGTAGGTAAACAGAGTCCAGTGGGCCAAAGTGTCTAACCATGTGGACTGTGAAGCCATTTAGTCATCCTCCAATTTTCATGGTGTTTCTTGGTGCTGAACTGGGAGTTTGGTATTTGCTTCAAGAAATACAAGGAGTTCAACTGGGACACAGTGTTGGAGGGAGTTCTGTGACATGTGCTGGGTCAGAGTCTCCAGGAGAACTCACTAACCCGGCTTCTATCCCACATAGCTTGCCCCCTTGACCATAGCAACCTGATTCTGAACATTTCCCTGAAACCTCTCCATATAACAAGATGTCTTTGCATATAAGGGTCTGCTGGGTGCACCATGTTAGCTAAAAGCCATTTGGAAGTCAATGGCAGATCCACATGGCACCACCATAAATATTTTATCACACACCTGCACACCACAACTCTGGGCCAACTACTCCGCAGTCTCCATCTAACCGGCATCTCTGTTCTACACCACTTTCATTATACCCAATCAATCAAGGCACTGTCTGGTACACTAATGATCAGCAACAGGACATCAAAGGTTCTCCAGTGCCACCTCATCATGCGAATTTCAAAAATTTTATGGTATTTATCTAGCCATTTTACAAAGATGAAGTTGGAGGCATTGTGGGTTTCAATTCTTTCAGGAATCATTCAATGTTGAGGAAGCTCATTTCAATGAAAGTTCTGGAGAACTCTCACAGGCAAGGCTTTCCAAAGAGTGGCCAAATAGTCACATGAAGCCAGGCCAATTGAGGTCTACAATGTGAGGTCCATGTGTGTTTTGACTCTCAACTATGTCTGGCAAGTATTTCAAAATAACATCATATGATATTCTGTCTGAGATTCCCAGTGCTCTGTGGAAAGCCACCCCGGGCCTAGATCTCAGTTTCAAAGGGCGAATTTCATGGGTGGCCGCCTAAAATCCCAACACAAATCATGGCAATACTTCTCTGAGGTCAGTTCCAGAACTCAGTCTCTAAGAGGAATCACACCAGAGTTCAAGCCCTGGTGGACCCAGTCATCTTTTCCTACTGCCACATAAATGACCACAATGAAAACCAAAACACTCCCAAATGGCCCTCATCTTCTTCCATATAGACACTCATCATAACCTCTGGCTTGACGTTTCCTTGAGGGGCACAGCCCAAGACAGTGTCCAAAATAATCTCCCTTTCCTCTCATTTGCCTAAAGTCAGGGTGGCCTGGACACCCATTCTGTGAACCATGAGTGATCAAATAACCCTGACTTTAATACTGCTCTGCTTCTCCAATTTGAGGCCTACTGTCTGTGGAGTATAGATTCTTGATGTGAATTGGAGTAATGAAAAAACCCAATAACCCATTGGCTACACTCTGCAGGGTTTTGAAGAACTCATTTGACCCAATAAATCCCTATTCTCATTTTATGGAGGTCAGGAACCTTACAGAGGAAAGTGAGAGACTTCATCCTCAATGACTGCTTTTTGGGCCACTTTGGTTTTTGATGTGCCTTCTGGAATGTTACATATTTTTTTTTTTTGGTTTTAGTGCCTTCTGGAATATTACATAATTTTTTTCTTTAGACATTATTGCCAGAGTTCCTATCTTCATCCCAGTGCAGGTGAAATCAAAGATAATACCAATCTACAGCTTCTGCAATAGCCATCCCTGTACTGCTTGCAGAACTTGCCTGGACACATTGTGAACTCACCTAAATGCATTGTGAACTATCTGTTGGTGCAGCGACTTGTGGTAGTGTTGGGGTGTATTTGCTGATGATGTCATCGGTGGTACAATTTTTCCAAAAGGAGCCATCAATTGGCTTGGTGTATCTTCCTCCCTTCTGCGTGTCATGATCGTCCAGCTAAAATTTGGGGGTCCAACAGAGGTGAGGCAAAGAACCTCACCCACCCCCGCTGGTACAAAGACCTCTCAACATGTGTGGCTCTATACTGGACGGGTAGTCAGTGACGGGTAAGATCCAATTGCAATGGTACCAACTTAACGGGTAAAGACCATATGTACTATTGGACAACCTAAGGCAGGCACGGTCCCTAAGCCACATGCGTGTTGTTTAAACAGAGAGGCGAAGATGTTGAGAGCCACAGCCGAAGGGGCCCCAGCAAAATTCCTGCTGCCAGCAAACTTCCAGCTGCCGGCTGATGATTGGCTCACAGCGGCCCCAGCAACACCTAGCTGATTGGCTCCTCTGCGGTGATGCTCAATGGGCTGTTTCCCTGCCCTTTCAGACCACAAAACTGCTCATTGGGGGACTTTTTTGACTCCGCCCACATGACCCAGCCAATCGCCCTCAAGAGCAGGAGTATTGTGGGAGGCGGAGAGAGGCTCCTGTGGGAGGGAGAGGTTTTGGGAAGCCAGTGGTGGCAGTTGGGGCTCTGAAGGTTTTTTCCTGAGAGGCTGTTTTGTTTGGCATGTGTGGTTCTAAAAATAAAGTTAGTTTCTTTTGACAAGTGGCTGCTGATTGTGCCCAGCAAGACTGCGGCATTATCCTAATATTTCTACAATAACTGACCCAGTTTAACATCAATGCAAGTAGATTCCTGTGGGAGAGGACATGATGTGTATTTTGACGTTCATTTTTATGTAACAGTGGTACATTACTATTTCTTCAGTTTACGCACATCATAGTATATATATTTGATCCACAAGTTCACAAATTTATAGGCATTTGTTTCACTTTCAATCACTTTCTGCTTCAAAACACATGTATTCCTCCAGGTTTCTTGACTGGTCTTTTCATGAGACTTCTTTCCAAACACATTATTTCCGATTTCCATAATCACTTTTGAAGCAAAACTCACACATTCTTCATGAAAAACCATAATGCTGATATAACCATTATATATATTACTGGTTGGAATGAAGGATTGTATATCAATGTAAGATTTTCTGTATATTTTCAGATATCAATTCAATCCATTATTTAAAGTTAGAACCAGTTATAATATTTCTTTACAGTATGGTCTATTCATGCATTATCTCTATAATTATAGACACAGTGTACACCATTTTTACCTCCAAAAATAATTGATACGTCTTCAAAATATTGCTCTCAGAAATGGTGGAAGAAATACTCATGTCACCTGATCTACATATACATTTTACCACAGTAATATTCTGCACACAGAAAGAAGAGGTCAAACTTATGTTTGTACCAAAGCCTAAATGAAAAGTGAGCATGGATTACGGAAAACATCCATGTCCATATTGCCTAATGCTCTCAAAAGTTCATCCTATTGGTGACTACATGTTTGTTTCTTCCTAAGATTATATATTCAAACTCAACCCTGTTGAAAATGTATAATTCTATCACTCACTTTATACTTTGCCTGATATCCTAATGTCAATTGATATCTGCATTCCTACTTTTTTCCCCAGTTCATCCTTTTGACAGACTCTCCACATGTGCTGACAATTACATTCACTCTCTATCCGAAACCCTATTGCTAAAGATCTTTTCATCCAAATCTTATACTCACTCTTCTTTCAAAACCTACCAACAATCTTACTAATCCTACAAATTATTTCTTTTTGACTGGATGTTCTCTTCAACATTCAATCAACCAAGGTACAAGGAATTATGCCATTGTATATTGATTTATCTGAGACATCTGTGCAGAATATAATTCAAAGCTAAGAATCCCAGCCAAGGGTCCAATGCAATTCTGGGCTTCAAATATTACCTAGATGTCTGTTTTCATACTTATATTTCACTTATATTCTTATAAATATCGCACGTTCCCAATACCATAATTCATCCCGCAGAATGATTCCTAACCCAAATGGAACATGTTATTAACCCTGACCATACACTGTTCTCTCAATCTATCTTTACTGAAGAGCAGGGACAGAGTTGGTCTTTCAATACAGAAATTAGGGGATCTTCCACTTGCTGAGAACCTCCAAGGTCATTAAAGAAATGATCCCTGGATTAAATGTAGGCAGCTATGAATGATGTCAGAGAGCAAAAGTCATCTTCCATGACAAACAACCTGGTTAGCATGAAGAGATGTGTCTGAATCAACATTTCTTTTCTTAATGTATAGAAGATGGACCAAACCAGGCCTATCTGGAGAGCTTTTTTTGGGTGCCTATGGTTGATATACCATGCAAACTTGTGAAAGTTTCACTGGAAGAAGGGGCAGCCTCCAACTCATTGGACTTTGGAAGCAACTGTTAGGACAAATTGGTTGACAAGGCAGTAACCTAATTCAGTTCCTGAAGGAAGTGACCTACGTCACTTCCTTGGTGAAGGAATTCTCTGAATTTGGGATCCATGAAGACAGGTACCCAGAGCCAGTCTCAGTCCCAGTCCCAGTGGGCTCACTTGTTCAGTTTTACCAAGGACAGGGTCAGTCTTTCTTGGTACCTACCTATGTGAGGATGGCCAAAGGCCAGAAGAGCTCTGAAGAGGGACCTTTTCTGAGAAAGCAGGTAGTGGCTCACCGCTGGCTCCTGACAACTTCACAAAGTTGGCCAAAGAGACCAGATCTGAGTCAGGACAGGACATTTCGGGAGAACATTTTATGGCCCACCAGTCAGAGGACACTCTGGATAGTCACAGACCTACTTGGGGGAAGGAGGTGCCTTTGTGGGAGTGGTTGTGGTTTTGTGGTTTTGTCACATGTTCTGAGAATAGGTAGGAAATGTGGTTTGTTTGGTTTGGATTGGACTGTTTCTAGTAAGTCGTTTGACATGTAAGTGTTTCTATGTCTGTGTATCCCACTGTGTCTGTGGTTGTAGACATTAGAAAAGAGAATGAATTAATGGATGTGTCCTGTCTAGTAGAAAGCTTCCCAGCATTCATCCTGCCCAATTGATTAATGGACTGCGGCTTGCCTTCTGGATGGGCAAAACCTTCTATCTTCCTAAGATCCTGTTTTCTTCCTGAATTCTGGCCACTCTCCAGAATAGGCTCATGGTTTTGTGTCCAAGATATATACCACCTCCAAGCTCTGTGACATGGCCATGTACTTGATAGCTGAAGTGAATGTCAAGCATCTCAGAAAACTCAGATATCAGTGTGACCAGGAAAGTCTCAGTGGAGAAACACTGCTTTGTGTCTTTTGCTTACCTGTTCTTCTGTTGCCCTAAATGTCAGGAAGGTCTTTGCCTCTGGCCACCCCTTTGTGAAGCCTGAAGAAAACAGTTTTCAAATGAAAATGAATGGGCATCACCTGTGGCTCTTTGCTTAATTGCTTTGTAAAAGGATGTGTCTGAATCAGCCTCTTGGTTCTGTGTGAGGTTGTGGCTTAGATTCTCAGCACCTGATGCATCAAAAGATAGATTCCATGTGTGCATTCAAAACAGAAATGGCAAATGAGTCTCTTGCCTTCCTCTATTAGATTCCTGACCTTCATCAAGTAAGAATCAGGATCCTTTAGTTCAAAAGAGTTCTTTGAACCCCTGCAGAAGTGCTTGGGTTTTCTGATGACTCCAAATCACATAAAGAATCTATACCTGACAGTCAGTAGGCCTCAAATTGGAAAAGCATGACAGTATTAACGCCATGCCTATTTGATCAGTTCTGGTTCACAGGAAGGGTGTGTAGGCCACCCTGACTTTCGGCAAATGAGGGGAAAGGGAGCTTATTTTGGACAGTGTCTTGGTCTGCGCCCCTCATGGAAACTTCTAGCCAGAGGTTATGATTAGTGTCTATATGGAAGAACATGAGGGCCATGTGAGAGTGTTTTGGTTTTCATTGTTGTCATTTGTGTGGCGGTGGGAAAAGATGACTGCGTCCACCTGGGTTTCAACTCTTGTGGGATTCCCCTTGGAGACTGAGTTCTGAAACTGACCTTAGAGAAGTATTGCCATGAATTGTGTTGGAATTTTCGGAGGCCACGCATGAGAGTCACCCTTGGAAACTGAGATCTAGGCCCAGGGTGGCTTTCCACAGAGCACTGGGAATCTCAGCGAGGATATCACTTGATTATATTCTGAAAGACTTGGCAGCAATAGTTGAGAGTCAAAACACACATGGACCTCACATTGTAGACCTCAATGTGGCTGGCTTTATGTGACCTTGGGCCACTCTTTCAGAAGACTTGCCTGTGAGAGTTCTCTAGAGCTTCCATTGAAATGAGATTCCTCAATATTTAATGGTTCCTGAATGAATTGAAACCCACAGTAACTCCAACTTCATCCTTGAAAAATGGCTAGAAAATACCATGAAATTTTTGAAATTTCCATGACCAGCTGGCACTGGAAAACCATTTGATGTCCTGTTGCTTATCATGAGTATACAAGACAGTGCCTGGTTTGACTGAGTTTCATGATAATGGTGTAGAAAAGATATGCCAGTAAGTTGGAGCCTGCTGAGTAGTGGGCCAAGAGCAGTAGAGTGTAGGTGTGTGAAAAAACATCTGTGGTGGGGCCACGTGGATCTGCCATTGGCTTATAAATGGTTTGTGACTGATATGGTGCAGCTAGCAGACCTTTGGATGTAAAGGCATCTTGTTGTATGGAGAGGTTTCAGGGCAATGTTCAGAATCATGTTGCTATGGTCAAGGGGGCAACTATGTGTGATAGAAGCCTTCTTGGTACATTCTCCTGCCGATCCTGACCACCACACATGACAGAACTCCCTGCAGCACTGTATCAAAGTTAAACTCCTTTATTTCATAAAGTAAATACCAAACTTTCAGTGCAGCATCAAATAACATGATTAAATGTGAAGGATGATCAAATGGCTTCACAGTCCACATGGGGAGACACTTAGCCCCCAGTAGCCCCAGTTTGCCTACAAAGAGAGAATTCAGTACTGCTGCCTCGTGTTCATAGGAAAATAAAAAAAAAACACGTCGTCCAGGTCACATAGATGCAGACTCAGCTTTGATGGTCTCACTACAAAGGAAGCTAAAGCTCCTGACAACAACATATATTTCAAGTGCCCAACCTCAGAGGCATTTTCTCAAGAAGTCTTAAGGCCGACACAGCTCCATGTTTGTGGTATTTACCCTGTCCCTTACTTTTGGAAACTCCTCTACCACCTTCAAGGTTGTGAACTCCTGAGCATTTTCCATTCCAGATATTTATTATGAACTCAAACAACAACAAGTGCTGGCGAGGATGTGGAGAAAAGGGTACACTTGTACATTGCTGGTGGAACTGCAAATTGGTGCAGCCAAATTGGTAAGCAGTATGGAGATTTCTTGTAGAGGTGGGAATGGAACCACCATTTGACCCAGGTATTCCCCTTCTCAGTCTATTCCCTAAAGACCTAAAAAAAATGCTACAGGGACACTGCTACATTGATGTTCATAGCAGCACAATTTACAATAGCAAGACTGTGGAACCAACCTAGATGCACTTCCATAGATGAATGGATAAAAAATGAGGCATTTATACACAATGGAGTATTACTCTGCATTAAAAAATGACAAAATTTTTACAGAGAAATGGATGGCATTAGAGCAGATTATGCTAAGTGAAGCTAGCCAATCCCTAAAACCAAATGCCAAATGTCTTTTTGATATAAAGAGATTAACTAAGAACAGAGTAGGGACGAATAGAATGAGAAGATAATTAACATTAAACAGGGATGAGAGGAGGAAGGGAAAGGGAGAGAGAAGGGAAATTGCATGGAAATAAAAGGAGACCCTCAGGGTTATACAAAATTACATACAAGAGGAGGTGAGGGAAAGGAAAAAATTATACAAGGGGGAGAAATGAATTACAGTAAAGAGGTAGAGAGAGAAGAGGAGAGGGGAGGTAAGGGGAGGGGGATAGTAGAGGTTAGGAAAGGCAGCAGAATACGACAGACACTAGTATGGCAATATGTAAATCAATGGATGTGTAACTGATGTGATTCTGCAATCTGTTTATGGGGTAAAAATGGGAGTTCATAACCCACTTGAATCACAGTGTGGAATATGATATATCAAGAACTATGTAATGTTTTGAACAAGCATAAATAAAAATTAAAAAAAAGAAAACTAACTTTGGTGAATGGTGCAAAGAAATCCTAATATTTCTACAGTAACTGACACAGTTTAACATCAATGCGAGAAGATTCCTGTGGGACATGATGTGTATTTTGATGTTCATTTTTATTCAGCACTGGTACATTACTATTTCTTCAGTTTATTCACATCATATTATAATATTTCATCCACAAGTAAGGAAATTTATCGTCATTTTTTTCAATTTCAATCACTTCCTGCTTCAGAACTCATGAATTCCTCGGTGTTCCTTGACTGGCATTTTCATGAGACTTCTTTCCAAACACATTATTTTCGATTTCCATAATCACATTTGAAGCAAAACTCACACAAACTTCATGATAAATCGTACCCTAATATTAACATTAGGTGTATAACTGGTTGTCATGAATGATTGCATATCAATATAAGATTTCTTATATATTTTCAGATATCAATTCAATCCATTATTTAAAGTGGAACAAGTTGTATTATTTATTGAAATTAAGGTCTATTCATGCATTATCTGTATATTTATAAAAACAGGGTACACCTCTTTTTACCCCCAATGCTAATTTATACGTTTTCAAAATACTGCTCCTAGAAATGGTGGAAGAAAAAATCATGTCATCTGATCTACATATACATTTTATCACAGTAATATTCTGGAAACAAAATGCAAAGGTCCCACTTAGGATTGTACCAAAGCCTAAATGTAAAGTGAACATGGATTACTAACAATATCCATGTCCATGTTGCCTAATGCTCTCAAATGTCAATCCTATTGGTGACCTACATATTTGTTTCTTCCTAAGATTAGATATTCAATCTCAACCTTGTTGAAAATGTCTTATTCTATCACTCACTTTATACTTTGCCTGATTTCCTAATGTCTCTATTGATATCTGCTTTTCTACAAATTTTCCCCAGTTCATCATTGTGTCTGATTTCTTCATATGTGCTGACATTTATATTCACTCACTGCCCGAAAAAAATTGCTAAAGAACATTTGTTACATATCCTATACTAACTCTACTTGCTAAACATAACGACTATCTTCTTTTTTTTTTAATTTTTTTTTATTGGTTGTTCAAAACATTACAAAGCTCATGGCATATCATCTTCCATACATTTGATTCAAATGGGTTATCAGCTCCCATTTTTACCCCAAATACAAGTTGCAGAATCACATCGGTTACACATCCACATTTTTACATAATACCATATTAATAACTGCGACTATCTTCTTAATCCTACCGACAATCCCTTTTGACTGGATGTTCTCTTCAGCATTCAATCATCCAAGGTTCAAGTTCCTCTGCCATTGTATATCGATTTATTTGAGACATGTGTGCAGATAGTAATTCAAAGCTAAATATCCCAATCAATTGCCCAATGCCCTTCTGGGATTCAAATCTTACTTTAATTTCTGTTTTCATACATATGTTTAACCTCGATATTCTTATAAATATCACAGGTTCCCAATACCATTATTAATCCAGCAGAATGATTCCTAACCCAAATCGAACATGAAATTAACCCTAACTATACACTGTTCACTCAATCTAACTTTACAGAAGAGCAGAGACAGATTGTTCTTACAATACAGGAATGTAGGGGATGCTCTACCTGTTAAGAACCTCAAAGGTCCATGCAGAAATGATCCCTGGAGAAGATGTAGGCAGCAATGAAGGACCTGAGAGACAAAAAGTCATTTTCCATGGCAAACAACCTGGTCAGGATGAAGGGTTTTGTCTGAATCAGCCTCTATCTTCTTACTGTAGAGAAGATGGACCAAACCAGGCTTGTGTGGAGAGCTGTTCTCGGGTGCCTAAGGTTGATATACCATTCTAAGTTGTGAAAGTGCCAAAGGAAGTAGGGGCAGCCTCCATCTCATGGGACCCTTGGAAGCAACTGTTAGGACAAAGTGGTTGCCAAGGCAGTGACCTCATTCAGTTCTTAAAGGAAGTGACCTACCTCACTTCCTTGTTGATGGAACTTTCTGAACTTGGGACCAAGGAAACCAAGCACCAGAGCCAGTCACAGTCCCAATCCAAGTGGTCTCATTTGTTTGGAATCACCAAGGACAGAGTCAGTCTTCTTGGTACTGACTGATGTGAGGATGGCCAAATGCCAGGAAAGATATGAACACGGGCCTTTCCTGACTAAGCAGGTAGTGGCTCACCGCTGGCTCCTGACTGCTTTACAGATTTGTACAAGGAGACCAGATCTGAGACAGGACAGACCATTACCGGGGAACATAGTATGGCAAACCTGTCAGAGGACACTCCGGATAATCACAGCCCTACTTGGGGGAAGGAGGTGTCTTTTTGAGTGTGGGTGTGTGGTTTTGTCTCTGTTCTGAGAATAGGTAGGAAAGGAGGTTTCTTTGGTTTGCAGTGAACTGTTTCTAGTAAGTCGTTTTACAAGGTGAGTGTTTCTATGTCTGTGTATCCCACTGTGTCCGTGGTTGTATACATTAGAAAAGAGAATGCATCAATGCATGTGTCCCCTCTAGTAGAAAGCTTCCCAGCATTCATCCTGCCCAATTAATGAATGGAGTGTGGTTTCCATATCGATAGGCAACACCTACTACCTTATTAAGTCCCTGTTTTCTTTCTGAATTCTGACAACTCTTCAGAATAGGCTCTTGGGTTTGTGTCCAAGATATGTACCACCTCTAATCTCTGTCACATGGCCATGTACTGGATATCTGAAGGGAATGGCCAGCATCTCAGAAAACTCAGATATCAGTGTGACCAGGAAAGTCTCAGTGGAGAAACCCTGCTTTGGGCCTTTTGCTAACCTACTGTTCTGTTGCCTTGAATCTCAGGATGTCTTTGCCTCTGGGCACCCCTTTGGGAAGCCTGAGGAAAACATTTTTCAAATGGAAATGAAGGGCATCACCTGTGTCTCTTTGCTTAATTGCTTTGGAAAAAGATGTGTCTGAATCATCCTCTTGGCCCTGTGTGAGGCTGTGGCTTAGATTCTCAGCACCTGATGGATCAAAAGAAAGATCAAATGTGTGCATCCAAAACCAAAATGGCAAATATTCACTCATTGTGAATGAATTCTTTTACCTTCCTCTGTTAGGATCCTGACTTCCATCAAGTGAGAATAGGAATCCTTTCGGCCAAATGAGTTCTTCAAATCTCTGCAGAGGTGCTTGGATTTTCTCATGACTCAAATTCACATAAAGAATCTAAACCACAGAGTCAGAAGGCCTCAAATTGAAAAAGCCAAGCAGTATTAATGGCAGGCCTATTTGATCATTCCTGGTTTACAGGAAGTGTGTCCAGGCCACCTTGATGTTAGACAAATGAGGGGAACAGGACCTTAATTTGGACACTGACTTGGGCTGTGGACCTCATTGAAAACTCCAGCCAGATGTTATAAGGAGTGTCTATATGGAAAAAGATGAGGACCATGTGGGAGTGTTTTGGTTTTAATTGTGGTCATTTGTGTGGCGGTTGGAAGAGATGAATGTTCCACTGGGCTTGAACTCTGGTGTGATTCCCCTTAGAGACTGAGTTCTTTAACTGACCTCAGAGAAGTATTGCCATGAATTGTGTTGGGATTTTAGGAGGCCACACATGAGAGTCGCCCTTGGAACCTGAGATCTAGGCCCAGGTTGGATTTCCACAGAACATTGGGAATTTCAGCCCGGATATAACATACAATTTTTCTTAAAGACTTGGCAGCCATATTTGAGTTTAAAACACACATGGACCTCATATTGTAGATCTCAATGGGCCTGGCTTCATGTGACATTTTGGCCACCCTTAGGGAAACCTTGCCTGTGAGAGTGCTCCAGAGCTTTCATTGAAATTAGCTTCTTCACCATTTAATGGTTCCTGAATTAATTGAATCCCTCAGAGCCTCAAACTTCATCCGTGAAAAATGGCTAGAAAATTACCATGAAATTTTTGATATTTTCATGATCAGCTGGCACTGGAAATACTTTGGATGTCCTGTTTCTGATCCTGAGTATACCAGACACTGCCTTGATTGACTTTGTTTCATGAAAATGGTGTAGAACAGATATGCCAGTAAGTTGGAGCCTGGTGAGTAGTGGGCCTAGAGCAGTGGTATGCAATTGTGTGATAAAACATCTGTGTTGCGGCCATGTGGATCAGCCATTGGCTTCCAAATGGCTTGTGACTGACATGGTGCAGCCAGCAGACCCATATATGTAAAGGCATCTTGTTATATGGAGAGGATTCACTGCAATGTTCAGAATCATGTTGCTATTCTCAAGGGGGCAATCTACATGGGATAGAACCTTGGTTGGTGCATTCTCCTGAAGACCCTGACTCACCACACCTTAAAGAACTCCCTCCACCACTCTGTCCCATTTTAACTCCTTGTATTTTTTGAAGCAAATACCAAACTCCCAGTGCAGCAGCGAGAAACACCACGAAAAGAGGAGGATGACCAATTGGCTTCACAGTCCACACTGAAAGACACTTAGACCCCAGTGTCCATAGTTTACCTACAAAGAGAGAATTCAGCACTGCTGCCTCATGTTCATTGGATAATAAGAAACCATGTCCTCCAAGTAACATAGATGCAGACCCAGCTTACATGGTTTCTCTACAAAGGAACTAAATCTCCTCAGAACATCAAATACTTCAAGTGCCCACTCTTAGAGGCAGTTTCTCAAAAAGTATTTAGGCCAGCAGAGCTACATGTTTGTGGAATGTTTACCCTGTCCCTTACTTTTAGAATCTTCTCTACCACCTCCAAAGTTGTAAACTCCAGAGTATTTTCCATTCCAGATATATATTCACAGATTTTCTAACTCTTATCCTCTAATTGTGTCTTACTTGAGGAGAATGTAATGTCAAGGCATTGTTCTGGATGAAAGTGGGAAGATTTTTGTGTAGCACATATTTGCATACACATTGGATTCAATTTCCTATTTTCCATTAGAAATGCTGAATCCCTGAAACTAACATATACCCTATTAGACTCTGACTACTAATCCTAATATGATGGAGAAAAATAACACAAACATAATAGAAATACAAGCAGTTTAGATGAGGTATGTTTTATAGTTGGAGTTGCCTTTTGCATGGTATAGTGTAGCAGTTATAAATCTAGTCAATTATTTGTTGAAATAGTTCTCGATGCGTTTTTAAAGTTAACAAATAAGTGAATTCCTGTCCCCCTTTCTCTGTAGCCTATTCAGCACACGTATTTTTATATGCACATATAGAATCCTACCTGGTACCACACGTACATTCTTGTGAGGTGGCTGACTTGGCAGATACAAATTGGAAGAAGAGATCACTCCTCCTAAATGCTGCTTGAACTGGTAATTCAAATGTGAGTGAGCTTCCTAGTTGAACAACATTATACATAAATCCATGTTCAGTTAAATGAATATATTTGGATCTGTGGATGATATACATTTCATGGTGAATTTCGTTTGGCATATATATTGCAATTTTTAATGTCTGTCTCTGTGTGTGTATATAAATATATATATATATATAGATACATTCTCAGGAGTATTCAAAATATGAAATATGTGTCTTATTACACACTTCCTAAATTCATTCATATTTATGTTGTGGATTCATAATCAACTTTTCACAAGATTATTCTCAGAAATATTCATCCACCTGAAATACGTATTTGTTTCTTAGTACTGTTTCCACCCCAGATATGCATTCACGGATTTTCAAACTCTTCTACCCTAATTGTGTCTTACTTGAGGTGAAGGTAATGTAAAGGCATTGTTCTGGATGAGAGTGGGAAGATAATTGTGTAGCATATATTTTTATACACATTGGATTCATTTTCCTATATACCATTGAAAATACTGAATCCTGACAATAACCCATACCCTACTATACTCTGTCTACTAATCCAAATGATGGAGAAAAACAACCCAAACAGAATAGAAATACAAGCAGTTCAGAGGAGGCGTGGGGTATAGTTGGACTTGCCTTTTTCATGATAAATGGTAGGTGTTATAAATCTAGTCAATTTTTAATTGAAATAGTTCTCCATGTGTTGTTAAAGTTAACAAATATGTAAATGCCTGTCTGCCTTTCTCTGTAGCCTATTCAGCACATGTATTTTTATATGCTTTATAGAATCCTACCTGGTATCACACGTTCATTTTTGTGAGGTGACTGACTTGGCAGATACAAGTTGTGAGAAGAGATCACTACTCTAAACGCTGTTGGAACTGAAAATTCAAACTATGGGTGAGCTTCCTAGTAGAACAACATTATACATAAATCCTTGTTCAGTAAAATAAGTATTTTTGCATCTGTGGATGCTATATATTTTATGATGAACTTCGATTGGCGTATATATTCCTACATTTTAATGTCTGTGTGTGTGTTTTTTGTGTGTGTGTATATATATATATATATATATATATATATATATATATATACACACACATATATATGTATATACACATATATATAATTATGAATATATATATATATATATATATATATATATATATATATATATATATACTGTCCTGATTTTTAAAATATGAAATGTATGTATCTTAAATACACTCCCTAAATTCATTCATGTTCAAAAATGTGGATTTATAATAAACTTTTCACAAAATTATTCTCAGAAATATTCATCCTCCTGAAATACACATTTGTTTCATAGTTCTGAAAACTAACTTCAGTAAATGGTGCTTACAAATCCTAATATTTGTACAGTAACTAACCCAGATTAACATCAATCAAGTAGATTCGTATGGGACATGATGTGTATTCTGACGTTTATTTTCATTCAACACTGGTACATTACTATTTCTTCAATTTTTACAAATCATAGGATATATATATTTCATCCACAAGTTCACAAATTTATGCGCATTTGTTTCACAATCACTTCCTGCTTCATAAAACATGTATTCCTCCAGGTTTCTTGACTGGTCTTTTCATGAGACTTCTTTCCAAACACATTATTTTAGATTTCCATAATCACTTTTGAAGCAAAACTCACACACCCTTCATGATAAACCATAACCTTAATGTGGCCATTAGATATATAACTGGTTGGAATGAATGTTTGTATGTCAATATAAGATTTCTTGTCTTTTTTCACATATAATTTCAATCCATTATTTAAAGTCGGAACCAGATATATTATTTATTCAAAGTATGGTCTATTCATGCATTATCTCTATATGCACAGACAAAGGGTACACCTCTTTTTACCCCCATTACTAATTTATACGTCTTGAATATGTTGCTGCCAGAAATGGTGGAAAAATAGTCATGTCACCTGATCTACATATACGTTTTATCACAGTAATATTCTGGACAAAAAAAGCAAAGGTCACACTTAAGATTGTAGCAAAGACTAAATGAAAAGTGAGCATGGATTACTAAACATCCATGTCCAGGTTGCCTAATGCTGTCAAATGTCAATCCTATTGGTCACTACACATTTGTTTCTTTCTAAGATTATATATTCAAACTCAACCCTGTTGAAAATATCTAATCCTATCACTCACTTTATACTTTGCCTGATTTTGTAATGTCTCTCTTGATATCAGCTTTCCTAACTATTTTCCCCAGTTCATCATTGTGACTGTCTCTTCACTTGTGCTGACATTAACATTCACTGTCTACCAGAAACCCTATTGCTAAACAACATTTGGTCCAAATCCTATACTCACTCTTCTTTCTAAACCTACCGAGAATCTTCCGAATCCTACCAACTATCCCTTTTGACTGGAAGTTCTCTTCTACATTTAATCATCCATGGTACAAGGACCTAAGCCATTGTATATCGATTTACCTGACACATCAGTGCAGAACATAATTCAAAGCTACGTATCCCAGTCAAGGGCCCAATGCCCTTTTGGGCTTCAAATCTTAGCTAGATTTCTGTTGTCATACTTATAATTCACGTATATATTCTTGTAAATATCGCAGTTTCCCAATACCATTATTCATCCCGCAAAAAGATTCCTAATCCAAATCGAACCTGTTAGTTAACCTAACCATACACTGTTCAGTCAATTTAACTTTACAGAAGAGCAGGGATAGAGTTGTTCTTACAATACAGGAATATAGGGGATCTTCCACATGCTGAGAAACTCAAAGGTCCATGCAGAAATGATTCCTGGAGAAGTTGTAAGCAGCTATGGAGGACCTAAGAGAGCAAAATTCATCCTCCATGGCAAACAACCTGGTCAGGATGAAGGGTTGTGTCTGAAACAGCTTCTCTCTTCTTAATGTCGAGAAGATGGACCAAACCAGGCCTGTGTGGAGAGCTGTTCCCAGGTGCCAATGGTTGATATACCATTCTAACTTGTGAAAGTGTCACAGGAGGTAGGGGCAGCCACCATCTCATGGGACCCTTGAAAACAATTGTTAGGACAAAGTGGTTGCCACGGCAGTAACCTCATTCAGTTCCTGAATGAGGTGACCTACCTCTCTTCCTTGATGACGGATCTCTCTGAACTTGGGATCCAGGAAGCCAGGCACCCAGAGTCAGTCCCAGTTTCTTGCCCAGTGGGCTCAGTTGTTTGAAATAACCAAGGACAGAGTAAGTCTTCCTTGGTACCTACTGATGTGAGGATTGCCAAATGCCAAGAGAGCTCTAAAAAGGGGAATTTCATGAGAAAGCAGGTAGTGGCTCACCACTGGCTCCTGAAAACTTCACAGTGTTGGCCAAGGTGACCAGATCTGAGAAGGACAGGCCATTTCAAGGAAACATAGTATGGCCCATCATTCAGAGTACATTCCAATTAGTCACAGACCTACTTGAATAAAGGAGGTGTCGTTGTGGGTGTGATTGTGATTTTGTGGTTATGTCTCATGTTCTGAGAATAGGTAAGAAAGGCGGTTTGTTTGCTTTAGAGTGGACTGTTTATAGTAAGTCATTTGACAAGGTGATTGTTTGTATGCCTGTGTATCCCACTGTGTCCGTGGTTGTAGACATTATAAAAGATAATGCATCAATGGATGTGTCCTGTCTAGTAGAAAGCATGCCAACATTCATCCTGCCCAATTTATGAGTGGACTGCAGGTTGCTTTAGGGACGGGCAACACCTACTATCTTCCGAAGTTCCTGTTTTCTTCCTGAATTCTGGCCACTCTCCAGAGTAGGCTCATGGTTTTGTGTCCAAGATATGTACCACCTCCAAGCTCTGTGACATTGCCATATACTGGATAGCTGAAGGGAATAGCAAGCATCTCAGAAAACTCAGATATCAGTGTGACAAAGAAAGTCTCAGTAGAGAAACCCTGCTTTGGGCCTTTTGCTTACCTATTTTTCTGTTGCTCTGAGAGTCAGGAAGGTCTCTGCCTCAGGCCACCAATTTGTGAAGCCTGAAGAAAACTGTTTTCAAATGGAAATGAATGGGCATCACCTGTGTATCTTTGCTTAATTGCTTTGGAAAGGGATGTGTCTGAATCAGCCACTTGGCCCTGTGTGAGGCAGTGGCTTAGATTCTCAGCACCTGATGGAACTAAAGAAAGATCCCATGTGTGCTTCCGAAACCAAAATGGCAAAAATATCAGTAATTGTGTATGAAGTATCTTGCCTTACTCTGATAGGTTTCTGATCTCCATCAAATGAGACTAGGGATCCTTTGGGTCAAATGAGTTCTTCAAAGCCCTGCAGAGGCTAGCCCATATGAACTTGGGTTTTTTCATTACTTTAAATCACATTAAGAATCTATACCTGACAGTCAGTAGGCCTCAAATTGGAGAAGCAGAGCAGTATTAAGGCCAGGCTTATTTTATCACTCCTGGTTCACAGGAATGGTGTCCAGGCCCAGCTGACTTTAAGCAAATAAGGGATAAGGAAGCTTGTTTTGGATACTGTCTTGTGCTGCGCCCCTCATGGAAACCTCCAGCCAGAGGTTATAATGAGTGTCTATATGGAAGAAGGTGAGGACCATGTGGGAGTGTTTTGGTTTTAATTGTGTTCATTTGTGTAGTGGTTGGAAGAAATGACTGGATCCACCAGGGCTAGAACTTTGGTATGATTCACCTTAGAGACTGAGTTCTGGAACTGACCTCAGAGAAGTATTGTCATGAATTGTGTTGCGATTTTAGAAGGCCACGCATGAGAGTCGCCATTGGAAACTGAAATCTAGGCCAAGGGTGGCTTTCGACTGATCACTTGGAATCTCAGCCAGGATATCACATGATTTTATTATGAAAGACTTGACAGGCATAGTTGAGAGTCAAAACACACATGGACCTCACATTGTAGACCTCAATGGGCTGGGCTTCATGTGACTATTTGGCTACTCTTTGGGAAGCCTTGCCTTTGAGAGTTCTCCAGAGCATTCTTTGAAATGAGGTTCCTCAACATTAAATGATTCCTGAATGAATTGAAACCCACAGTTTCTCCAACTTCATCCTTGAAAAGTGGCTAGATAAATACCCTGAAATTTTTGAAACTCCCATGACCAGGTGGCACTGGAGAACCTTTGGATCTCCTGTTGCTGATCATGAGTGTACCAGACAGTGCCTTGATTGACTGGATTTCATGATAATGGTGAAGAACAGAGATGCCAGTAAGTTGAGAATGCTGAGTAGTGGGCCCAGAGAAGTGGTGTGCAGGTGTGTGATAAAATATCTGAGGTGGGGCCATGTGGATTTCCAATTGACTTCCAAATGCATTTTGGCTGCCATGGAGCATCCAGCAGAACCTTACATGTAAAGGCATCTTATTATATGGAGAGGTTTCAAGGCAATGTTCAGAATCAGGTTGGTATGGTCAAGGAAAAAGCTGTGTGAAATAGAAGCCTGGTTGGTGCATTCTCCTGCAGTTCCTGACCCACCACACGTGAAAGAACTCCCTCCAGCACTGTGTCCCAGTTGAACTCCTTGTATTTCGTGAAGCAAATACCAAACTCCCAGTGCAGCACCAAGAAACACCACAAAAATGGAGGATGATCAAATGGCTTCACAGTCCACACGGGGAGACACTTAGCCCCCAGTGGCCACAGTTTACCTACCAAGAGAGAATTCAGCACTGCTGCCTCATGTTCATTGGAAAATAAGAAACCATGCTCTCCATTCACATAGATGCAGACCCAGCTTTGATGGTCTCAATAAAAAAGAAGCTAAACCTTCTGACAACAAAATATATTTAAAGTACCCAACCTCAGAGGCAGTTTCTCAAGAAGTCTATAGGCCGGCAGAGCTCTATGTTTGTGGAGTGTTTACCTCTTAGACCAGGATGTAAGAAAAGAACACTGACTCCAGTTAAAATCAAATTAAAGTAAGCTCATTATTTCCACTGGCTGGGCTGCCTCTCCCTCCAAAGATTGCGGGAGCAAGAGAGCAACCCCACCTTTACTACAGCCCAGGTTTGCAGCCCAGAAAGTTACACAAAAATGGGGTAACAGATAACAGAACTCTGACAAGCATCACACTAATGGGAGTTTACATTTTTTTTTTTTTTTGCTAGCCCCAACATCAAAATTTATGAGGACCATTAGAGCCTCAGAGAGGGTCATTGTCTGGCCACAGAAGGCCAATATTTATGAGGTGTGACAAAGTTTCAGAGAGGGCTGCTATCTGGTCAGAGAGCCATGCACGGGTGAGTTTAAGGCACGGGCAGTCATTCCAAGCAGGTTCAGAATTTGCAGTAATTTACAGTAAAGCCAAAATGATTTTTTCATGGTTTTGTTGCAAGATGGCTCCCAATTTTAATAAAAGATAAGGTTGGGTCTATCATTCCCCCCTTTTCTTATGTGTCCCTTTGTAATCCTTGATAGGTTAGTGGAAAAGCACTGAGGAAATTTTAATCCCTCAGTTAACAGTCTCCAAATTTTTAGAACTCACCGAAAACCAGTCTCCCTGATATTACCTGACTTAATTAATTACTTATATTGATAGTCTATTTATTTTGGGCTCCATTGGTGTAAGTGGAGAGTCGTCTCTCATTTTGCCTTCTTCTCAGCTGAGAGAGGGTGACATGAGTGTGCATGGCGTGAGAGACATGAGTTGCCTTTTTGAAGTCAGTTGAGGAATATGAGTTGCCTTTTAGAAGTCAGTTCTTTTTGAAGTCTTGTTGAGGAAGAACAGGTTGTAAAGTCATCTGGGGATGGGTTCTTCTATGAGAGAAACAAAAAACATGAGTATTGAATAAATGTTGCAGTAGCTGGATCATGTCACTGTATGAAGTACCCTCACCAGTCTTTAATATCCCCAATTATCAGGACTGTCAACTTAATATTTAACTTTAAGTGTTACAGTTGTCCCTCTAAATAATATACAGTTTAATAATTTAATGACATTTGATTTTGCAAAATCCTTTCAGTAGTATGACCTCTGTGTCTAATAGAGAAACATTTAATTCTGTTACTCAGGGCTGGATAATCGTACTAGCAAACACCAAGCCTACCTGTAGGTTAGGAATATCTGTAGGCCTTAAACTAAAAACTTCTGCCTCTGGCAGCTCCTCTTGATAGTCTTTGTAGCCAACAGTTTTACTTATTTTGGGAGGCTAACATAAAGTGTATACCTTAAAATATTATTATTATTATTATTATTATTATTATTATTATTATTATTATTATTATTTAAAATGCCCAGGAATGGCTGTATTTTGGTTTTAACTGTCTTTGCTAAGTGTTTAAGATGAAGCAGTCAAATGACTTTTGTTTCTATCTATTGTTAGCAGTCAGCTGAGCTTTTATGGGAGTCATTCCTTGGGAAACTTGAGAGCAGCTTCTCAGTTCTGCTAGTGCAATTTGAGCTAGGTGGGTTCAGGTCTTGCTTGACCATGTGGCTTCCCTCAGAAGCATCAGGGATGTCTCCCTTTCCTGATGACTCTCCTCTTTGTAGCAAATGCACTGATTGGCTTTCTGTTCTCCAGTGGTCTCATTAATCTCCCTGATCGGGAGGTTATGTGGCCCAGAGTTGCAAAGCTCATAGAGAAGTCCCCTGTTCCCTGGATTCAGACTGACTCAAAGGGCAAGAGTCAAATATTGGTTTTTTTTTGGCCCTTTTCATTTAACTTTAATTTTCAATCCTAATCTGAAACAACCAGCAAATAAATTTTAACAGCCATATATTAAGAGTACTGCACTTTAATGTCTATAAGTTTATAATTATTTATATTTTATTAATTGGGATCTTATTATTCTGTCTGTCTTGTAGTTGATGACTTATTTTCTTAAATTAACCCATGTTGTGTTCTTAAAGCAACACTTCTGTAAAACACCAACAGGGAATCTTTAGATCACTTAAAAAGAAATTAAAAAATAAAATATTTTAACAAGAGTAAAAATACTTAGTTCATGTAATAGCTACCCTGAATTTTTTGGTGAGTTATATTTTATATCACCTTTTTGAGATCCTAGTAATCTTGACAGAAAAAAAAAAATTTGAACATAACTTTAAATGAAATAAAATCTGACCTACTGCTTTCGTAGTCATTCTCACATGTAGTAAGATGGGACAAAGAGTCTTATCTCAGGTAAGCAGGGCTCCTTATAAACCTTAAATGCTTTAGTTCTCAAGCTGATCTTTTTTTTAAATATCATTTTACAAAGTTTACATAAATTGTTTGAGGTCACATGAACATTAGCTCACACCATATGATATCACATTTAAAACATGAATTAAAGTACGGCTGAAAGATTTTAACCTTTACATAGATTAGGGTCTCATTAACTTAAAAATACATTTAAATTGTTCCACAATGTAAAAAGTAACATAAAACTTTACATATATTATTGATAACAGGTAAATAAATCCCCAATATATATTTTATTTACCATACAACTTCAGAACACCTGCTTGATATAATGCTCTTTTAAAGTTTCTACCTTATAGAGTTGTATAACTGGAAAATATGAGCACATTAATAGCATCACAATTGCATTGAAGTTTCTACATTAACCAAGTTTAGCTTTTAAAGAAATGGCAGTACAGTGCTCTAAAATAACAGTTCTTATTTAAACATTTGTTTAATTTTTATGGTTGCTTGCTCTAGAAAATTTAAATCTTAATAAACTTAATGTTATGGGTAAACTTATGTTTAAGAAATTTTTGTCTCTTTTACACATGACTGATTTTTACAATCTTATATAGACTTTAGTACAAACTTATACAGACCTTAGTATATCAATCAGATATCAAACAAAAGTACTCATGAATGAGTAATCCCATATCAAATTTACTTTACTTATTTATCAAAATATTAGACAAATTTTTTGAACACTGTAAACCATTTTTTTGATTGAAAGAAAAGTCCTGGAACAAAGGCATATTAGACCTTTTGTAGACATTAATAGTTTATTAGATTTTTGAACACCTAGAAAAACTTGTAAGCTTAAATTTAAAGACATTTATATTTATCTGTTTACCCAATTTAAATTGAAACATTTAAATCACGTGAATTAAAGATCTTTGGATCCACTTTTTAAAATTGTTTTTATGAGTTCTTTTTAATATGAGTGCTCATTATATAAGTTAATTTGTGTATCATATATATGATATATGGATATATATATATATATATATATATATATATATATATATATATATATATAGACATACAACACATAACAAATTGTGCACACATAATAAAAGTGAAGGCCTTGTAGCTTTTCACAGGTGAAATCTCCATTGCAATGATTTAAAAATTCCACAGTTGGTCAAAGATATTACTGATCAGAAAAACATTAACCTAGGTCTGTAGGAGCAAAATCATGAGCTCAAAAAATAAATAAAGAACCTAAGGAAAAAATTATGAGTCCTAGAAAAATGACTGGCCAGTAATTGGTAAATACCATACAATTTACCTTTTTTTTCCCTTAGGCCTCAAATAAGTCTCCTACTAAGCTTACAGGCTTCTTTCATTTGCATTTCAAAATAAGTCCTGGCTGAGGTCTGGAAGAAGAAGGAAAAAAGGCTATTCTGAGCAGAAACCTTAGGCCTAAGGTATTTTAACCATAATTTTCATGTTAGGATGTTGAAAATTATGATACAAGTTTAAGATACAATTCACAAAATTTTATATCTTTACAAGTTGTTTTGTCAACAGATATCATACTATGATTTAGTATCCTTGTCCAAATTAATGCACTGGTACACACAGTGACATTTTCCCAGGCTACCTAATTTAAAATTGGTGAAAAAAAGACTGAATGATTGGGAAGTTACTTGCCAACTTGGAAGTAGAGTTCTTTATTTTCCATCCTAAGTATTTAAGTTCTCTGGCATGAATTATCTGAAACCATGAACTAAACAAATACCTAAACCCGACTTTTAACTGCAAGATTGTGGAATGCTTCAAAAACCCATTCAGATACCAGATTGGTACAATGAAACATCATCATTTAGACACACATTCAGCTAAGATCATTTCCAAGAAACAATTTATAATATTAACACATTATTGCACATGTCTTAAAGGGCTAGAAAAAAGGCACAAGACAGACAGAAATGAACTCCAGACAATGGCTGACAGACAGAACCCTTTAAAACAGAGCAAATAAGAGAAAAATCTCCTTCTCCAGTGGCACCACAGATGTCCCCACAAGGGGACTGCTGGGAGCCATCAGCCAAGTAGGTATGACAAATTCCTTGCCAGCTTACTCCCATGCTGTCTAGTGGAAGGACTTCTGAAAGGTGACCTTGCTCAAGGACCAGGGCAGGAGCCGTGTTTAGGGTGTTCCCCCTTTAGAATAGGGCAAGTTTAGCATAATAGGAGAGTAGGGTGTTTCCCCTTTAGAATAGGGTGGTTTAGTAATAGGAGATTAGGGTGTTCCTCTTTTGGAATAGGGCGTATCCTGCTGCTGAGTTCCTCTTGAGTGCTTAGGGTCAGACAGTATATTTTGAGAGACAGAAGCCCATGCAGAGTGGATTTAGGCAGGAGTGGATTTGGGCGGATTGGATTTGGGAAGAGAACGTGGATTCCCCCAGAACGTGTTTGTAGACGGCCGGTGTGAGTTCGGGAATAAAGAATTGCTGTTTGAATCTACAAGCTGTGTGGAGACTCGTGATTTGTGCCCAGCAAAAGACTGCGGCAGGGGACCAAATGTTTTCACAGAGGAGCTACCTGAAATATAAAATAAAGTGTCTCCATGGCGACTTTACTGCATTTAGTGTCCCCTTTTTGTTTTTCTCTTTTTTTAAGAAGACAGAGGTGGCATTATCCTTGCAGTGCAGGGAACGAAGGAGGGAATTCCCTGAAGCAACAGGGCTTCGGCAGATACTGGGAGATACTCAGTTCTTCATTCCCCAGCAGGCATTACCATCTGAACTGGGTGTGCTCCAGGCAGCCAGCTGGGGCCTTCTCTCATTCTGCTTAACAAATGGTGATAAAGTTCATCACAGTTCCTTAAAACACAGTCCAAAGGGGTGTCAGGCTTACTTGCTTTGTTACCCATTTTCACGTTCAATATCCTTAAGATTTTATCACAGAAATCACAAAACAAAACGCACAAAAACAAACAAACAAAAAACATATAGAACACAGAACAAAACACACACACTCACACACACACACACACACACACACACAAAAAAAAAAAAAAAAAAAAAAAAAACAGAATCCCGGTGCCAAAACAGAAAAACAGATGAGCAATTCAACGTCTTGCTAAAGCTCTGGGGTAGGAGCACATGCGTGTCCCTCGGCACCTCTCTAACCTTCCAGAGGAATTCCCTACAGAACGGAACAGAGGACAGAACGATTCTCATTACTATCCTGGACAGGAGTGAATGTGAGCCTCCCCAGGCCACCTCTCTGTCATTAGAAGAGATCTCCCTTAACCAGATATAAGATGTTATCAAGGTGCCACTTACCTATGGAGGCCTCCTCCACCAGGTACTTGCTAATAGTTTCAGTGCGGTGGTTCACTGCAGTGCTCCCCAGACCGACGGCTCACTCCAAGGCCTTGGAACATCTCAAGTTGTGCACCCCCTAGAGTGGCTCCCCAGCCCGTAGCCCTGGAGGGAAGGCCAGCTTCAGAATTTTCAGCAGTCTGGTCTTGTGATCTGGTCGGGCAGGGTCATCTCACTGGGGAACTCCAAAATGTTGGAATAGGATGCAAGAAAAGACCAGTGACTCCAAATAAAATCAAATTAAGGCAGGCTTATTATTAAAACTGGCCAGGCTGCCTCTCCCTCCAAAAATGGCGGGAACAAGACAGCAACACCACCTTTCCTACAGCCCAGCTATATAGCCCAGAAAGTTACACAAAAAGGGGGTTACAGATAACAGAACTTTGAAAGCATCACACTGATGGTAGTTTACATTTTTTTTGCTGGCCCCAACATCAGAAATTATGAGGACCATTAGAGACTCAGAGAGAGTCGTTGTCTGGCCTGGGAAGGCCAATATTTATTAGGTGTCACTAATGTTTCAGAGAGCACTGTTATCTGGTCAGAGAGCCAGGCATGGATGAGTTCAAGGCACGGACAGGCATTCCAAGCAGGTTCAGAATTTGCAGTAATTTATAGTAAAGCCCAAATTATCTTTTCATGGCTTTCTGGCAAGATGGCTCCCAATTCTAATAAAAGATCAGGTTGGGTCTATCAAGCCTGTCCTTTACTTTTGGAAACTCCTCTACAACCTGCAAGGTTGTGAACTCCTGACCATTTTACATTCCAGATATGTATTCACAGATTTTCTAACTCATGTCCTCCAACTGTGTCTTACTTGGGGTTAAGGTAATATCAAGGCATTGTTCTGGATGAGAGTGGGAAGATTTTTGTGTAGCACATATTTGCATACACATTTAGGAGATCACTCCTCCTAAACACTGATTTGGAACAGAAAATTCAATCTATGGGGGAGCTTCCTAGCTGAACAACATTATACATAAATACAAGTTCATTAAATAAATAGTTTTGGATCAGTGGATGATATATATTTCAAGATGGATTTAAATTGGCATATATATTGCTAGATTTTAATGTCCATGTGACTTTTGTGTTTATAATGTTTTGTGATTTATGTGGATTTATAATCAAATTTTCACAAGATTATTCTCAGAAATATTCATCCAACTTAAATACATACTTTTTTCCTAGTACTGAAAAGTAACTTCAGTGAATGGTGGATAAAAATCCTAATATTTCTACAGTAACTGACGCAGATTAACATCAATGCAATTAGATTCCTATGGGACATGATGTGTATTTTGATGTTCATTTTTATTCAACATGGGTACATTACTATTTCTGCAGTTTATGCACATTATATATAGTATGATATATAATGTTCAATCTCTTCCTTCTTGAGAACACATGTATTCTTACAGGTTTCTTGACTATTCTTTTCATGAGACTTCTTTCCAAACACATTTTTGTTGATTTCCATAATCACTTTTGAAACAAAACTCACACACCTTTCAGGATAAACCACAACCATAATATTACCATTAGATGTATAACTGGTTGCAGTGAATGATTGTATATCAATATGAGATTTCTTTTATATTTTCAGATATCAATTCAATCCATTATTTAAAGTAGAGCAAGTTATATTATTTACACACAGTATGGTTTATTCATGCATTATCTGCATATTCATAGACACAGGGTACACCTATTTGTACCCTCAATAGTAATTTATACATCTACAAAATATTGCTACAGAAATGGTGGAAGAAATACTCAAGTCACCTGATCTACATATACATTTTTTCACAATAATATTCTGGACACAAAATGCAAAGGTCACACTTATGATTTTACCAAAGCCTAAATAAAAAGTGAGCATGGATTAATAAAAACATCCATGTCCTGGTTACCTAATGCTCTCAAAAGTCAATCCAATTTGTGACAACATATTAGTTTCTGCCTAAGGTTATATATTCAGACTCAAACCTTTGAAAATGTCTAAACAAATTACACACTTCATACTTTTACTGACTTCCTAATGTCTCTATTTATATCTGCTTTCCTACATATTTTCCCCAATTCGTCATTGTGACTGACTCTTTACATGTGCTGACATTTACATTCACTCTCTACCCGAAACCTTATTTGTAAAGAACTTTTGGTACAAATCCTATACTCATTCTTCTTTCTAAACCTACTGACTATCTTGCTAATCCTACAGACTATCCCTTTTTTATTGGATATTCTGTATGTTATTCAATCATCTAGTGTATACGATCCTATTTCTTTGTATATCAATTTATCTGAGACATCTGTGCAGAATATAATTCAAAGCAAAGTATGCTACTCAAGGGCCCAAAGTCCTACTTGGCTTCAAGTCTTCCCTAGATTTCTGTTTCCATACTTATATTTCACCTATATATTCTTGTAAATATCTCAGGTTCCCAATACCGTTATTCATCCAGCAGAATGATTCCTAACGCAAATAGAACATGATATTAACATTAACCATACACTGTTCCCTCAATCTAACTTTACAGCAGTGCAGGGATAGAGTTGGTCTTACAATCCAGGAATATAGGGGATCTTCCACCTGCTGAGAATCTCAAAGATCCATGCAGAAATTATCCCTGAAGAAGATATAGAATGCTATGAAGGACCTGAGAGAGCAAAAGTCATTTTCCATGGCAAACAACCTGGTCAGGATGAAGAGATGTGTCTGAATAAGCCTCTCACATTTTAATGTAGACAAAATGGACCAAACCAACCCTGTGTGGAGATCTCTCTCCCAGTACCTATTGTTGATATACCATTCTAACTTGTGAAAGTGTCACAGGAAGTAGGGGCAGCCTCCATCTCATGGGACCTTAGGAAGAAACTGTTAGGACAAAGTGTTTTCCAAGGCTGTGAGCTCATTCAGTTCATGAAGGAAGTGACCTACCTCACTTCTTTGTGATGGAACTCTCTGAACTTGGGATCCCGGAAACCAGGCACCCAGGGTCAGGCCCAGTAACAGTCACAGAGATCTCACTTTTTTGGATTTATCATGGAAAGAGTCAGTCTTTCTTGGTACTTACAGATGTGAAGATGGTCAAATGCCAGAAAAAATCTGAAGAGGTGTCTTCAGTGAGAATGCAGGTAGTGGCGGCTCAAAGCTGGCTCCTGACAACTTCACAGAGTGGGCCAAGGAGTCCAGATTTGAGAACAGACAGGCCATTTCGGGTGAACAAAGAATGGCTCACCAGGCAGAGGACACTCCGGTTAGTAACAGACCTTCTTGGGGGAAGGAGGTGCATTTGTGGGAATGAGTGTGGGTTTGTGGTTTTGTCTCATGTTCTGAGAATAGGTAGGAAAGTTGGTTTGTTTGGTTTGGAGTGGACTGTTTCTATTAAGTCATTTGACAAGGCAAGTGTTTCTATGTCTGTGTATCCCACTGTGTCCGTGGGTGTAGACATTACAAAAGAAAATGCATCAATGGATGTGTCCTGTCTAGGAGAAAGCTTCCCAACATTCACGCTGCCCAATTTATAAAAGGACAGAGGGTTGCCTTATTTGTGGGCAAGACCTGAAATCTTCCTAAGTTCCTGTTTTCTTCCTGAATTCTGGCCACTCTCCAGAATAGGCTCATGATTTTGTGACCAAGATAGGTACCACCTCCAAGCTCTGTGACTTGGCCATGTACTGGATAGCTGAAGGGAATGGCGAGAATCTCAGAAAACTCAGATATCAATGTTACCAGGAAAGTCTCAGTGGAGAAACCCTGCTTTGGGACTTTTGCTTACCTATTGTTCTATAGCACTGAATGTCAGGAAGGTCTTTGCCTAAGGCCACCCCGTTGTGAAGCCTGAATAAAACAGTTCTCTAATGTAAATGAATGGGCATCACCTGTCCCTTTTTGAGTAATTGATTTCGAAAGGGATGTGTCTGAATCAGCCTGTTGGCCCTGTGTGAGGCTGTGGCTTAGATTCTCAGCACCTGATGGATCTAAAGAAAGATGCCATGTGTGCATCCAAAACCAAAATGGCCAAAAGAGTACTCATTATGGATGAAGTCTCTCGCCTTCCTCTGTAAGTTTCCTGACCTCCATTAGGTGAGAATAGGAATCCTTTGGGTCAAATGAGTTTTTCAAAGCCCTTCAGAGTCTAGCCCATTGGTGCTTGGGTTTTCTCATGACCCCAATCCACATGAAGAATCTAAACCCCACAGTCAGTAGGCCTCAAATTGGAGAAGTGGAACAGTAATAATGGTAGGCCTATTTGATCACTCCTGGTTCAGAGGAAGGGTTTCCAGGCCACCCTGACTTTAGGCAAATGACGGGCAAGGGAGCTTATTTTGGACACTGTCTTGTCCAGCGCCCCTCATAGAAACCTCCAGCTAGAGGTTATGATGAGTGTCTATGTGGAAAAGATGAGGGCCATATGGGAGTGTTTTCGTTTAAATTTTGGTCATTTGTGTGGCGATTGGAAGAAATCACTGGGTCCACCTGGGCTTGAACTCTAGTGTGAATCCCTATAGAGACTGAATTCTGAAACTGACCTCAGAGAAGTATTGCCATGAGCTTTGTTGGGATTTTAGGAGCCCACGCATGAGAGTAGCCCTTATAAACTTAGATCAAGGCCACAGAGCACTGGGAATCTCAGCCAAGATAATCCATGATTTTCTTCTTAAAGTCTTGGCAGCCATAGCTGAGAGTCAAAACACACATGTACCTCACATTGTAGACTTCAATTGGACTGGCTTCATGTGACCTTTTGACAACTCTTTGGGAAGCCATGCCTATGAGAGTTCTCCAGAGTTTCATTGAAATGAGCTTCCTCAACATTTAATGGTTTTTGAAAACCACAGTTCCTCCAACTTCATCCTCAAAAAAATGGCTAGATAAACACCATGAAATTTTTGGAATTCCCATGACCAGGTGGCACTGGAGAATCTTTGGATGTCCTATTGCTAATCATGAGTGTATCAGACAGTGCCTTGACTGACTAGGTTTCTTGAAAATTCTGTAGAACAGAGATGCCAGTAAGTTGGAGCCTGCAAATTAGTGGGCCTAGAGCAGTGGTGTGAAGGTGTGTGATAAAATGTGTGGTGGGGCCATGTGGATCTGCCACTGGCTTCCAAATGGCTTGTGAATGACATGATACAGCCAGCAGAACCTTCCATGTAAAGGCATCTTTTTGTATAGGGAGATTTCAAGGCAATGTTCAGAATCAGGTTGCTATGGACAAAGGGGCAACCCATGTGGGATAGAATCCTGGTTGGTGCATTCACATGCTGACCATGACCTCCACACGTGACAGAACTCCCTCCAGCACTGTGTCCCAGTTGATCTCCTTGTATTTCATGAAGAAAATACCAAAGTCCCAGTGCAGCAGCAAGAACCACCACGAAAAGTGGAGGAGGACCAAATGGCTTCACAGTTCACACGGTGAGTCACTTAGCTCCCAGTGGCCATAGTTTAACTACAAAGAGAGTATTCGCACTGCTGCCTCATGTTCATTGGAAAATTAGAAACAATGTCCTCCAGGTCACATAGATGCAGACCCAGCTTTGATGGTCTCACTAGAAAGTAAGCTAAAGCTAATGACAACAACATATATTTCAAGTGCCCAACCTCAGAGGCAGTTTATCAAGAAGTCTTTAGGCCAGCAGAACTCCATGTTTGTGGAGTGTTTACCATGTGCCTTACTTTTGGAAACTGCTCTACCACTTCCAAGTTTGTGAAATCCTGAGTATATTCCATTCCACATATGCATTCACAGATTTTCTAACTCTTCTCCTCTAATTGTGTCTTACTTGGGGCGAAGTTAATGTCAAGGCATTGTTGTGGATGAGAGTGGGAAGATTTTTGTGTAGCACATATATGCATACACATTGGATTCATTTTCCAATTTTCCATTCGAAATACTTAATCCCTGACACTAACTCATAAACTACTAGACTCTGACTGCTAATCCTAATATGATGGAGAAAACTAACCCAAACAGAATAGAAATACAAGCAGTTCAAAGGAGGCATGGTGTATATTTGGACTTGCCATTTGCATTATGAAGGGTAGGTGTTATAAATCTAGTTAATTTTTAATTGAAATAGTTCTCCTTGTGTTTTTAAAGTTAATAAATATATAAATTCCTGTCTCCCTTTCCCTGTAGCCTATTCAGAACATGTATTTTTAAATGCACATATAGAATCCTACCTGGTATCACATGTACATTCTTGTGAGGTGGCTGACTTGGCAGATACAAATTATGAGAAGAGATCACTCCTCCTAAACCCTGTTGGATCTTAAAATTCAACCTATGGGTGAGCTTCCTAGTTGAACAACATTAAACATAAATCCATGTTCAGTAAAAGAAATATTTTTGCATCTGTGGATGATATATATTTCATGATAAATTTCGATTGGCATATATATTGGTAATTTAATGTCTCTGCATGTGTGTTTTTTGTATATATATACTCTCCAGATTTTTCAAAATATGAAATATATGTGTCTTATATACACTCCCTAAATTCATTCATGTTCATGTGTATGGATTTATAATCACGTATTCACAAGATTATTCTCAGAAATATTCATCCACCTGAAATACATATTTGTTACCAGTACTGAAAACTAACTTTAGTTAACGTTGCATACAAATACTAAATTTGTACAGTAACTGACCCAGTTTAACATCAATGCAAGTAGATTACTATGGGACATGATGTGTATTTTGACATTCATTTTTATTCAACACTGCTACATTACTATTTCTTCAATTTATGCACATCATAAGATATGTATTTCATCCACAAGTTAGCAAACTTATAGGCATTTGTTTCACTTTCAATAACTTCCTGCTTCAGAACACATGGATTCCTCCAGGTTTCTTGTCTGGTCTTTTCATGAGACTTCTTTCCAAACACATTATTTTCAACTTCCATAATCAATTTTGAAGGAAAACTCACACACTCTTCATGATAAATCATAATCCTAATATAACGTTTAGATGTTTTACTGGTTGGAATGAATGTATGTATATCAATATAAGATTTCCTTTATATTTTCAGATATCAATTGAATCCATTATTAAATTTGGAATCCATTATATTATTTATTCACAGTATTGTCTATTCATGCATTATCTCTATATTCATATCACAGGGTACACCTATTTGTACCCCCAATAATAATTTGTACATTTCGACACAGAAGCAATGGTCACACTTATTATTTTACCAATGTAAATGTCAGGCGAGCATCGGAGGAAGAGACTACCAGGGACTGTCTAATGCAACAGCCAAAAGTTTATGGGGGTCCAACATGCTGGGGCTCAGAGCTCCCTTGAATAGAGCAGAGAGCCCTGAGAACAGCTTAAGCAGAGCTTATATACTTTCCTTGGAGAGGGCAGGGAGGGAAGATTATTGATGGGTCAGCGCGAGTGGGCAGTTTGCGTGCAAATGGGTGAGGGAGTACATTCTGCAGTTTTGCAGTTGGTACAGAACATTCAGGGAACAAGATTAGCGAACAGTTCTCAAGATATCAACAGTGTTTTGTTAAGCATACCGTAAAACTGGAAGTGACAATTACCTATTTTATTTACCTTTCATTCCCCACTTTCTTTTGGTTACATTAAATCATAATAGTGATCATTGAGGATGTCACATTTTATGTTTGCTAGTGTGGTATATTGATTTCTGATTACCATAAGTTTAACTTGTCCAATTTGAGCTTGGAGAAAGGAAACTACACGGTTGAGCAAACAGGGTCCTACAGTTAGCAATAATGTGAGGATTATTAATGGACCGGCCAGGGCTGATAAAAGCATAGTTACCCAGGGGGACTCTGTGAACCAAGACTCAAACCACCGTTTTTGGGCCTCTCTCTCTTGTTGATGCTCTTCAATGCGTCTTCTTAATTTAATCATAGATTCTTTTACAACTCCAGTATGGTAGGCATAATAACAACATTCTTCCCTCAATGCAGGACAAAGGCCCCTTCTCTCATGAAGAGGAGGTCGAACCCTCGCCTGTTCTGTAAAACAACTTCAGAGAGAGAGGTTAAAGATTCTTGTAAAGCTGTGATGGTGGTTTTTTAATATCTTTAAGTTTTGGTCTATTGCTGCTTCTAATTGGATCATTTGTTGTGTCCCATGGATTAGGGCAGTGGTTCCTGTGCCCTTCTCTGCAGCAACTACTATTCTTCATAGGATGGCTAAAGTGAAGGATACAGGTTGCCAGCGGAACCGGGTTGTATGCCCCCCTATTTGAAATTTAAATGATCCTGCCTCATGATAGAGCACTCGGGGAAACATCTGCACCATTACATAATTAATCACATCTGTTGATAATTTTATGAATAAACAATGTTTAAGTATATAGAATTATACTGTTGTAGGTATGGACAAGGCAAGGCACCTAAGATAGCACCAAAGATAGGGAAACAGTCCTATTTGGTTGCAACCGGATATAGAGGGCATTGCTTCTGTTGTAATCAATTAATCCCCTGAATCCCAAGTTTAGGTAGTTTCAGAATTTTGTACCCAACATGTAAGGGAAAAGACTCAGAAATTCACAGTCTGCAGAAGTTCACAAAAAGCAGTTTTTGGTTCTGTTTTTATTTTCCTCTTCTCTGGGAAAGATAACTTATTAAGGACACCTGGGAGGGGGAGAGCTTTTTTCTTCTCTTTTATTTTCTCCCTGCCAGCTGTTACCATGGAGCCCAGTTGGTAACTTCTTTATCTTGGAAATGTAGCCATCTCTGGAAGCCTCAGCTCAAGGCCAGAGGCCTTGTTCACATATTTTGTGAAAAACTAGTAAGGGGGTGTCTAGCTTAGAAGGGCTGATTTTTCCAGCCAGTGGCCAAGTATAACAGAGCAACACGAAAAGAGGAAGTTTATCTACACTGAACTCTTTTATAAAGACTTTGTTGCTGAAAGTCCTAAAGTCAGCCACGATGAAGACTTCTGGAGAAGGCCATTTAAGATTTTTCTGTGGGCCTGGTACAGAGGGGAAGACGGGGAAGGCGGGGGGTGAGAGCAGTTCTGTGGTTCTGAGAATGAGAAAAAAGAGATATAAAAGAATAATGGGAAAAGGGTTTGGGATTTTCCTGGCAACAAAACTTGAGCAGTAGAACAGGTAGAGCAGATGGGAAGACGGGAATGAGTATCTAAAAAGCCTGTGAGGGACTTTAAATTCTTAGTAACCTGTTTTTAGTGATGACAAAGCAACT
Organism: Callospermophilus lateralis; assembly: GCF_048772815.1. Lineage (NCBI taxonomy): Eukaryota > Metazoa > Chordata > Mammalia > Rodentia > Sciuridae > Callospermophilus > Callospermophilus lateralis. The sequence continues at coordinate 107,366 of NW_027512886.1, read as the reverse complement.
TTAAAGGCCATTTTCATTACATCTTGGATAGGCATCTGAGGGCACTCCTCAGCTGGTTTGAGCTTTGGGTTAGCTGGTAAGAGGACCTGGTGGGACCCGGTGTGGGCACTGACAGGAGAAGAGAGGAGTGAGTGGGTGGAAGGGTACCTCAGTACCTGCTGCCTCAGCATGGGGGCAATGGTCTGAGAACCAGAGGAGTTTTGGGGTTTTGATCTAGTAATTGGAGTTGAGAAATCAGGTTGTTGATGTGAGAGTGACAGCAGAGAATCTGGAGCAGAAGGATCTATTGGAGAAACATATTTTGTGATGTGAGCAAAGGAGGGAAAAGGCCTACACATAGGGGAATTTTCTTCAATCCTTTTGATCACTTGCCGAAGTTGAAATAGTCACACAGAATTTGAGGATCTAGAGACCCCTCTGGGGGCCATCGGTTTTGGTTGTCTAATTGGTAATATGGCCAATGCTGTGAACTGAATTTGATGAGGAGTTTGGGTTCCACCAGGCAGCCCCTGTATGCTCACATCCCCATGACTTACGGAAGAAGACGGCTTTTCCCCCACACAGCCGTGGTTGTTTGTGGCTTTGATAGTCCACCGGGCAAACATAGTAATCTAGGCTAGCCAACCTGCATCAGGCTTGCGTGTTCCTACATCCATAATGTTTGTTTCCATTATCTATGGTACGGGAGAAATTTAATGGAATTTTAGTGGGATCCTCTTCATCAGAGATATCCCAATTGGAAAGACGTATACCCAGCTGACAAATATCTGGGTGGAGAGTTGGCCACCAGGTCCCTAAGGGGGCTGTATGTGAGACAGACCATACTTCTTGTCTAATTGGATTTGTGATCAGCCATCGCTGCTGAATGGGCTGATGATGGTTAGGACTAGTGGTGGCCAAGGGGAGAGTCTATAGCCTTATCCACATGGCAAATATGCAATTTGAAAGGGTTACCAGTCTTTTCCACTTTCAAGCCAGTGTCTGGACAGGGCACAGGCTTGAGATGAGAATTAGGATCCAGGAAGTGATTCTGTCTACCTTTACCACTGTAGGTTTTATAATTAGCACCTGGTATGGTCCTGTCCAGCGGGGTTCCAGGGATGACAACTGATGTCATCTTATGTAGATGAAGTCTCTTTTTTGATATCGATGTGGAGTCTCCTCTTCACCAGGTTGGTAGGCAGTGGCCAGCTGTTTTGACAGGTATCCCTGAGTTCTTTCAATAGCTTTAAGTTTGTCAAGCAAGGGGGTGTGGAAGGGATCGGTAGGTCTTAGAGTTGTGGTTAGGTCCTTACTGGAGGAGGGGCCCCATAGAGAATTTTATAGGAGGTGAGGTTACACAAAGAAACAGAGGGAGTATTTCTTGCATGAAACAGTGCATAAGGCAGGAGCATAGTCCAATCTTTGATGCCCTCTCTAAGCTTAATTTCGTTAAGGTCTCTTTAATGGTTCTATTAATTTTTTTAACCTGTCCTGAGCTCTGCGGTCTATAAGCATAATGTAACTTCCAATTTATCCCCAGGATCCTGGCTAACCCCTTACTTACCTGGGCCATGAACGCCGGTCCATTATCAGACCCTATTACCTTAGGTAGGCCGTATCATAGAAAAATATCTTTCAGGATTTTCTACCACCATTTGTGCCTTTTTTTTTTGTGGGGAAGGCTTCAATCCATCCTGAAAATATATCTACAAACACTAGGAGATACTGAAGTCCATACCTTGCTGGCTAAATTTCAGTAAAGTCCACTTCCCAGAATTTCCTGGTCTGGTTGCTCATAGGCGCTTTCCTACAGGAAGCTTGGAAGGGTAATTGTTCTATTGACAGAACGGACAGGGTTTTGTTACCCGTTCAGTTATGTCCTTTCGCTGTGAGTCGGTTAGTGGAAAACTCTGTTCTTGATCCTTCAGGAATGCCTGCAGTTTCTTTGGACCAAGGTGTGTGAATTGATGTACATTTTTAACGTAGTGTAGGGCTTTCTGAAATTGCAGGCTTGGCTCAGTGAAGTTGAGGAGTTCAGTGCCAGTGTCGTAAGATGTTATCAAAAGCTTGCTGGTGCTCAGGGGTCCATTGGAATTGGGCATCTCCCTTTAACAGCGGGTATAAAGGAGAAGTTAAGGACACAAACACAGGAATCCATAACCTGCAAAACCCAGTAGTCCCAAGAAACTCTTTGTGTTGTCTGCTGCTGGGGGGGGGGTATCTGCACAACCGTTTGTTTTCTGGGCTCAGTGAGCCAACGTTTACCACCTCTAAGGGAATAGCCCAGGAAGACTACTTCTTGCTGGCAAATTTGGGGTTTTTTGGAAGAAGCTCTATACCCGAGTTGAGCAAGCTTACATAATAGTGCTTGGTTCCCAGACTCACAGTTTTCCTTGGTGTTGGCTGCAGTAGCAGGTCATCCACGTATTGAAGCTGGGTGACTTCGGGGTGCATAGTTCTGAAGTTGTTGACATCTCTGTGGAGGGCTTCATCAAAGAGAGTGGGGGAGTTTTTGAACCCCTGTGGGAGTCTAGTCCATGTTAGTTTACCATACGTTCCGGTTTCTGGGTCTACCCACTCAAAAGCAAACAGAAACTGACTGTCTTTATGCAGAGGCATGCAAAAGATAGCATCTTTATGTCCATACCATTTCTACTCAGGGTTCAGAGTGATAAGCAGATTGTACAAATTATTTACCGTAGGGTGAATGTCCTGCACTCTGTTGTTGATCTCTCTTAGGTCTTGAACGGGGATAGTCCCCAGTTCCTGGATTTTTTACTGGTAGCAGGGGAGTGTTCCAGGCCGATTGACAGGGCCTTAGGACCCTAAAGCCAGATATTTCTGAATATGGGGCCTTAACCCATCTTTAGCATTTTTGCTCAGAGGATGTTGTTTGACATTGATTGGGGAGGCTGAGGTTTTTAACTCCACTGTTCTGGAGGTTGTTTCATGGCTAGTCCTAACCCAACAATTTTTGCCCAGGCATCTGGGTAATCTGTTATCCATTTCTGGGGTAGCTTGCCTGTTTGATCATTCTTGGGGTGTGTGAAAAGTGGATGTTCATCTTTGACTGACATTTATAAAGCCATGACTATAGGAGTTTTTAATGAAGGATTTAGAAATTTCATTTTGGGGCCTTCGGGGTTAAAAGTTGTTTTGGCCCGGAGCTTACTGAGCAGATCTCTGCCCATCAATGGGGCCAGGCATTCTGGGATTACTAGGAAGGAATGTTGGATTTTTCCTTTCCCCATGTCCATGGTCCTCTTAGTTGTCTAAGTCTGATATTTACTGCTGTTAGCCCTTTGAACTAGAGACCTTTTATTTGATAGAGGGCCCAGTGGGGCCTTAAGGGCTGAGTATACTGCTGCTGTATCCACTTCAAAGTTTATGGGGTCCCCTTCACTTCAAAAGTTACCCTGAGCTCGGGGAAGGGATCTGAGCCCCGACATTCTCAGTCAACCTCCAGAGTCAGAAAGGCTGTCTGGCGTGGCTGTCTCTTTCTAGGGCACTTTTTGGCTCAGTGTCCTTTTTCTTTACAGTAGGCACATTGATCTGAGGCCAAGGGTGGCCTCTGGTGGGGACCCAGGTATCGTTTCTTGTCTCCCTGTTTCTTAATTTCTGGCCTATTTATTGTTGTGACCAGGACCTTAGTTAATACCTTCATCTGTCTTTTTCATCTGTCATCCTCCCTTTGCTCCCTTTCGTTCTCTCTGTTTCTCTCTTATAGGATACTTTCTCGGCTACCCTGAGTAAATCTCTCAAAGTCATATCTTGTAATCCATCTAAGTATTGTAACTTTCTTTTAATATCCAGATCAGCTTGCCCAATGAAGGCCATCATGACATATGTCTTTTGATCCTCTGCCTGAAGATCGAAAGGAGTATATCTCCTATACGCCTCCATAATTCTCTCTAGAAACATAGAGGGATATTCATCAGGCCCTTGAATAATCTCTCTTACCTTGGCCAAATAATTTGGTTGGCTAGCGGCCGGTTGGAAACCCACTATTAGGGCCCGGCAATAAGTGGACAGATGCTCCCTACCTTCAAAGGTGTCGGGGTCCCAGTTGGGTCAGTTCAAGGGTAAGCCGGCTTTGATTATGTTGGGAAGTTGTGTTGGTCACCCATCTGGTCCGAGGATATTTTTTTCTAGCTTCCAGAAAGTTTCTCTCTCGTTCCTCTGTCATGAAGAGAATCCCTAGGATTTGTTGGCAGTCATCCCAAGTAGGCAGGTGTGAAAACGCCAGGGAGTTCTTTGAGTTCTTTTAGCCGGGCCAGCTTTCTCCAGGGAAGGAGGGGCTGTGTGTGTGACAAGGGGGAGTCATCTGGTGGGCGCTGGGCCGGCCTAGCTTTCTCCAATGGCGGAGAGGCTGAGTCAGCAGCAAAGGAATCACTTAGAGGTTGTTGGGGGTTGGTGGACGATGGCAGCGGATAAGAAGGGTAGGAGAGTCCAGTAGAGTCTTGAGACTCAGGGAGAACAGAGGTTGGAGGAGGAAGAGCAGAGGGTTTGTGAGATAGAATCATGGTGGAAGGAGTAGGAGTGGGCGCAGAGACAAAGAAAGGCTTCACCCATGTAGGAGGAGATTTGCAGAGGTCCTGCAAAGTTAAGATATATGGCTGTTGATCTGGATGTCTATGTGGCCCCGGTTGAAAGACAAAATCTCTGACGTTTCAAATTAGTGGGAAGTAGATGTTTCTAGGGGCTATCCAACTCCAAAGGTGGGTCATTCTGAGGCACAGAGGGTCTGCCAGGTCCAGCAATTTACTGAAAAAGAAAGATTCTGGGCCTTGCACAGACTTTGGTCCAGTGATCAAGGGTCAGGAAGAGAGGTGTTGAAGTGCTCTGTCCCAAAATGAGAGATACACAAACAGTGAAAGAAATCACACACTACACTGACAAGACAAGACAATAAAGACAGGCAATGGACGTCCAATACTGAGGCCAGGACTGAGTAGCCGGCAAAACCTGATGGGCTGGCAATACTGAATCTGAAGCAAAATATCACTGAGTCAAGGAGACTATTGTTCCTCGATTTCCTGAGTCCTCTGGGGCATCTCCCAGGGACGTGGCCTGTGGCTCTGTGACACGTATGTCAGCCTCTGTCAGAGAGAGCTCACGCTCATCACCAATAGCCATTTTGCCAAGCCCTAACCTGAAACCTAAAACCAAAAAGAGTTCCCTTACTTACCCTGAAAAGAGCCCCTTGGGGATCTTTCATCCGCCGCTGCCGGATCTTGCTCGTGCCTCCAGATGTAAAGGTTGGGCAAGCATCAGAGGAAGAGACCACCAGAGGAATGTCTCAAGCAACAGTAAATGGTTTATTATGGGTCCAGCATTCTGGGGCTCAGAGCTCACTTGAATAGAGCAGAGAGCAATGAGAACAGCTTAAGCAGAGCTTATATGCTTTCCTTGGAGAGGGCAGGGAGGGAAGTTTATTGATGGGTCAGGGCAAGTGGGTGGTTTGCGTGCAAACGGGTGAGGGTATACATTTGCAGTTTGGCAGTTGGGGACAGCACATTCTGGAAACAAGATTAGCAAACAGTCCTCAAGACTTCAACAGTGTTTTGTTAAGCATACAGAAAAACAGTAAGTAACAAGTACCTATTTTATTAACCTTTCACCAAAGCCTAAATGGAAAGTGAGCATGGATTACTAAACACATCCATATCCAGGTTGCCTAACGCTCTCAAATCAATCCTATTGGTGACTACATATTTGTTTCTTCTTAAGATAATATATTCAACCTCAACCCTGTTGAAAATGACTAATCCTATCACTCACTTTACATTTTCCTGATTTCCTAATGTCTCTATTGATATCTGCTTTCCTACATATTTTCCCCAGTTCATCATTGTGACTGACTCTTCACATGTGCTGACATTTACATTCACTCTTTATCCGAAACCCTATTGCTAAAGAACTTTTGGTCCAAATCCTATACTCACTCTTTTTTCTAACATACCGACTATCTTCCTAATCCTAAAGACTATCCCTTTTTGACTGGATGATCTCTTCGACAAGCAATCATCCAAGGTACAAGGTCCTATGCCATTGTATATTGATTTATCTGAGACATCTGTGCAGAACATAATTCAAAGCTAAGTATCCCACTCAACAGCCCAATGCCCTTCCTGGATTCAAATCTTATCTAGATTTCTGTTTTCAAACTTATATTTCACCAATATATTCTTGTAAATATCGCAAGTTCCCAATACCATTATTCATTAAGCAGAATGATTCCTAACTCAAATGAAACATGTTATTAAGCCTAACCATACATTGTTCCCTCAAACTAACTTTACAGAAGAGCCGAGACAGAGTTTATCTTACAATACAGTAATGTAGGGGATCTTCCACCTGCTGAGAACATCAAAGGACCATGCAGAAATTATACCCTGAAGAAGTTGCAGGCAGCTATGAAGGACCTAAGAGGGGAAAAATCATATTCCATGGCAAACAACAGGGTCAGTATGAAGGGATGTGTCTGAATCAGCCTCTCCTTTCATAATGTAGAGAACTGGTGAAACCATGCCTGTGTGGAGAGCTGTTTACAGGTGCCTATGGCTGATATACCATTCTAACTTGTGAAAGTGTCAAAGGAAGTAGGGGCAGCCTCAATTTCATGGGACCTTTCGAAGCAACTGTTAGGACAAAGTGGTGGCCAAGGTAGTGACCTCATTCAGTTCCTAAAGAAAGTGACCTCACCTCTCTTCCTTGGTGATCAAAAAATCTGAAATTGTGATGCAGGAAGCCAGGCACCCAGAGCCAGTCCCAGTCCCAGTCCCAGTGGTCTCACTTGTTTGGATTTACCAAGGACAGAGTCAGTCTTCCTTGGTACCGACTGATATGAGGATTGTCAAATGGCAGAAGAGCTCTGAAGAGGGGCCTTTCCTGAGAAAGCAGGTATTGGTTCACCACTGGCTCCTGACAACTTCACAGTGTTGGCCAAGGAGACCAGATCTGAGAAAGGACAGGCCATTTCAGGGGAACATAGTATGGCCCACCAGTTAGAGGACACTCCAGATAGTCACAGACCTACTTGGGTTAAGGAGGTGCCTTTGTGGGTGTTCAGTGAGTTTGTGCTTTTCTCTCATGTTCTGAGAATAGATAGAAAAGGCAGTTTTTTTGGGTTGGAGTGGACTGTTTCTAGTAAGTCGTTTGACAAGGCTAGTGTTTCTAAGTCCTGAGTATTCCACTGTGTCCGTGGTTGTAGACATTAGAAAAGAGAAGGCATCAAAGGATGTGTCCTGTCTAGTAGAAAACTTCCCAGCATTCATCCTGCCTAATTGAAGAATGGACTTTGGTTTGCCTTATGGATGGGCAACACCTACTAAATTCCTAAGTTCCTGTTTTCTTCCTGAATTCTGGCCACTCTCCAGAATAGTCTCATGGTTTTGTTTCCAAGATATGTACCACCTCCAAGCTCTGAGACATGTCCATATACTTGATAGCTGTAGAGAATGGGAACATCTTAGAAAACTCAGATATCAGTGTGACCCGGAAATTCTCAGTGGAGAAACCCTGCTTTGGTTCATTTGCTTACCTATGGTTCTGTTGTCCTGAATGTCAGGAAGGTCTTTGCCTCAGGCCACCCCTTTGTGAAGCCTGAAGAAAACAGTTTTCAAATGGAAATGAATGGGCATCACCTGTGGATCTTTGCTTAATTGCTTGTAAAAGGATGTGTCTAAATCAGCCTCTTGGCCCTGTATGAGGTTGTGGCTTAGATTCTCAGCACATGATGGATCTAAAGATAGATTGCATGTGTGCAATCAAAACAAAAATGGCCAAAATCTGTCATTGTTGATGAGTCTCTTGCCTTCCTCTGTTAGGATTCTGACCTCTATCAAGTGAGAATAGGGATCCTTTAGGTCAAATGAGTTCTTTGAAGAACTGCAGAGGTGCTTGTGTTTTCTTGTGACTCCAAATCACTTAAAGAATCTATCCCTGAGAGTCAGTAGGCCTCAAATTGGAGAAGCAGGCCTATTGGATCACTCCAGGTTCACAGGAAGGGTGACCATGCCACCCTGACTTTAGGCAAATGAGGGGCAAGGAAGATTATTTCGGACACTCTCTTGGGATGCGTCCCACATGAAAAACTCCAGCGAGAGGTAATGATGAGTGTCTCTCTGGAAGAAGGTGAGGACCATGTGGAAGTGTTTGGGTTTTAATTGTAGTCATTCGTGTGGCAGTTGGAAGAGATGACTGGATCCACCTGGGCTTGAACTCTGGTGTCATTCCCCTTAAACACTCAGTTCTGGATCAATCATCAAAGAAGTATTGCCATGAATTGTGTTAAGAATTTAGGAGGCCATGCATGAGAGTCTCCGTTGGAAACTGAGATCTAGTCCTAGGGTGGCTTTCCACAGAGCACTGGGAATCTCATCCAGGATATCAAATTATTTTTTTCTGAAAGACTTGGAAGCCATATTTGCTAGTCAAAACACACATGGACCTCAATTGTAGACCTCGATGGGCCTGGATTCATGTGACTTTTAGGCCACTCTTTGGGAAGCCTTGCCTGTGAGAGTTCTTCAAATTTTTCATTGAAATGAGCTTCCTCACCATTGAATGATTCCTGAATGATTTGAAAGCCATAGTGCTTCCAACTTCATAATTGAAAATTGGCTAGATAAATACCATGAAATTTTTGAAATTCCAATGACCAGGTGGCAATGAAGAACATTTGGATGTCCTGTTGCTGATCACGAGTGTACCAGACAGTGCCTTGATTGACTGGTTTTGATGAAAATGGTGTAGAACAGAGATCTCAATAATTTGGATCCTGCTGAGTAGTGGGCCTAGAGCAGTGGTGAGCAAATGTGTGATAAAACATCTGAGGTGGGGCCATGTGGATCTGCCATTGGCTTCCAAATGGCTTGTGACTGACATGGTGCAGCCAGCAGACCCTTATATGTAAAGGCAACTTGTTATATGGAGAGGTTTCAGTGCAATGTTCAGAATCAGGTTGCTATGGTCAAGGGGGCATCCTATGTGGTATACAAGCCCTGTTGGTGCATTCTCCTGCAGACCCTGATCCACCACACGTGACAGAACTCGCGGCAACACTCTGTCCCAGTTGAACTCCTTGTATTTCGTGAAGCAAATACCAAACTCCGAGTGCAGCAGGAAGAAACATTAGGAAAAGTGGAGGATGATAAAATGGCTTCGCAGTCCATATGGGGAGACACTTAGCCCCCAGTGGCCACAGTTTACATACAAGAGAGAATTCAGCACTGCTGCTTCATGTTTATTGGAAAATTATAAACCATGTCCTCCAGATCACAGAGATGAAGACGCAGCTTTGATGGTCTCACTGGAAAGGAAGCTAAAGATCCTCACAAAAACATATATTTCAAGTGCCCAACCTAGAGACAGTTTCTCCAGACGTCTTTAGGCAGGCAAATCTCCATGTTTGTAGAGTTTTTACACTGTCCCTTACTTTTGGAAACTCCTCTACAATCTCCAAGGTTGTGAACCCTAAGCATTTTCAATTTCAGATATGTATTCAAAGATTTTCTAACTCTTCTCCTCTAATTGTGTCTTACTTGGGGTGAAGGTAATGTCAAGGCATTGTTCTGAATGAGAGTGGGAAAATTTTTTTGTAGTACACATTTGCATACACATTGATCCATTTTCCAATTTTCCATTCGAAATACTGAATCCCTGACACTAACTCATACCCTACTAGACTCTGACTACTAATCCTAATATGATGGAGAAAAATAAACAAAAAAAATGAAAATACAAGCAGTTCAGAGGAGGCATGGTGTATAGTTGGACTTCCCTCTTGCATGATAAAGGGTCGGTTTTATAAATCTACTCAATTTTTAATTGAAATAGTCCTCCATGTGTTTTTTTTTAAAGAGAGAGTTAGAGAGGAGAGAGAGAATTCTATAATATTTATTTTTTTAGTTATCGGCGGACACAACATCTTTGTTTGCACGTGGTGCTGAGAATCGAACCCATGCCGCATGCATGCAAGGCGAGGGCGCTACGACTTGAGCCACATCCCCAGCTCTCTCCATGCGTTTTTAAAGTTAACAAATATGTGAATTCCTGTCTCCCTTTCTCTGTAGCCTACTCAGCACATGTACTTTTTATATGCACATATAGATTCCTACTTGGTATCACACGTATATTTTTATGAGTTGGCTGACTTGGCAGAAACAAATTGTAAGAAGAGATCAGTCCTCCTAAACGCTGTTGGAACTGAAAATCCAAACTATGGGTGAGCTTCCTATTAGAACAATATTATACATAAACCCATGTTTAGTAAAATAAATATTTTTGCATCTGAGGGTGATATATATTACATGATGAATTACGATTGGCATATATATATTGATACTTTTTAATGAATTTTTGTGTTTTTTTGTATATATATATATATATATATATATATATGCATACACTCTACAGATTTTATAAAATATGAAATATATTTGTCTTATATACACTCCGTAAATTCATTCATGTTCATGTATGTGGATTTATAATCAACTTTTCACAAGATTATTCTCAGAAATAATCATCTACCTGAAATACATATTTGTTTCCCAGTGCTGAAAACTAACTTCAATCAATGGTGCTTACAAATCCTAATATTTCTACAGTAACTGACCCAGTTTAACATCAATGCAAGTATATTCCTATGGGACATGATGTCTATTTTGACATTCATTTTAATTCAACACTGGTACATTACTATTTCTTCAGTTTTTGCACATCATAGGTTATATATTTCATTCACAAGTTCAGAAATTTATAGGAATTTGTTTCACTTTTAATCACTTCCACCTTCAGAACACATGTATTCCTCCATGTTACTTGACTGGTCTTTTCATGAGACTTCTTTCCAAACACATTATTTTCGATTTCCATAATCAATTTTGAAGCTAAACCCACACACTCTTCAAGATAAACCATAACATTAATATTACCATTAGATGTATAAGTGGTTGGAATGAATGTGTGAATATCAATATAAGATTTCCTGTACATTTTCACATTTCAATTCAATCCATTATTAAAGTTGGAACCAGGTATGCTATTTATTCACAGTATGGTATATTAATGCATTATCTCTATATTCATAGACACAGTGTACACCTCTTTGTTCCCCCAATACTAATTTATACCTCTTCAAAACATTGCTCCCAAAAATGGTAGAAGAAATAAACATGTCACCTTATCTATCTATCTATCAATATATATATATATATATATATATATATATATATATATATATATATATATATATATATTTCTTTTTTTATCACAGTAATATTCTGGACACAAAAAACAAAGGTCATACTCATGATTGTATCAAAGCCTAAATGGAAAGTGAGCATGGATTACTAAAAACAACCATATCCAGGTTGCCTAATCCTCTCAAATGTAAATCCTATTGGTGACTACATATTTGTTTCTTTCTAAGATTATATATTCAACTTCAAGCCTGTTGAAAATGTCTAATCCTATCACTCAGTTTATACTTTGCCTGATTTCCTTATATCTCTATTGATATCTGCTTTCCTACATATATTCCCCAGTTCATCATTGTGTCTGACACTTCACATATGCTGATATTTACATTCAATGTCTACCCGAGACCCTATTGCTAAAGAAATTTTGGTCTAAATCCTATACTCACTCTTATTTCTAAACCTACTGACTATCTTCCTAATCCTACTGACTATTGCTTTTTGACTCGATGTTCTCTTCGACAATTAATCATCCAAGGTATAAGGTCCTAAACCATTGTATTTCAATTTGTCGGAGACATATATGCAGAACATAATTCAAACCTAAGAATCCCACTCAAGGACCCAATGCCCTTCTGACTTCGAATCTTACCTAGATTTCTGTTTTCATACTTACATTTCACCTATATATTCTTGTAAATATCACAGGTTCCCAATACCATTATTCATGGGGCAGAGAGATTCCTAACCCAAAAAAAAACATGTTATTAACCCTAAACATACACTGTTCCCTCAATCTAACTTTACAAAAGAGGAGGGACAGAGTTGGTCTTACAATACAGGAATGTAGGGGATCTTCCACCTTCTGAGAACATCAAAGGTCCATGCAGAAATGATCCCTGGAGAAGATATAGGCAGCTATGAAGGACCTGAGAGAGGAAAAGTCATCTTTTATGGTAAACAACCTGGTCAAGATGAATGGATGTGTCTGAATCAACCTCTATCTTCTAAATGTAGAGAAGATGGACCAAATCAGGCCTGTGTGGAGAGCTCTTCCCAGGTGCCTATGGTTGATATACCATTCTAACTTGTGAAAGAGTGACAGAAAGAAGGGACAGACTCCATCTCATGGGACCCTTAGAAGTTACTGTTAGGACAAAGAGGTTGCCAAGGCAGTGACCTCATTCTGTTCCTGAAGGAAGTGACCTCACTTCACTTCCTTGGTGATGGAACTCTCTGAACTTGGGATCCAGGAAGAGAGGCACCCAGAGCCAGTCGCAGTCCCAGTCCCTGTGGTCTCACTTGTTTCAATTTACCAAGCACAGAGTCAGTCTTTCTTAGTACCAACAGATGTGAGAATGGCCAAATGCCAGGAAAGCTCTGAAGAAAGACCTTTCTGAGAAAGCAGGTATTGGTTCACCGCTGGCTCCTGACAACTGCACAGAGTTGGCCAAGGAGACCAGATTTGAGATACAACAGGCCATTTTTGGCGAATATAGTATGGCCCACCATTCAGAGGACACTCCACAAAGGAGGTGCCTTTGTGGGTGTAGGTGTGTGTATGGTTTTTTCTCAAGTTCTGAGAAGATGTAAGAAAGGCTGTTTGTTTGAATTGGCGTGGACTGTTTCTAGTAAGTCCTTTGACAAGGCGAGTGCTTCTATGTCTGTGTATCCCACTCTGTCCGTGGTTGTAGACATTAGAAAAGAAAATGCATCAATGGATGTGTCCTGTCTAGGAGAAAGCTTCGCAACATTCATCCTGCCTGACTTATTAATGGACTGCAGCTTTCCTTATTGAAGGGAAACACCTGCTATCTTTCAAAGTTTCTGTTTACATCCTGAATTCTGGACACTCTCCAGAATTGCCTCATTGTTTTGTGTCCAAGATATGTACTACCTCCAAGCTATGTGATATGGCTATGTACTGGATAGCTGAAGGGAAAGGCGAGCATCTCAGAAAACTCAGATTTCAGTGTGAACAGGAAAGTCTCAGTGGAGAAACCCTGCTTTGTGCGTTTTGTTTACCTATTGTTCTGTTGCCCTGAATTTCAGGAAGGTTTTTGCCTCAGACCACTCCTTTGTGAATATCAATTCAATCCATTATTTAAAGTGGAACCAGCTATACTATTTATTCACAGTATGGGCTATTCATGCATTATCTGTATATTCATAGACACAGGGTACAGCTTTTTGTACAACCAATACTTATGTATATGTCTTCAAAATATTACTCGCAGAAATGGTGAAAGAAATACTCATGTCACCTAATCTACATATACATTTTATCACAGTAATATTCTGGACACAAAATGCAAAGTTCACACTTATTATTGTACTAAAGCCTAAATGGAAAGTGAACATGGATTACTTCCATGTTCAGGTTGCCTAATGCTCTCAAATATCAATCCTATTGGTGACTACATATTTGTTTCTTCCTAAGATTATATATTCAAAATCAACCATGTTGCAAATATCTAATCATATCACTCACTTTATACTTTGCCTGATTTTGTAATATCTCTTTTTTTATTGTTACGATGAGCCAATTTAGTACTTTTTTAATTTTTTTTTTCATCTTTCATACATTTGATTCAAGTGAGTTATGCATTTCCATTTTTACCCCAAATACAGATTGCAGAATCACATCAGTTACACATTCACAATGTTTACATAATGCCATATTAGTGACTGTTGTATTCTGCTGACTTTTCTATCCCCTACTATCCCCCCTCCCCTCCCCTTTCATCTTCCCTCTCTACCTCATCTGTTGTTGTTCCGTTCTCTCCCTTCCCCCCCTTTCCCCTCACAACCTCGTATATGTGATTTCGTATAACGATGAGGGTTCTTTCCGTTTCCATGCAATTTCCCTTCTCTCTCCCTTTCCCTCCCATCACTTGTCTCAGTTTAATGTTAATATTTACCTCATGCTCTTTCCCTCTGTTCAGTTCTTAATTGCTCTCCTTAAATCAAAGAAGACATTTGGCATTTGTATTTTAAGGATTGGCTAGCTTCACTTAGCATAATCTGCTCTAATGCCATCCATTTCCCTGCAAATTCCATGAATTTGTCATTTTTTAGTGCTGCATAATACTCCATTGTGTATAGATGCCACATTATTTTTTATCCATTCATCTATTGAAGGGCATCTAGGTTGGTTCCACAGTCTGCCTATTGTGAATTGTGCTGCTATGATCATTGATGTGGCGGTATCCCTATAGCATGCTCTTTTATGGTCCTCAGGGAATAGTCCGAGGAGGGCGATAGCTGGGTCAAATGGTGGTTCCATTCCCAGCTTTCCCAGGAATCTCCATACTGCTTTCCATAATGGCCGCACCATTTTGCGGTCCCACCAGCAATGTACAAGTGTACCCTTTTCCCCACATCCTCGCTAGCACATATTATTGTTTGACATCCTAATGGCTGCCAATCTTACTGGAGTGAGATGGTATCTTAGGGTGGTTTTGATTTGCATTTCTCTGACTGCTAGAGAAGGTGAGAATTTTTTCATGTACTTATTAATTGATTGTATGTCTTCTTCTGAGAAGTGTCTGTTCAGGTCCTTGGCCCATTTGTTGATTTTGTAATATCTCTATTGATATCTGCTTTCCTACATATTTTCCACTGTTCATCATTGTGACTGAACCTTCAAGTGTGCTGATATTTACTTTCACACTTTAACCCAAACCCTATTGCTAAAGCACTTTTGTTCCAAATCCTATACTCACTCTTCTTTGTTAACCTACCGAATATCTATCTAATCCTACTTACTATCCCTTTTTGACTGGATGTTCTCTTCGAATTTTAATCATAAAAGGAACAAGGTCCTATGCCATTGTATATCGATTTATCTGAGATTTCTGTGCACAACGTAAATCAAAGCTAAGTATCCCAATGAAGGGCCCATTGCCCCTCTGGGCTTCAAAATTACCTAGACTTTCTTTTTTCATTTATATATTTCACCTCTATATTTTTAAAAATATCGCAGGTTCCCAATACCATTATTCATCCAGCAGAATGATTTCTAACCCATATCAAACATTTTATTAACCCTAACAATACACTGTTCCCTCAATGTAAATTTAAAGAAGAGCAGGGACAGAGTTGGTCTTACAATACAGGAATGTAGGGGATCTTTCACCTGTTGAGAACCACAAGTTCAATGCAGAAATGATCCCTGGAGAATATGTAGTCAGCTATGGAGGACCTGAGAAAGCAAAAGTAATCTTCCATGGCAAAATACCTGGTCAGTATGACGGGATGTGTCTGAATCAGAACCTCTCTTCTCAATGTAGAGGAGATGGACCAAACCAGGCCTGTGTGGAGAGCTATTACCGGGTTCCTATGGTTCATATACCATTCTAACTTGTGAATGTTTCACAGGAAGTAGGGGAAGCCTCCATCTAATGAGACACTTGGAAGCAACTGTTAGGATAAAGTGTTTGCCAAGGCAGTGACCTCATTCAGTTCCTAAAGGAAGTGACCTCACCTTACTCCCTTGGTGATGGAACTCTCTGAACTTAGGATCCTGGAAGCCAGGCACACAGAGCCAGTCCCAGTCCCAGTCCCAGTGGGTTCACTTGTTTGGAATTACCAAGGACAGAGTCAGTCTTTCTTTGTACCTACTGATGTTAGAATGGCCAAAAGCCAAGAGAGCTCTGAAGAGGGGCCTTTCCTGAAAAAGCAGATAGTGGCCCACCGCTGGCTCCTGACAACTTCATAGAGATGGCCAAGGAGACCATATCTGAGACAGGACAGGACATTTCGGGGGAACATTGTGTGGCCCACCAGTCAGAGGACACTCCATAGAGTCACAGACCTACTTAGGGTAAAAAGGTGCCTTTGTGGGTGTGGTTGTGAGTTTGTGATTTTGTCTCATGTTGTGAGAATAGGAAAAAAAAGGTGGTTTGTTTCGTTTTGAGTGAACTGTTTCTCGTAAGTCGTTTGAAAAGGAGAGTGTTTCTATGTCTGTGTATCCCATGGTGTCCGTGGTTGTAGACATTAAAAAAGAGAGTGCATCAATGGATGTGTCCTGTCTAGTAGAAAGCTTCCCATTTCATCCTGCCCAATTTATGAATGGTTTGCGGCTTTACTTAAAGATGGGCATAACCTAATACATTCCTAATTTCCAGGTTTATTCATGAACTCTGTTCACTCTCCAGAATAGGATCATGGTTTTGTGTCCAACATATATACCACCTCCAAGCTCTGTGACATGGCCATGTACTGGATAGCTGAAGGGAATGGCGAGCATCTCAAAAAACTCAGATATCAGTGTGACCAGGAAAATCTCAGTGGAAAAACCCTGCTTTGGGCATTTTGCTTATATATTGTTCTGATGAACTGAATGTCAGGAAGTTCTTGCTCTGGCCACCCCTTTGTGAAGCCTGAAGTAAACAGTTTTCAAATGGAAATGATTGGGCATCACCTGTGGCTCTTTGCTTAATTGCTTTGGAAAGGGATGTGTCTGAATTAGCATCTTGGCCCTGTGTGAGGTTGTGGCTTAGATTCTCAGCACCAGATGGATCTAAAGAAAGATCCCATGTGTGCATCCAAAACCAAAATGGCAAATACACCAGTCATTGTGGATAAAGTCTCGCTTTCCTCTGTGAGGTTCCTGACCTCTATCAAGTGAGAATAGGGATCCTTTGTGTCAATTGAGTTTTTCAAAGCCCTGCAAAGGTGCTTGGGTTTTCTCATGACTCTAATTTACATAAAGAATCTATACCTCTAACTCAGTAGGCCTCAAATTGAAGAAGCGGTGCAGTATTAACGGCATGCCTATTTGATCACTCCGGGTTCACAGGAAGTATGTCCAGGCCACCCTGACTTTAGGCAAATGAGGGGCAAGGGAGCTTATTTTGGACACTGTCTTGGAATGTGCCCCTCATGGAAACCTCCAGCCAGAGGTTATGATGAGTATCTATATGGAAAAAGATGAGGGCCATGTGGGAGTGTTTTGGTTTAATTGTGGTCATTATGTGGCTGTTAAAGGAGATGCCTGGGTCCACATGGGCTTGAACTCTGGTGTGATTACACTTAGAGAGTGCATTCTGGATCTGATCTCAGAGAACTTGTGCCATGAATTGTGTTGGGATTCTAGGAGGGCACGCATGAGAGTCTCCCTTGGAAACTGAGATCTAGGCCCAGGGTGGCTTTCCACAGAGCACTGGGAATCTCAGCCAGGATACCACATGATTTTTTTTTTCTGAAAGACTTGGTAGGCATAGGTGACAGTCAAAACACACATGGACCTCACATTGTAGACCTCAATGGGTCTGATTTCATGTGACTTTTTGGCCACTCCCTGGGAAGCCTTGTCTTTAACAGTTCTACAGAGCATTCATCGAAATGAGGTTTCTCATCATTTAATGGTTCCTGTACAAATTGAAATCCACAGTGCCTCCATCTTCATCCGTGAAAAATGGCTAGATAAATACAATAAAATTATTGAAATTTCCATGACCAGGTGGCACTGGAGAAAATTTGGAAAACCGGTTGCTGATCATGAGTATACCAGACAGTGCCTTGATTGACTAGGTTTCATCAAAATGGTGTATAACAGAGATGCCAGTAATTTGGAGCCTGCTGAGTTGTGGGCCTAGATCAGAGGAGGGGAGGTGTGTGATAAAACATCTGTGGTGGGGCCATGTTGATCTTCCATTGGCTTCCAAATGCCTTGTGACTGACATGGTGCAGCCAGCAGACCCTTATATGTAATGGTATCTTGTTATATAGAGAGGTTTCAGGGCAATGTTGAGAATTATGTTGCTGTGGTCAAGGGGAAAAGCTATGTGGAATAGAAGCATTGTTGGTATATTCTCTTGCAGACCCTGACCCACCACACGTGACAGAACTCCCTCAAGCACTGTGTCCCAGGTGATCTTTTTTTTACTTCATAAGCAAATACAGCAGCAAGAAACACCATGAAAATTGGAGGATGAACAAATGGCTTCACAGTCCACACAGGGAGACACTTAGAACCCAGTGGCCACAGTTTACCTACAAAGATCAAATTCAGGACTGGTGTCTCATGTTAATTGGAAAATAAGAAACTATGTTTTACAGGTCACATAGGTGCAGACCCAGCTTTGATGATCTCAGTACAAAAGAAGCTAAAGCTCCTCATAACAACATATGTTTCAAGTGCCCAACCTCAGAGGAAATTTCTCAAGAAGTCTTTAGGCCAGCAGAGCTCCATGTTTATGGAGTGTTCACCCTGTCCCTTACTTTTGGAAACTCCTGTACCACCTTCAAGGTAGTGAACTTCTTAGCATATTACATTCCAGAGAAGTATTCACTGATTTTCTAATTCTTCTCCTCTAATTATGTCTTACTTGGGGCGAAGATAATGTCAAGCCATTGTTCTGGAGGAGTGGGAAGATTTTGTGTGGCACATATTTGCATACACATTGGATACATTTTCCAAATTTCCATTCGAAATACTGAATCCCTGACTCTAACCCCTAACATACTAGACTCTGACTACTAATCGTAATATGATAGAGAATAATAACCAAAACAGAATAGAAATACAAGCAGTTCAGAGGAGGCATGGTGTATAGTTGGAATTGCCTTTTGCATTATATAGGGTAGGAGTTATAAATCTAGTCATTTTTTTTGTTGTAATAGTTCTCCGTGTGTTTTGAAAGTTAACAAATATGTGAATTCCTGTCTCCTTTTCTCTATAGCCTATTCAGCACATGTAATTTTATATGCACATATAGAATTGTACCTGGTATCACACGTACATTTTTGTGAGGTGACTGACTTGGCAAATACAAATTGTGAGAAGAGATCACTCCTCCTAAATGCTGTTGGAACTGAAAATTCAACCTATGGGTAAGCCTCCTAGTTGAACAACATTATACATAAATCCATGTTCAGTATATGAATATTTTTGGGTCTGTGGATGATATGTATTTCATGATGAATTTTGATTGGCATATATATTGCTAGTTTTTAATGTCTGTGTGTGTGTGTGTGTGTGTGTGTGTGTGTGTGTGTATATATATATATATATATATATATATATATATATATATATACTCTCCAGATTTTTCAATATATGAAATATTTGTGTCTTATTTTGCACTCCCTAAATTCATTCATATTCATGTATGTGGATTTATAATCCAATTTTTAAAAAATTATTCTCAGAAATATTCATCCACCTGAAATACATATTTTTTCCTAGTACTGAAACAGTTTTCAGTAAATGGTGCATCCAAATCCTAATATTTCGGCATTGCAAGATGGCTGTGAAGACAGTGTATCACACCCAGTGTACCCTGCCACTGCGCAAGTGAATAATGAGTTAGAGCAATGAAAAACTATCTTGTTAGGATCTTACAGGAAAATGGGTGTTTACTGAAACCTAGAAGAATGATTTCCACCACCGAGGTCCGGTAATTGAGTCTCAAACACAAGCCACTTGTGCAACTGGAGATCCATTCTGATTGATCCGCGTGACCTGCCCTGTGTCTACAAATGGTGAGGCACCACCGAGAAGCGACCAGCAAGCAGGGAGAAACGTTGCTGCGGATTCTGTGGAATCCTGCTGGCTGAGCATCCACTGAGCCCCCAGCTGAATTCGGGATTTCAGACGGGGAAGTTAGCAGTACATTTCTATGCCCCAAAGCAGAAACTCCACAAAGGAAACCAACAGCCACCATCTTGGAGAGCTGAAGTAACCACCACCACTCCCTGACAGATTGCAAGAATAAAACAGGTGTGTGTTTCTCAGCTCATCTCACATACAGAGGGGAATTCGCATAAAATATCTCCTAGGCTTTTGGGGGAGGAATAATCAGAGCAAGTCTGCATAAAGACTGGGGGAAAACTAGAGGCACCTGACCTTCATCTCCCCTTCCCATCAGCGGCAAAAATGAAACTTGTCTAGCCAGTGCGGGGCGATGGGCAAGCGAAAAAAATTAAAACAATAGAGTTCCAGGGTTCCCAATAGACACCCTCCCCACCCAACAAACGGCAGACCCAGAGAACAGTTTGAGCTGCCGAGAAGCATCACTCAGGAGAAATCTAGTCTAGCAGGAGAAATCAGGAGTAGCAGGATAAACCAGGGGACTAGAGGCCAGGCCCTCCTGATGGCTGGCTGGAGAACGCCGGCCCACTGCCAGTGTGACTGGGCAACTGGAGACCACCTTCCTGCTGGCGCCAGCCCACCTGCTGACGCTATGTCTTGACGGCTGGAGAACGCGCGCCTGCCGGCGACCGAACGCGCAACTGTGTGGCTAGAGATCACCCACCAGCTGAAGACAGACCACAAGCTGCCCGCGCTACTGGGTGGCTGGAGACTGCCGGCCTGCCAGCGACCGGGAGCTGAAACCAACCAGAGACAATCCAGTCCACCCACCCAATTCGGACACTCCGGCAAGGAGCCTGGGGCCCACCACAGCAGAGAGGTGACATCACTGGAGCTCGGCCGTCAGAATTCCTTAACAGCGGAATCCACTTAAGCAGGCATAGTCTACCAACACAAAGGAGAGAAAACAGAGATATATAAACCCATAACAAATCTATAGAAGAGAGCAGAAACACAGCAATCAAATAGAGCTGGAAAATGACGTGAACATCATGAAAAAACAAGGGAAAACAAGGTGTACAAACAATGAAGGACAACTTAATACTACAGGAGAACCTAGAAGCATCAGAAACAGGGATAGGGAAAAAACTTAAGTCATACCTAACTCAGATGGAAAGGAATAAGAGAGAAGACATGAGGCAGCAAGTCTAAGGATAAAAGTATATTTTGAAAATGAATTAAACAAACAAATTCAAATGGCAAAGAACAAGCTTTACCAGAAGATAGAGATCTTTTAAAAAATCATACAGTAATTCTAGAAATGCAGGAAACTATAAACCAAATTAAAAACTCAAACAAGAATATTACAAATAGACTAGATCAAGTAGAAGTCAGAACATCAGATAATGAAGACAAAGTTTGTCAACTTGAAAAGAATATAGTCAACACAGAAAACATGCTTAAATCCCATGAGCAACTATTCAAGAGATATGGGATGTCATAAAAAAAACAAAATTGGGAGTCATCGGGATAGAAGAAGGCATAGAAATTCAAACCGAATGAATGAACAACATATTAAATGAAATAATTCTAGAAAACTTCCCAGAGATGAAAGATGGAATGGATTGCCATATCCTGGAAGCCTACAGGACCTCAAACATTCAAAACCATAATAGACAAACTCCAAGACATATAATTATGAAGATAGCCAACATACAGAACAAGGAGAGAATATTAAAAGCTACGAAAGAAAGTAGGCAGATAACATTCAGGGGTAAACCAATAAGGTTAACAATTGATTTTTCATCACAGACATTGAAAGCGAGAAGATCTTTGAACAATGTATTTCAAACACTGAAAAATAATGGATTCCAACCAAGAATACTGTATCCAACAAAATTAAGCTTCAGATTTGACAATGAAATTAAGTCCTTCCTGATAAATAAAAGCTAAAAGAATTCGCAGACAGAACACCAGCATTGCAAAGCATTTTGAGCAAAATACTACAAGAAGAGGAATTGAAAAATAGTGCCCAAAACTAACAGCGGGAGGTATCTCAGTAAAGGGGTAAGAAAAAAACCAAAAAGTAAAAACTACCCAAATTAAAATAAATAAATAAATAAACATGACTGGAAGTACAAATCATATTTCAATTGTAACCTTAAATGTTAAAAATATAAACTCACCAATCAAGAGACATAGGCTAGTAACCTGGATCAAAAAAATAAATCCAACAATATGCTGCCTTCGAGAGACTCATATGAAAGGTAAAGACATACACAGGCTGAAAGTGAAAGGTTGGGAAAAATCATACCACTCATATGGCCCTCGGAAGCAAGCAGGAGTGGCCATACTCATATCATATAAAATCAACTTCAAACCTACATTAATCAAAAGGGATAAAGTAGGACACTATATATTGTTAAAAGGAACCATCCACCAACAAGACATAACAATTATCAATTGGTATGCACCAAACAATTGAGCTGCAATGCTCATAAAACAAACTCGCCTCAAGTTCAAGAGTCAAATAGACTACAACACAATAATTATGGGTGACTTCAACACACCGCTCTCGCCATTAGACAGATCCTCTATAAAAAACTGAATAAAGAAACTATAGAATTCAACAGCACAATCAATAACCTTGACGTAACCGACATATATAGAATACATCAACCATCATCAAGTGGATACACTTTATTCTCAGCAGCACATGGATCCTACTCCAAGTTAGACCATATATTATGCCATTGGGCAACTCTTAGTAAATATAAAGGCGTGGAGAAAATACCATGCACCATATCTGATCATAATGGAATGAAACTGGAAATCAATGATAAAAGAAGGAAGGAAAAATCCTACATCACATGGAAAATGAACAATATTCTACTGAATGATCAATGGGTTACAGAAGACATAAAGGAGGAGATAAAAATATTTTTAGAATCAAATGACAATACAGACACATCGTACTGGAATCTATGGGACACAAAGAAGGCAGTTTTAAGAGCGAAATTCATTTCTTGGAGTTCTTTCCTCAAAAAAAGAATAAAACAACAAATAAATAAACTCACAGTACACATCAAAAACCTAGAAAAGGAAGAGCAAAACAACAGCAAATGTAGTAGAAGACAAGAAATAATTAAAATTAGAGCAGAAATCAACGAAATTGAAACAAAAAAAAAAACATTGAAAAAATTGATAAAACTAAAAGTTGGTTCTTTGAAAAAATAAATAAGATTTACAGGCCCTTAGCCATGCTAAGGATGAGAAGAAGAGAGACAACTGAAATTACTAACATATGGAATGAAAAAGACAATATCACAACAGACAGTACACAAATACAGAAGATAATTAGAAAGTATTTTGAAACCCTATATTCCAATAAAATAGAAGATAGTTAAAATATCAACAAATTTCTTAAGTCATACGATCTGCCCAGATTCAGTCAGGAAGACACACACAATTTAAACAGACCAAAAACAAAGGAAGAAATAGAAGAAGCCATCAAAATACTACCAACCAAAAAAAGCCCTGGACCTGATGGGTATAGAGCAGAGTTCAAAAAAACCTTCAAAGAAGAATTAGTACCAATACTTTGCAAGCTATATCAAGAAATAGAAAAATAAGGAGCTCTTCCAAATTCATTCTCGGAGTCCAAAATCACCCTGATCCCAAAACCAGACAAAGACACTTCAAAAAAGAAAACTACAACCAATATCTCTGATAAACTTGGATGCAAAAATTCTCAATGAAATCCGTGTGAATTGAATCCAAAAGCATATCAAAATAGTTGTGCACCATGATCAAGTAGGATTCTTCCCTGGAATGCAAGGCTGGTTCAATATACGGAAATCAATAAATGCTATTCACCACATCAATAGACTTAAGGACAAGAACCATATGATCATCTCGATAGATGTAGTAAAAACATTCGACACAGTTCAGCATCCCTTTATGTTCAAAACACTAGAAAAACTAGAAATAACAGGAACTTACCTCAACATTGTAAAAGCTATATATGCTAAACCTCAGGCTAGGATCATCCTAAATGGAGAAAACTGAAGGCATTCCCTCTGAAACTGGAACAAGACAGGGATGCCCTCTATCACCACTTCTATTCAATTTAGTTCTTGAAATACTAGCCAGAGAAATTAGACAGACAAAAGAAATTAAAGGCATAAAAATAGGAAAAGAAGAACTTGAATTATCGCTATTTGTGGATGACATGGTAATATATTTAACAGACCCAAAAGGGTCTACAAAGAAACTGCTAGAGTTAATAAATGAAGGATATGAAACCAACACGCATTAATCAAAGGCATTCCTGTATATCAGCAACAAAACTTCTGAAATTGAAATGAGGAAAACCACTCCATTCACAATATCCTCAAAGAAAATAAGATACTTGGAAATCAACCTAACAAAAGAGGTGAAAACCACAGAACCCTAAAGAGAGAGATAGAAAAAGATCTTAGAAGATGGAAAAATGTACCCTGTTCATGGATAGGCACAACTAAATTCATCAAAATGGCGAAATTACCCAAAGTTCTATACAGGTTTAACGCAATGCCAATCAAAATCCCAATGGCATTTCTTGTAGAAATGATAAAGCAATCATGAAATTCATATAGAAAAACAAAAGACACAGAATAGCAAAAGAAATTCTAAGCAGGAAGTGTGAATTGGGAGGTATAGCGATACCAGAGTTCAAACTTTACTACAAAGCAATAGTAACAAAAACAGTGTGGTACTGGTACGAAAACAGGCAGGTGGACAAATGGTATAGAATGGAGGACAGAGAAACCAATCCACAAAATTACAACTTTCTTATATTTGATAAAGTGGCTATAAACATGCAATGGATGAATGATAGCATCTTCAACAAATGGTGCAGGGAAAATTAGAAATCCATATGCAACAAAATGAAACTGAATCCCGTTTTCTCACCATGCACAAAAGTTAAATCAAAATAGATCAAGGAGCTAGATATCAAATCAGAGACACTGCGTCTCATAGAAGAAAAAGTTGGCTACGATCTATATACTGTGGGGTCAGGCTCCAAATTCTTTAATAAGACATCAATAGCCCAAGAGTTAATAACAAGAAAAAAACAAATGGGACTTACTTAAACTAAAAAGTTTTTTTCTCAAGAAGAGAAACAATAAGAGAGGTAAATAGAGAGCCTACATCCTGGGAACAAATTTTTACCCCTCACACTTCAGATAGAGCCCTAATATGCAGAATATACAAAGAACTCAAAATATTAAACAATAAGATAACAAATAACCCAATCAACAAATGGGCCGAGGACCTAATCAGACACTTCACAGAGGAGGACATACAATCAATCAACAAATACATGAAAAAATGCTCACCATCTCTAGCAGTCTGAGAAATGCAAATCAAAACCACCTTAAGATACCATCTTACTCCAGTAAGATGAGCAGCCATTATGAAGTCAAACAACAATAAGTGTTGGCGAGGATGTGGGGAAAAGTGTACACTTGTACACTGCTGGTGGGACTGCAAATTGGTGAGGCCAATTTTGAAAGAAGTATGGATATTCCTGGGAAAGCTGGAAATGGATCCACCATTTGACCCAGCTATCACCCTTCTTGGACTGTTCCCTGAGGATCTTAAAAGAGCGTACTATAGGGATACTGCCACATCAATGATCATAGCGGCACAATTCACAATAGCTAGACTGTGGAACCAACTTAGATGCCCTTCAATAGATTAATGGATAAAAAAATGTGGCATCTATACACAATGGAGTATTACACAGCACAAAAATGACAAAATCATAGAATTTGCAGGGAAATGGATGGCATTAGAGCATATTATGTTAAGCGAAGATAACCAGTCCTTAAAAAATAAATGCCAAATGTCTTCTCTGATATAAAGAGAGCAAATAAGAGCAGAACAGGGAGGAAGAGCATGAGGAAAATATTAACATTAAACAAAGACAAATGGGGGGAGAGAAAGGGAGAGAGAAGGGAAAGCTTATGAAAATTGTAGGAGACCCTCAATGTTACACAAAATCGCATATAAAATGTTGTGAGGGGAAGTGGGGGGGAAACAATGGAGAGAATTGAACAATAGCAGATGAGGTAGAGAGGGAAGATGGGAGGGGAGGAGAGGGTGGATAGTAGGGGATAGGAAAGGTAGCAGAATACAACGTCACTAATATGCCATTATGTAAAAGTGTGAATGTGTAACCGATGTGATTCTACAATTCGTATTTGGGGAAAAAATGGGAGTTCATAACCCAATTGAGTCAAATGTATGAAAGATGATATATCTTGAGCTTTGTAATGTTTTGAACAACCAATAAAAATAAATAAATAAATAAATAAAGGTTTAAAATTTAGTGGGAAGAAATCAGCTAAAAATGGGTTCAGATGTATTCATTTTGCTATGCAGAAACTTTGTTTTGTGTAGTTGTAAATATCACAAATTTATTTTACCAGAAAATGCACATAAATTGAGATGAAAGGATAATTCACGTATCTTCATGAAAAATTCATAGCATTTTCTACACTTTTCATACTTCATTTTTTTCGTGAATATTTTGACATGGACAAGGTCTAGTCTTAGGCTATTCTTCCAGAATACTACCTCATCTGACAAGTTCGTACAATGTGTTGGATTGTTCTTTTCATCTTTTATTTAATAGTTTCTAGCTGATAATGTGTATTTTTCTTATCTTTATTTGGACATTATCTTTGCATTTTATGTTTTACTGGGGAAGAGACTCATCAAAAGCTCTTTATTATATGTATCAACAATCAAACATTTAGAGCATGCAATTATTCTTAATTTTGCATGAAAATAAATTTGTACCATTTTTCTTATAAAGATGTTGTATTATTAATAATGTCCCTACTGTAATAAGTAACTACTTACAAGAAGAATTAAACAATTGACTTTATATCAATTATGAACATGAAAAGTACTAAAATAAGTATTTGGCAATTAATACACAATTGATAGAAATAGAAATCACAAGAACGCCATTTAAAATGTCAGTGCATATGGTCCTTAAATAATAGGTTGTTCAAATAAAATTTCTCTAATTCATAAGAGTTAATATGCCATATTACAGCTTAATGTGATATAAAACCTTAAATTATCAGTATTGATAAATAAGAATGATACCTTTTTACTTAAATATGTTTATTTGATTTTCACTGTAAGATGTTAATTATGGAAGAATTGAGAATTAAGAAAGACTTGGTCTATATTATTTCTAACAGGAAAATCAAAGTACTTTTAAATATATATGTATATATATATAATATATATAATGCATATGCATGAATATAGATACATATGTGTAATAAATGTATTGTAATATATCTATCAGGTGATTATAATTTTTAGATTTTCTCAAGAAAAAGAATGACTATAAAAAACAGTCTTAAACTTAAATTTCATAGCATACTACTGTTTGTAATGACATGAGAGAAAAATAGATATGGAGGGGAAACGAAAAAGGAAGGGAGAGAAGGGGGAAAATGGGGAAGAATGTGAGTAAAGAAGAGGGACATGAGTGTATGATGTTAAGATAAAAGTGGAGGGGCTGGGTTTGTGGCTCAGTGGTAACATGCTTTTCTAGCATGTGTAAGGCACATGGTTCTATTCTCAGCACCACATACAAATAAACAAAATGAAGGTCAATCAACAACTGAAAAAATAAAAAAATAAAAAAGAAGAAATATTATGAAAATTCCAAGCTTTGATGAATGTTAAATAAAAAAAATTATGTTACATAGCCTTATGTAATTTTAGACTATCCAAAATAGTCACTAAATGTTAGATTATTAGTGCTATAACTAAAAATCCATTGATCTTTCCTCTACATTCTGTGGCATGCTAGTGCTAAAATAAATTGTATTATTAATCCCCCCCCCAAATCCTAATATTTCTACAGTAACTGACCCAGTTGAACATCAATGCAAGTAGACATGATGTGCATTTTGACGTTCATTTTTATTCAACACTGGTACATTACTATTTCTTCAGTTTATGCACATCATAGCATATATGTCTCATCAAAATTTCGCAAATTTATAGGCATTTGTTTCACTTTCAATCACTTCCTGCTTGAGAACACATGTATTCCTCCATGTTTCTTGACTGCTCTTTTCATGAGACTTCTTTCCAAACACATTATTTTCGATTTCCATTATCACATTTGAAGCAAAACTCACAAACCCGTCACAATAAACCATAACACTAATATTACCATTAGATGTGTAACTGGTTGGAATGAATGGTTCTATATCAATATAAGATTTCTTACTTAGTTTCAGATATCAATTCAATCCATTATTTAAAGTGGAACCAGTTATATTATTTATTCACAGTACAGTCTATTCACGAATTATCTCTATATTCATAGACACAGGTACACCTCTTTGTACCCCCAATACTAATTTATACGTCCTCAAAATATAGCTCCCAGAAATGGTGGAAGAAATACTCATGTCACCTGATCTACATATACATTTTATCACAGTAATATTCTGGACACAAAAAGCAAAGGTCACACTTATGATTGTACAAAACCTAAATGGAAAGTGAACATGGATTACTAAAAACATCCATGTCCAGGTTGCCTAATGCTCTCAAATGAAAATCCTATTGGTGACTACATATTTGTTTCTTCCAAAGATTATATATTCAAACTCAACCATGTTGAAAATGTCTAATCCTGTCACTCACTTTATACTTTGCCTGATTTTGTAATGTCTCTATTGATATCTGCTTTCCTACATATTTTCCCCAGTTAATCATTGTGACTTCCTCGTCACATGTGCTGATATTTACATTCACTCTCTTAGCGATACCCTACTTCTAAAGAACTTTTGTTCCAAATCCTACACTCATTCTTCTTCCTAAACCTACCGACTATCTTCCTAATCCTACCCACTATCACTTTTTGACTGGATGTTCTCTTCTACATTCAATCATCCAAGGTGAAAGGTCCTATGCCATTGTATATCGATTTATCTGAAACATCTGTGCAGAATGTAATTCAACGCTAAGTATCCCAATCAAGGGACAAATGACCTTCTGGGCTTCAAATCTTACTTAGATTTCTGTTTTCGTACATATATTTCACCTCTATATTCTTGTAAATATCACAGGTTCCCAATACCATTATTCATGCAGCAGAATGGTTCCTAACCCATATCGAACATGTTAATAACACTAATCATACACTGTTCCCTCAATCTAACTTTGCTGAAGAGCAGCGACAGTGTTGGTCTTACAATACAAGAATGTATGGGATCTTCCACCTGCTGAGAACATCAAAGGTACGTGCAGAAATGATCTCTGGAGAAGATGTAGGCAGCTATGAAGGACCTGAGAGAGCAAAAGACATCTCCATGGCAAACAACCTGGAAGGATGAAGGAATGTGTCTGAATCAGCCTCACTCTTCTTAATGTAGAGTAGACCAAACCAGGCCTGTGTGGAAAGCTCTTCCCAGGTGCGTATGGTTGATATACCATTCTAACATATGAAATTGTCACAGGAAGTAGGGGCAGCCTCCATCTCATGGAACCCTTGGAAGCAACTATTAGGACAAAGTGGTAGCCAAGGCAGTGACCTCATTCAGTTCCTGAAAGAAGTGACCACACCTCACTTCCTTGGTAATGAAAGTCTCTGAACTTGGGATCCAGGAAGCCAGGCACCCAGAGCCATTACCAATCCCAGTCCCAGTGGTCTCACTTGTTTGAATTTACCAAAGACAGAGTCAGTCTTTCTTCTTACCTGTTAAGGTCTGTAAACAAGTCAGATTGGCACCTGTTATTTTGCTGGAGAAATGTTAGAGTCTGTAAACAAGTCTGGATGGTGCCTGGCAAAATGCCAGAGGGAGTGGTTTGTGAAGTAACAAAAGCGAGCCATTAAGTGTGAAGATTCCTTATTGGTTGACTGCTGTATCTATTTTATGCTAATGAGATAGGCTGTGTAAAATGTATAAATATCGCTCAGATCTTACAATAAACGGCTCTCATTCCTGCTGCATCAACATACACAAGTTATTCGTCACCCCCCAGGTTATTCTGCTGCAGCGGGACTGCGGCAGATGGTGGCCCGTTACGGGGAGCCCTGGGACACTCACGGGTAAGGGTCGAAAAAAGCTTTCTGTCCATAGATAGGACGGGAGCAATCTGCTCGTCCCTAGGCAGATAGGGCGATAGGAAAAATGACCATTTCGAGAAAATGGAGAAGATTGATGCAGTATGTTTGTGTCTTGTTTTGTCTTGAAATGTTGTATTGTCTTTGTGATGAAAATATGAAAGGGGTGAGAAGTAAATTGATAAGAGAAAAAGGCACCCCAGTGGAACCAAGAATAGTTAGGGCATGTGTTGATAAAAGCCCAGAAACTCTAGTCAGAAAGAAAAAGAAAGTTCAGAAGAAGAAGGATTATCAGGAAAAAAGTTGCAGCAAAAGGCTATTACTGAATACTTTTCGATACTGGAGGGTGCGTGAAATGACAAGGCGGCTGCCACCTGCCCAAGCCGATCATGGCGCAGTAAGAATTTTCCAAGAGGCAGTTGAGGGCTCTTCCCTGCCCCCCTGCCCGGGGGAGCGGATCACCACTGTGAGCCCAAATCTAGACCTGACCTGGAGGCACAGTCTCGCAGGCTTTTGCTCCTTGTGCCCGAAAGAAGTTTGAGCCCAGGACTCTCTCTGGGGCCATCTGGGGCTGCCCAGGATGCTACAGCTGGCAGAAGATGCCACTGGCATCCCTGAAGTTTGATCATTTCCAAGGCCAGTAACTACAATGGGTCTCCCACACCTGCAGGCTGATGAGTAATGAGTACTATTAAGGCTTATTTCAAATGTAAAAAACCTTGAGATAATGTACTAAAATTGTTCAGAAGGTTGTTTTCTTAGTGAAATGCTACAGGATTTTCTTTAGCCATCCGGAGTTCCTGCCTTCGTCCAAGTGCCAGTGAAAACAAAGGTGGAAGAATTTACAATGTTGCTGAGAACTGGAGGAAACTTCGGCTGAGAACCCGAGGAGACTTCGGAGCTATCGCTGTTTCTGCTACTACAACTTAAGCTAGCTGCCTGGAGAACTTACCTGGACTGTGATTTACCTGAACTCTGAGTTAATCTATTGAGACACTGCTTTATCTGGACTGAGACAACAGACTGTAATCTACAACAACTTGTAACTCGGTATCTTTGCTAACGGTGTCATTGCTGGTATAAGTTTTCCAAGGGCTTCTTGCATGGAGCCATCAATTGGATTGGTATTGTAACATTTTGTATCCTCCCTTTCTGTTTCTAGCAGGTTATTTATGGTGTTTCTGTAAAAAACACTATGGTCCTTATTTAAATTAAACAAAAGGGGGAAATGTTAACGTCTGTAAACAAGTCAGATTGGCACCTGTTATTTTGCCAGAGAAATGTTAGAGCCTGTAAAGAAGTCTGGATGGCGCCTGGCAAAATGCCAGAGGGAGTGGTTTGTGAAGTAACAAAAGCGAGCCATTAAGTGTGGAGATTCCTTATTGTTTGCTGTATCTATTTCATGCTAATTAGATAGGCTGTGTAAAATGTATAAATACCGCTCTTATTCAACAATAAACGGCTTCCAGGCCTGCTGCATCAGTCTACACAAGTTGTTCGTCACCCCCCGGGTTATTTTGCCCAGCCAGCCGGGCTACGGCACTTACCTACTGATGTGAGGATGGCCAAATGCCAGGGAAGCTCTGAAGATGGTTCTTTCCTGATAAAGCAGGTATTGGCTCACCGCTGACTCCTGACTACTTCAAGAGTTGGCAAAGGAAAGCAGATTTGAGACAGAACAAGCAATTTTGGGGAACATAGTATGGCCCACCAGTCAGAGGACACTCTGGATAGTCACAGACCAACTTGGAGGAAAGTGTTGCCTTTGTGGGTGTGGTTGTGGGTTTGTGTATCCCACTGTGTCTGTGGTTATAGACATTAGAAAAGAGAATGCATCAATGGATGTGTTCTGTCTAGTAGAAAGCTTCTCAGCATTCATCCTGCCAAATTTATGAATGGACTACGACTTTCCTTATGAATGGGCAATACCTGCTATCTTCCTAAGTTCCTGTTTTCTTCCTGAATTCTGGCCACTCTCAAGAATAGGCTCATGGTTTTGTGTAAAAGATATGTACCACCTCCAAACTCTGTAACATGGCCTTGTACTGGATAGATGAAGGGAATGGAGAGGAACTCAGAAAACTCAGATATCAGTGTGACCAGTAAAGTGTCAGTGGAGAAACACTGATTTGGGCCTTTTGTTTACCTATTGTTCCGTTGCCCTGAATGTCTGGAAGGTTTTTGCCTCAGTCCACCCCTTTGTGAAGCCTGAAGAAAACAGTTTTCTAATGGAAAATAATGAGCATCACCTGTGGCTCTTTGCTTAATTGCCATGTAAAGGGATGTGTCTGAATCAGCCTCTTGGCCCTGTGTGAGGCTGTGACTTAGATTCTCACCACCTGATGAATCTAAGGAAAGATCTCATGTGTGCATCCAAAACCAAAATGGAAAAAGAGCAGTCTTGTGGATGAAGTCTCTCGCCTTCCTCTGTAAGGTTCCTGATTTCCATCAAGTGAGAATAGGTATCCTTTGGTTCAAAAAGTTTTTCAAAGCCCTGCAGAGGCAAGCCCATAGGTGCTTGGATTTTCTCATGACTCCAATTCACATAAAGAATCTAAACCCCACAGACATTAGGCTCAAATTGGAGAAGCAGAGCAGTATTAATGGCAGGCCTATTTGATCACTCCTTGTTCACAGATAGGTTGTCAAGCCACCCTGACTTTAGACAAATGAGGGTAGGGAGCATATTTTGGATACTGTCTTCAGCTGCGCCCCTCATGGAAACTTCCAGCCAGAGGTAATGATGAGTGTCTATGTGGAAGTAGTTGAGAGCCATGTGGGAGTATTTTGGTTTTAATTGTGGTCATTTGTTTGGCTGATGGAAGAGATGACTGGGTCCACCTTGGCTTGAACTCTGGTGTGAGTCTTCTTAGAGACTGAGTTTGGAAATTACTGCAGAGATGTATTGCCATGAATTGTGTTGGGATTTTTGGAGGCCACACATGGTAGTGGCCTTTGGAAACTGAGATCTAGGTCCAGGGGGCTTCCCACAGAGCACTGGGAATCTGAGCCAGAATATCACATGATTTTATTCTTTAAGACTTGACAGCCATAGTTGAGAGTAAAAACACACATGGACCTCACATTGTAGACCTCAATGGGCCTGGCTTCATTTGATCATTTGGCCACTCTTTGGGAAGTCTTGCCTGTGAGAGTTCTCCAGATGTTTCATTGAAATGGGCTTTCTCACCATTTGATGTTTCCAGAATGAATTAAATCCCACAGTGCCTCCAACCTCATCCTTGAAAAATGGCTAGATAAACATCATAAAAATTTGAAATTCCCATCACCAGGTGTCACTGGATACACTTTGGATTTCCTGTTGCTGATCATGAGTGTACCAGACAGTGCCTTGATTGACTGGGTTTCATGAAAATGGTGTAGAACAGTGATGCAAATAAGTTAAAGTCTGTTGAGTAGTGGGCCTAGAGGAGTGTTTTGCAGGTCTGTGATAAAACTTCTGTGTTGGGATTATGTGGATCTGCCAAAAGGCTTGTAACTGACATGGTGCAGCCAGCAGACCCTTGTATGTAAAGGCATCTTGTTGAATGGAGAGGTTTCAGGTCAATGTTCAGAATCAGGTTGCTATGGTCAAGGGGGCAAGCTATGTGGGATAGAAGCCTGGTTGGTGCATTCTCCTGCAGACCCTGACGCACAACACGTGACAGATCTTCCTCCAGCACTGTGACCCAGTTGAATTTCTTGTATTTCCTGAAGCCAATACCAAACTCCCAGTGCAGCAGCAAGAACACCATGAAAAGTGGAGGATTACCAAATGGCTTCACAGTCCACACGGGGCCACACTTAGCCTTCAGTGGCAAGAGTTTACTTACAAAGAGAGAATTCAGCCTTGCTGCCTCACTTTCTTTGGAAAATAAGAAACCATGTTCTGCAGGTCACATAGATGGAGACCCATCTTTGGTGGTCTCACTAGAAAGGAAGCCATAGGTCCTGACAACAACAAATACTTCAAGTGGCCAACCTCAGAGGCAGGTTCTCCAGAAGTCTTTAGGCTGGCACGTCTCCATATTTGTGCAATATTTACCCTGTCCCTTACTTTTGGAAACTCCTCTACCAAGATTGTGAACTCGCAATCATGTTCCATTCCTGATATGTATTCACAGATTTTCTAACTCTTCTTCTTTTATTTTGTCTTACTTGGGGCAAAGATAGTGTCAAGGTATTGTTGTGAATGAGAGTAGGAAGATTTTTGTGTAGCACATATTTGCATACACAAATATGTTCTACACCATTTTCATGAAACTCAGTAAATCAAGGCAGTGTCTGGTATACTCATAATGAGCAACAGGACATCCAATGTTTCTCCAGTGCCACCTGGTCATAGGAATTTCAAAAATTTCATGGTATTTATCTAGCCATTTTTCAAGCATGAAGTTGGAGGCACTGTGGGTTTCAGTTCATTCAGCAAACATTAAATGGTGAGGAAGCTCATTTCAATGAAATCTCTGGAGAACTCTCACAGGCACGGCTTCCCAAAGAGTGGACAAAAGGTCACATTAGGCCAGGCCCATTGAGGTCTACAATGTGAGGTCCATGTGTGTTTTGACTCTCAACTATGGCTGCCATTTCTTTAAGAATAAAATCATGTGATATCCTTGCTGAGATTCCCAGGCCTCTGTGGAAATCCACCCGGGGCCTAGGTCTCAGTTTCCAAGAGTGACTTTCATGCGTGGCCTCTTAAAATCCCAACAAAATTCATGGCAATGCTTCTCTGAGTTCAGTTCCAAAACCCAGTCTCTAAGGGGAATCACACCAGAGTTCAAGCCCACGTGGACCCAGTTATTTTTTCCAATGCAACACAAATGACCAAAATTAAAACCAAAACACTCCCACATGGCCTTCATCTTATTCCATATAGTCAATCATCTTAACCTCTGGCTGGAGGTTTCCATGAGGGGCGCAGCCCAAGACAGTGTCCAAAATCAGCTCGTTTGCCCCTCATTTGCCTAAAGTCAAGGTAGCCTGGACACCGTTTCTGTGAACCAGGAGTGAACAAATAATCCTGCCGTTAATACTTCTTTGTTTCTCCAATTTGAGGCCTACAGATTTTAGGTATCAATTCTTTAGGTGATTTAGAGTCATGCGAAAACACAAGCACCTCTGCAGGGCTTTGAAGAACTCATTTGACCCAAAGAATCCCTATTGTCATTTGATGGAGTGCAGGAACCTAACAGAGGAAGGCAAGAGACTTCATCCACAATGAATGATATTTTTTGCCATTTTTGTTTTGGAAGCTCACATGGGATCATTCTTAAGATCCATCAGGTGCTGAGAATCTAAGTCACAGCCACACACAGGTCCAAGAGGCTGAAAAAGAGCCACAGGTGAGGCCCATTCATTTCCATTTGAAAACTGTTCTCTTCAGGCTTCACATAGAGGTGGCCTGAGGCAAAGACCTTCCTGACATTCAGTGCAACACAACAATAAGTAAGCAAAAGGCCCAAAGCAGGGTTTCTGCACTGAGACTTTCCTGGTCACACTGATATCTGAGTTTTCTGAGATGCTCGCCATTCTCTTCAGCTATCCAGTACATGGCCATGTCACAGAGCTTGGAGGTGGTACATATTTTGGACACAAATCCATGAGCCTATTCTGGAGAGTGGCCAGAATTCAGGAAGAAAACAACAACTTAGAAAGATAGCAGGTGTTGCACATCGATAAGACAAGCTGCAGTCCATTCGTATATTGGGCAGGATGAATTATGGGAAGATTTATACTAGACAGGACACATCCATTAATGCATTCTCTTTTCTAATGTCTACAACAACGGACACAGTGGGATACACAGAAAGAGAAACACTCGCCATGTCAAATGACTTACTAGAAACTGTCCACTCCAAACCAAACAAACCGCCTTTCCTATCTATTCTCAGAACATGAGACAAAACAACAAACACACACCCACTCCCACAAAGGCACCTCCTTCCCCCAAGTACGTCTGTGACTATCCGGAGTGTCCTCTGACTGGTGGGCCATACTATGTTCCCCCGAAATGGCCTGTCTTCTCTCAGATCTTGTTTCCTTGACCAACTCTGTGAGGATGTCAGGAAAAAGTGGTTAGCCACTACCAGTTTTCACAGGAAAGGTCCATCTTCAGAGCTCTCCTGGCATTGGGCCATCCTCACATCATTAGGTACCAAGAAAACTGACTCTGTCCTTGGTAAATCCAAACAAGTGAGCCCACTGGGACTGGGACTGGGACTGCCTCTGGGTGCCTGGCTTCTTGGATACCAAGTTCAGAGAGTTCCATCACCAAGGAAATGAGGTATGTCACATTCTTTGGAACTGAATGAGGTCACTGCCTTGGCAACCACTTTGTCCTAACAGTTGCTTCCAAGGGTAACATAAGATGGAGGTTGCCCCTACTTCCTGTGACACTTTCATAAGGTAGAATGTATATCACCATTGGCACCCGGGAACAGCTCTCCACTCAGCCCTGGTTTGGTCCATCTTCTGTACAATAAGAAGAGAGAGAGGCAGATTCAGACACATCCCTTCATCCTGACCAGGTTGTTTGCCATGGAAGATGACTTTTGCTCTCTCAGGTGCTTCATACCTGCCTACAACTTCTCCAGGTATCATTTGTGCATGGACATTTGAGGTTCTCATCAGATGGAAGGTCCCCAACTTTCCTGTATTGTCAGAACCACTCTTTCCCTGCTCTTCTGTAAAATGATTGAGGGAACAGTGTATACTTGGGGTTAAAAACAGGTTTGATTTGGATTACGAGTGATTCTGTGTGATGAATAATGGTATTGGGAACCTGCAATATTTACAAGAATATAGAGGTGAAATATAAGTAGGAAAACAGAAATCTAGGTATGATTCGAAGCCCAGAAGGGTTTTGCCCTTGATTGGGATACTTAGCTTTGAATGATGTTCTGCAAAGATGCCTCAGATAATTCAATATACAATGGCATAAGACCTTGTACATTGGATGATTGAATTTAGAAGAGAACATCCAGTCAAAAAGGGATATTCAGTAGGATTAGGAAGATAGTCGGTAGGTTTAGGAAGAAGAGTGAGTATAGGATTTGGACCAAAAGTTCTTTAGCAATAGACTTTCGGTTGTTGAGTGAATGAAAATGTCAGCACATATGAAGAGTCAGTCACTATGTTGAACTGGGGAAAACATGTAGAAAAGCAGATATCAATAGAAACATTACGAAATCAGGCAAAGTATAAAGTGAGTGATAGAATTAGACATTTTCAACAGGGTTGAGTTTGAATATATAAATTAGGAAAAAAACAAATATGTAGTCACCAATAGGATTGACAATTGACAGCATTAGGCAACCTGGACATGGATGTTTTTAGAAATCCATGTTCACTTTCCATTTAGGCTTTGGTACAATCATAAGTGTGACCTTTCCATTTTTTGTCCAGAATATTACTGTGATAATGAGGTGACATGAGTATTTATTTCACCATTTCTGGGAGCAATATATTGAAGATGTAAAATGAGAATCGGGGGTACAAAGAGGTGTACCCTGTTTCTAGGAACATAGAGAAAAAGCATGAATAGACCATACTGTGAATAAAATATATAACTTTTTTGAACTTTAAATAATGAATTGAACTGATATCTGAAAAATTAAAGGAAATCGTATATTGATATACAATCATTCATTCCAACCAGGTATATATGTAATGGAAATATTTGTGTTTTGGTTTATCATGAAGAGTGTGTGAGTTTTGCTTCAAAATGATTATGGAAATTCAAAATAATGTGTTTGGAAAGAAGTCTCACGAAAAGACCAGTCAAGAAACCCTGACAATACATGTGTTCTGAAGCAAGAAGTGGTGAAAGTTGAAACAAATGCTTATTAATTTGTGAACTTGTGGATGAAATGTATATCCTGTGATGTGCAAAAACTGAAGAAACAATAATGTACCAGTGTCGAATACAAATGAATGACAAATTACATATCATGTCCCATAGGAGTCTACTTGCATTGATGTTAGACTGGGTCAGTTACTGTAGAATAATTAGGATTTGTATGCACCATTCACTGAAGTTAGTTTTCAGTACTAGGAAACAAATATGTATTTCAGGTGGATGAATATTTCTGATTATCATCTTGTGAAAAGTGGATTATAAATTCACATACATGAACATGAATGAATTTAGAGAGTGTATATTAGACACATATATTTCATATTTTGAAAAATTTGGAGAGTATATCTATATCTATATCTATATCTATACACACACACACACACACACACACACACACACACAACTCACAGACATTAAAAAGTACCAATATAAATGCCAATCGAAATTCATCAGTAAATATGTATCATCCACAAATGCAAAAATATTTATTTTATTGAACATGAGTTAATGTATAATGTTTTTCTACTAGGACGCTCTCCTATAAGTTGAATTTTCATTTCCAACAGCATTTAGGAGGAGTGAACTCTTCTCACAATTTGTATCTGCCAAGACAGCCACCTCACAAAAATGTACGTGTGCTACCTGGTAGGATTCTATATATGCATATAAATATACGTGTGTGAAGAGACTACAGAAAAAGGAAACAAGAATTCACATATTTGTTAAGTTTAAAACACATGGAGAATATTTCAAATAAATTTGACTAGATTTATAACTCCTACCTTATATAATGCAAATGTCAAGTCCAACTATACAACATGTCTCCTCTGAAGTACTTGTATTTCTAATGTGTTGGGTTAATTTTCTCCATTATATTAGGATGAATAGTCTGAGTCTACTAGGTATGGGTTAGTGTCAGGGATTCAGTATTTCGAATGGAAAATTGGAAAATGAATCCAATGTGTATGTAAATATATGCTGCACAAATATCCTCCCGCTCTCATCCAGAACAATGCCTTGACATTACCTTCACCCCAAGTAAGACACAATTAGAGGAGAAGAGTTACAAAATCAGTGAATACATATCTGGAATGGAAAATGCTCAGGAGTTCACAACCTTGGAGGTGGTAGAGGAGTTTCCAAAACTAAGGGACAGGGTAAACACTCCACAAACATGGAGCTCTGCTGGCCTAAAAACTTTTTGAGAAACTGCCTCTGAGCTTCCACATTGAAATATATGTTGTTTTCAGGAGATTTGGCTTCCTCTGTAGTGAGAACATCAAAGCTGGGTCTGCATCTATGTGACCTGGAGGACATGGTTTCTTATTTTCCAATGAACAAGATGAAGCAGTGCTGAATCCTCTCTTTGTAGGTAAACTGAGGCCACTGGGGACTAAGTGTCTCCCCGTGTGGACTGTGAAGCCATTTGGTCTTCTTCCACTTTTTGTGGTGTTTTTGCTGCTGCACTGTGAGTTTGGTATTTGTTTCACGAAATACTAGGAGCTAAACTGGGACACAGTGCTGGAGGGAGTTCTGTCACGTGTGGTGGGTCAGGGTCTGCAAGAGAATGCACCAACTAGGCTCCTATCTCTCACAGCTTGCCCCATTGCCCCCTTGTCCATATCAACCTGATTCTTAATTTTCCTCTGAAAACTCTCCATATAACAAGATGCCTTTACATATAAGGGTCTGTTGACTGCACCATGTCAGTTACAAGAAATTTGGAATCCAATGGTAGATCCACATGGCCCTACCACGGATGTTTTATCAAACACCTCCCCACCACTGCTCTAGACCCACTACTCAGCAGGCTCCAAATTTCTGGCATCTCTGTTCTACACCATTTTCATGAAACTCAGTAAATCAAGGCACTGTCTGGTATACTCATGATCAGCAACAGGACATCCAATGTTTCTCCAGTGCCACCTGGTCATAGGAATTTCAAAAATTTCATGGTATTTATCTAGCCATTCTTCAAGCATGAAGTTGGCGGCACTGTGGGTTTCAGTTCATTCAGCAAACATTAAATGGTGAGGAAGCTCATTTCAATGAAATCTCTGGAGAACTCTCACAGGCAAGGCTTCCCAAAGAGTGGACAAAAGGTCACATTAGGCCAGGCCCATTGAGGTCTACAATGTGAGGTCCATGTGTGTTTTGACTCTAAACTATGGCTGCCATTTCTTTAAGAATAAAATCATGTGATATCCTTGCTGAGATTCCCAGGCCTCTGTGGAAATCCACCCGGGGCCTAGGTCTCAGTTTCCAAGAGCGACTTTCATGCATGGCCTCTTAAAATCCCAACAAAATTCATGGCAATGCTTCTCTGAGTTCAGTTCCAAAACCCAGTCTCTAAGGGGAATCACACCAGAGTTCAAGCCCACGTGGACCCAGTCATTTTTTCCAATGCCACACAAATGACCAAAATTAAAACCAAAACACTCCCACATGGCCCTCATCTTATTTCATATAGTCAATCATCTTAACCTCTGGCTGGAGGTTTCCATGAGGGGCGCAGCCCAAGACAGTGTCCAAAATCAGCTCGTTTGCCCCTCATTTGTCTAAAGTCAGGGTAGCCTGGACACCGTTTTTGTGAACCAGGAGTGAACAAATAAGCCTGCCGTTAATACTTCTGTGTTTCTCCAATTTGAGGCCTACTGATTTTAGGTATCGATTCTTTAGGTGATTTAGAGTCATGCGAAAACACAAGCACCTCTGCAGGGCTTTGAAGAACTCATTTGACCCAAAGAATCCCTATTGTCATTTGATGGAGTGCAGGAACCTAACAGAGGAAGGCAAGAGACTTCATCCACAATGAATGAAATTTTTTGCCATTTTGGTTTTGGAAGCTCACATGGGATCATTCTTAAGATCCATCAGGTGCTGAGAATCTAAGTCACAGCCACACACAGGCCCAAGAGGCTGATAAAGACACATCCCTTTCCAAAGCAATTAAGCAATAAGCCACAGGTGAGGCTCATTCATTTCCATTTGAAAACTGTTTTCTTCAGGCTTCACAAAGGGGTGGCCTGAGGCAAAGACCTTCCTGACATTCAGTGCAACACAACAATAAGTAAGCAAAAGGACAAAGCAGGGTTTCTGCACTGAGACTTTCCTGGTCACACTGATATCTGAGTTTTCTGAGATGCTCGCCATTCTCTTCAGCTATCCAGTACATGGCCATGTCACAGAGCTTGGAGGTGGTACATATTTTGGACACAAATCCATGAGCCTATTCTGGAGAGTGGTCAGAATTCAGGAAGAAAACAACAACTTAGAAAGATAGCAGGTGTTGCACATCAATAATACAAGCTGCAGTTCATTCATATATTGGGCAGGATGAATTTTGGTATGATTTATACTAGACAGGACACATCCATTAATGCATTCTCTTTTCTAATGTCTACAACAACGGACACAGTGGGATACACAGAAACAGAAACACTCGCCGTGTCAAATGACTTACTAGAAACTGTCCACTCCAAACCAAACAAACCGCCTTTCCTATCTATTCTGAGAACATGAGACAAAACAACAAACCCACACCCACTCCCACAAAGGCACCTCCTTCCCCCAAGTAGGTCTGTGACTATCCGGAGTGTCCTCTGACTGGTGGGCCATACTATGTTCCCCCGAAATGGCCTGTCTTCTCTCAGATCTTGTTTCCTTGACCAACTCTGTGAAGATGTCAGGAAAAAGTGGTTAGCCACTACCTGTTTCCTCAGGAAAGGTCCATCTTCAGAGCTCTCCTGGCATTTGGCCATCCTCACATCATTAGGTACCAAGAAAACTGACTCTGTCCTTGGTAAATCCAAACAAGTGAGCCCACTGGGACTGGGACTGCGACTGCCTCTGGGTGCCTGGCTTCTTGGATACCAAGTTCAGAGAGTTCCATCACCAAGGAAATGAGGTATGTCATTCTTTGGAACTCAATGAGGTCACTGCATTGGCAACCACTTTGTCCTAACAGTTGCTTCAAAGGGTAACATAAAATGGAGGTTGCCCCCGCTTCCTGTGACACTTTCATAAGGTAGAATGTATATCACCATTGGCACCCGGGAACAGCTCTCCACTCAGGCCTGGTTTGGTCCATCTTTTCTACAATAAGAAGAGAGAGAGGCAGATTCAGACACATCCCTTCATCCTGACCAGGTTGTTTGCCATGGAAGATGACTTTTGCTCTCTCAGGTGCTTCATACCTGCCTACAACTTCTCCAGGTATCATTTGTGCATGGACATTTGAGGTTCTCATCAGGTGGAAGGTCCCTAACTTTCCTGTATTGTAAGAAGAACTCTGTCCGTGCTCTTCTGTAAAATGATTGAGGAAACAGTGTATACTTGGGGTTAAAAACAGGTTTGATTTGGGTTACGAGTGATTCTGTGTGATGAATAATGGTATTGGGAACCTGCAATATTTACAAGAATATAGAGGTGAAATATAAGTAGGAAAACAGAAATCTAGGTATGATTTGAAGCCCAGAAGGGTTTTGCCCTTGATTGGGATACTTAGCTTTGAATGATGTTCTGCAAAGATGCCTCAGATAATTCCATATACAATGGCATAGGACCTTGTACATTGGATGATTGAATTTAGAAGAGAACATCCAGTCAAAAAGGGATATTCAGTAGGATTAGGAAGATAGTCTGTAGGTTTAGGAAGAAGAGTGAGTATAGGATTTGGACCAAAAGTTCTTTAGCAATAGACTTTCGGTTGTTGAGTGAATGTAAATGTCAGCACATATGAAGAGTCAGTCACTATGTTGAACTGGGGAAAATATGTAGAAAAGCAGATATCAATAGAAACATTACGAAATCAGGCAAAGTATAAAGTGAGTGATAGAATTAGAAATTTTCAACAGGGTTCAGTTTGAATATATAAATTAGGAAAAAAACAAATATGTAGTCACTAATAGGACTGACAATTGACAGCATTAGGCAACCTGTACATGGATGTTTTTAGAAATCCATGTTCACTTTCCATTTAGGCTTTGGTACAATCATAAGTGTGACCTTTCCATTTTTTGTCCAGAATATTACTGTGATAATGAGGTGACATGAGTATTTCTTTCACCATTTCTGGGAGTAATATATTGAAGATGTAAAATGAGAATCGGGGGTACAAAGAGGTGTACCCTGTTTCTAGGAACATAGAGAAAAAGCAAGAATAGACCATACTGTGAATAAATAATATAACTTTTTTGAACTTTAAATAATGAATTGAACTGATATCTGAAAAATTAAAGGAAATCGTATATTGATATACAATCATTCATTCCAACCAGGTATATATGTAATGGAAATATTTGTGTTTAGGTTTATCATGAAGAGTGTGTGAGTTTTGCTTCAAAATGATTATGGAAATTCAAAATAATGTGTTTGGAAAGAAGTCTCATGAAAAGACCTGTCAAGAAACCCTGACAATACATGTGTTCTGAAGCAAGAAGTGGTGAAACTTGAAACAAATGCTTATTAATTTGTGAACTTGTGGATGAAATGTATATCCTGTGATGTGCAAAAACTGAAGAAACAATAATGTACCAGTGTCGAATACAAATGAATGACAAATTACAGATCATGTCCCATAGGAGTCTACTTGCATTGATGTTAGACTGGGTCAGTTACTGTAGAATAATTAGGATTTGTATGCACCATTCACTGAAGTTAGTTTTCAGTACTAGGAAACAAATATGTATTTCAGGTGGATGAATATTTCTGATTATAATCTTGTGAAAAGTGGATTATAAATCCACATACATGAACATGAATGAATTTAGAGAGTGTATATTAGACGCATATATTTCATATTTTGAAAAATTTGGAGAGTATATCTATATCTATATCTATATCTATACACACACACACACACACAC
The DNA here is from genome assembly GCF_048772815.1 of Callospermophilus lateralis. Lineage (NCBI taxonomy): Eukaryota > Metazoa > Chordata > Mammalia > Rodentia > Sciuridae > Callospermophilus > Callospermophilus lateralis. The sequence continues at coordinate 63,757 of NW_027512886.1, read as the reverse complement.
ACACACACACACAACTCACAGACATTAAAAATACCAATATAAATGCCAATTGAAATTCATCAGTAAATATGTATCATCCACAAATGCAAAAATATTTATTTTACTGAACATGAGTTAATGTATAATGTTGTTCTACTAGGACGCTCTCCTATAGGTTGAATTTTCATTTCCAACAGCATTTAAGAGGAGTGAACTCTTCTCACAATTTGTATCTGCCAAGACAGCCACCTCACAAAAATGTACGTGTGATACCTGGTAGGATTCTATATATGCATATAAATATACATGTGTGAATAGGCTACAGAAAAGGGAAACAAGAATTCACATATTTGTTAAGTTTAAAAACACATGGAGAATATTTCAATTAAAATTTGACTAGATTTATAACTCCTACCTTATATAATGCAAATGTCAAGTCCAACTATACAACATGTCTCCTCTAAAGTACTTGTATTTCTAATGTGTTGGGTTAATTTTCTCCATTATATTAGGTGAATAGTCTGAGTCTACTAGGTATGGGTTCGTGTCAGGGATTCAGTATTTCGAATGGAAAATTGGAAAAGGAATCCAATGTGTATGTAAATATATGCTGCACAAATATCCTCCCGCTCTCATCCAGAACAAAGCCTTGACATTACCTTCACCCCAAGTAAGACACAATTAGAGGAGAAGAGTTACAAAATCAGTGAATACATATCTGGAATGGAAAATGCTCAGGAGTTCCCAACCTTGGAGGTGGTAGAGGAGTTTCCAAAACTAAGGGACAGAGTAAACCCTCGACAAACATGGAGCTCTGCTGGCCTAAAAACTTTTTGAGAAACTGCCTCTGAGCTTCCACACTTGAAATATATGTTGTTTTCAGGAGATTTGGCTTCCTCTGTAGTGAGACCATCAAAGCTGGGTCTGCATCTATGTGACCTGGAGGACATGGTTTCTTATTTTCCAATGAACAAGATGAAGCAGTGCTGAATCCTCTCTTTGTAGGTAAACTGAGGCCACTGGGAACTAAGTGTCTCCCCGTGTGGACTGTGAAGCCATTTGGTCCTCCTCCACTTTTTGTGGTGTTTTTGCTGCTGCCCTGTGAGTTTGGCATTTGTTTCACGAAATACTAGGAGCTAAACTGGGACACAGTGCTGGAGGGAGTTCTGTCACGTGTGGTGTTCAGGGTCTGCAAGAGAATGCACCAACTAGGCTCCTATCTCTCACAGCTTGCCCCATTGCCCCCTTGTCCATATCAACCTGATTCTTAATTTTCCTCTGAAAACTCTCCATGTAACAAGATGCCTTTACATATAAGGGTCTGCTGGCAGCACCATGTCAGTTACAAGCCATTTGGAATCCAATGGTAGATCCACATGGCCCTACCACGGATGTTTTATCAAACACCTCCCCACCACTGCTCTAGACCCACTACTCAGCAGGCTCCAAATTTCTGGCATCTCTGTTCTACACCATTTTCATGAAACTCAGTAAATCAAGGCACTGTCTGGTATACTCATGATCAGCAACAGGACATCCAATGTTTCTCCAGTGCCACCTGGTCATAGGAATTTCAAAAATGTCATGGTATTTATCTAGCCATTTTTCAAGCATGAAGTTGGAGGCACTGTGGGTTTCAGTTCATTCAGCAAACATTAAATGGTGAGGAAGCTCATTTCAATGAAATCTCTGGAGAACTCTCACAGGCATGGCTTCCCAAAGAGTGGACAAAAGGTCACATTAGGCCAGGCCCATTGAGGTCTACAATGTGAGGTCCATGTGTGTTTTGACTCTCAACTATGGCTGCCATTTCTTTAAAAATAAAATCATGTGATATCCTTGCTGAGATTCCCAGGCCTCTGTGGAAATCCACCCGGGGCCTAGGTCTCAGTTTCCAAGAGTGACTTTCATGTGTGGCCTCTTAAAATCCCAACAAAATTCATGGCAATGCTTCTCTGAGTTCAGTTCCAAAACCCAGTCTCTAAGGGGAATCACACCAGAGTTCAAGCCCACGTGGACCCAGTCATTTTTTCCAATGCCACACAAATGACCAAAATTAAAACCACAACACTCCCACATGGCCCTCATCTTATTTCACATAGTCAATCATCTTAGCCTCTGGCTGGAGGTTTCCATGAGGGGCGCAGCCCAAGACAGTGTCCAAAATCAGCTCGTTTGCCCCTCATTTGTCTAAAGTCAGGGTAGCCTGGATACCGTTTCTGTGAACCAGGAGTGAACAAATAAGCCTGCCGTTAATACTTCTGTGTTTCTCCAATTTGAGGCCTACTGATTTTAGGTATCGATTCTTTAGGTGATTTAGAGTCATGCGAAAACACAAGCACCTCTGCAGGGCTTTGAAGAACTCATTTTACCCAAAGAATCCCTATTGTCATTTAATGGAGTGGAGGAACCTAACAGAGGAAGGCTACAGACTTCATCCACAATGAATGAAATTTTTTGCCATTTTGGTTTTGGAAGCTCACATGGGATCATTCTTAAGATCCATCAGGTGCTGAGAATCTAAGTCACAGCCACACACAGGACCAAGAGGATGATAAGGACACATCCCTTTCCAAAGTAATTAAGCAAAGAGCCACAGGTGAGGCTCATTCATTTCCATTTGAAAACTGTTTTCTTCAGGCTTCACAAAGGGGTGGCCTGAGGCAAAGACCTTCCTGACATTCAGTGCAACACAACAATAAGTAAGCAAAGGCCCAAAGCAGGGTTTCTGCACTGAGACTTTCCTGGTCACACTGATATCTGGGTTTTCTGAGATGCTCACCATTCTCTTCAGCTATCCAGGACATGGCCATGTCACAGAGCTTGGAGGTGGTACATATTTTGGACACAAATCCATGAGCCTATTTCAGAGAATGGCCAGAATTCAGGAAGAAACCAACAACTTAGAAAGATAGCAGGTGTTGCACATCGATAAGACAAGCTGCAGTCCATTCATATATTGGGCAGGATGAATTATGGGATGATTTATACTAGACAGGACACATCCATTAATGCATTCTCTTTTCTAATGTCTACAACAACGGACACAGTGGGATACACAGAAAGAGAAACACTCGCCTTGTCAAATGACTTACTAGAAACTGTCCACTCCAAACCAAACAAACCGCCTTTCCTATCTATTCTCAGAACATGAGACAAAACAACAAACCCACACCCACTCCCACAAAGGCACCTCCTTCCCCCAAGTAGGTCTGTGACTATCCGGAGTGTCCTCTGACTGGTGGGCCATACTATGTTCCCCCGAAATGGCCTGTCTTCTCTCAGATCTTGTTTCCTTGACCAACTCTGTGAAGATGTCAGGAAAAAGTGGTTAGCCACTACCTGTTTCCTCAGGAAAGGTCCATCTTCAGAGCTCTCCTGGCATTTGGCCATCCTCACATCATTAGGTACCAAGAAAACTGACTCTGTCCTTGGTAAATCCAAACAAGTGAGCCCACTGGGACTGGGACTGGGACTGCCTCTGGGTGCCTGGCTTCTTGGATACCAAGTTCAGAGAATTCCATCACCAAGGAAATGAGGTATGTCACATTCTTTGGAACTGAATGAGGTCACTGCCTTGGCAACCACTTTGTCCTAACAGTTGCTTCAAAGAGTAACATAAAATGGAGGTTGCCCATGCTTCCTGTGACACTTTCATAAGGTAGAATGTATATCACCATTGGCACCCGGGAACAACTCTCCACTCAGGCCTGGTTTGGTCCATCTTCTCTACAAAAGAAGAAAGAGATTCAGATTCAGACACATCCCTTCATCCTGACCAGGTTGTTTGCCATGGAAGATGACTTTTGCTCTCTCAGGTGCTTCATACCTGCCTTCAACTTCTCCAGGTATCATTTGTGCATGGACATTTGAGGTTCTCATCAGGTGGAAGGTCCCAAACTTTCCTGTATTGTAAGAACCACTCTGTCCCTGCTCTTTTGTAAAATGATTGAGGGAACAGTGTATACTTCTGGTTAAAAACAGGTTTGATTTGGGTTACGAATGATTCTGTGTGATGAATAATGGTATTGGGAACCTGCAATATTTACAAGAATATAGAGGTGAAATATAAGTAGGAAAACAGAAATCTAGGTATGATTTGAAGCCCAGAAGGGTTTTGCTCTGGATTGGGATACTTAGCTTTGAATGATGTTCTGCAAAGATGCCTCAGATAATTCGATATACAATGGCATAGGACCTTGTACATTGGATGATTGAATTTAGAAGAGAACATCCAGTCAAAAAGGGATATTCAGTAGGATTAGGAAGATAGTCGGTAGGTTTAGGAAGAAGAGTGAGTATAGGATTTGGACCAAAAGTTCTTTAGCAATAGACTTTCGGTTGTTGAGTGAATGTAAATGTCAGCACATATGAAGAGTCAGTCACTATGTTGAACTGGGGAAAATAAGTAGAAAAGCAGATATCAATAGAAACATTACGAAATCAGGCAAAGTATAAAGTGAGTGATAGAATTAGACATTTTCAACAGGGTTGAGTTTGAATATATAAATTAGGAAAAAAACAAATATGTAGTCACCAATAGGATTGACAATTGACAGCATTAGGCAACCTGGACATGGATGTTTTTATAAATCCATGTTCACTTTCCATTTAGGCTTTGGTACAATCATAAGTGTGACCTTTCCATTTTTTTGTCCAGAATATTACTGTGATAATGAGATGACATGAGTATTTCTTTCACCATTTCTGGGAGCAATATATTGAAGATGTAAAATGAGAATCAGGGGTACAAAGAGGTGTACCCTGTTTCTAGGAACATAGAGAAAAAGCATGAATAGACCATACTGTGAATAAATAATATAACTTTTTTGAACTTTAAATAATGAATAGAACTGATATCTGAAAAATTAAAGGAAATCGTATATTGATATACAATCATTCATTCCAACCAGGTATATATGTAATGGAAATATTTGTGTTTTGGTTTATCATGAAGAGTGTGTGAGTTTTGCTTCAAAATGATTATGGAAATTCAAAATAATGTGTTTTGAAAGAAGTCTCTCATGAAATAACCAGTCAAGAAACCCTGACAATACATGTGTTCTGAAGCAAGAAGTGGTGAAATTTGAAACAAATGCCTATTAATTTGTGAACTTGTGGATGAAATGTATATCCTGTGATGTGCAAAAACTGAAGAAACAATAATGTACCAGTGTCGAATAAAAATGAATGACAAATTACATATCATGTCCCATAGGAGTCTACTTGCATTGATGTTAGACTGGGTCAGTTACTGTAGAATAATTAGGATTTGTATGCACCATTCACTGAAGTTAGTTTTCAGGAAACAAATATGTATTTCAGGTGGATGAATATTTCTGCTTATAATCTTGTGAAAAGTGGATTATAAATCCACATACATGAACATGAATGAATTTAGTGAGTGTATATTATACGCATATATTTCATATTTTGAAAAATTTGGAGAGTATATCTATATCTATATCTATACACACACACACACACACACACACACAACTCACAGACATTAAAAATACCAATATAAATGCCAATCGAAATTCATCAGTAAATATGTATCATCCACAAATGCAAAAATATTTATTTTACTGAACATGAGTTAATGTATAATGTTGTTCTACTAGGACGCTCTCCTATAGGTTGAATTTTCATTTCCAACAGCATTTAGGAGGAGTGAACTCTTCTCACAATTTGTATCTGCCAAGACAGCCACCTCACAAAAATGTACGTGTGATACCTGGTAGGATTCTATATATGCATATAAATATACATGTGTGAATCGGCTACAGAAAAGGGAAACAAGAATTCACATATTTGTTAAGTTTAAAAACACATGGAGAATATTTCAATTAAAATTTGACTAGATTTATAACTCCTACCTTATATAATGCAAATGTCAAGTCCAACTATACAACATGTCTCTGGAGAACCTTTGGATGTCCTGTTGTTTATCATGAGTATACTAGACAGTGCCTTGATTGACTGTGTTTCATGAAAATGATCTAGAACAGACATGCCAGTAAGTTGGTGCCTGCTGAGTAGTGTGCCTAGAGCAGTGGTGTGTATGTGTGTCATAATACATCTCTGATGTGGCCATATGGATTTGCCATTGGCTTCCAAATGGCTTGTGACAGACATGGTGAGGTCAGCAGACACTAATATGTAAGGGCGTCTTGTTATATGGAGAGGTTTCATGGCAATGTTAAGAAACAGGTTGCAATAGACAAGGGAAAAAGATATGTGGGATAGAAGCCTGGTTGGTGCATTCTCCTGCAGACCCTGACCCACCACATGTGGCAGAACTCCATCCAGCACTGTGTCCCTTTTGAACTCCTTGTATTTCGTGAAGCAAATACCAAACTCCCAATGCAGGAGAAAGAAAAACCATGAAAAAGTGGAGGATGACCAAATGGCTTCACAGCCCAGATGGGGAGAGACTTAGCACGCACTGGTCACATTTTACTTAAAAGAGAGAATTCACCACTGCTGCCTCATGTTCATTAGAAAATAAGAAACCATGTCCTCCAGGTCACATAGAATCAGACCCAGCTTTGATGGTCTCACGACAAAGGAAGCTAAAGCTCCTGAAAACAACATATATTTCAAGTGCCCCACCTCAGAGGCAGTTTATCAAGAAGTCCTTTAGGCCAGCAGAGCTCCATGTTTGTGGAGTTTTTAACCTGTCCCTTACTTATGGAAACTTCTCTACCACATCCAAGGTTGTGAACTCATGAGCATTTTCCATTCCAGTTATATATTCACAGATTTTATAACTCTTCTCCACTAATTGTGTCTTACTTGGGGCGAAGGTAATGTCAAGGCATTGTTCTGGATGAGAGAGGGAAAATATTTTGTGTAGCACATATTTGATAGACATTGGATTCTTTTTCCTATTTTCCATTTAAAATACTGAATCCCTGACACTAACACATACCCTACTAGACTCTGACTACTAATCCTAATATGATGGAGAAAAATAACCCAAATAGAACAGAAATACAAGCAGGTCAGAGGAGGCATGGTGTATTTTTGAACTTTTCTTTTGCATAATAAATGGTAGGTGTTATAAATCTAGTGAATTTTTATTTGGAATAGTTTTTCATGTGTTTTTAAAATTAACAAATATGTGAATCCCTGCCTCCCTTTCTCTGTAGCCTATACAGCACATGTATTTTTATATGTACATATTGAATCCTACCTGGTATCACACGTACATTTTTGTGAGGTTGCTGACTCGGCAGATATAAATTGTGTGAAGAGACTACCCCTCTTAAACGCTGTTGGAACTAAAAATTCAACCTATGGGTGAGCTTCCTAGTACAACAACATTATACATAATTCCATGTTCAGTAAAGTATATATTTTTGCATCAGTAGATGTTATATATTTCATTATAAATTTCATTTGGCATATATTGCTACTTTTTTATGTTTCTCTGTGTGTTTTTTTGGTATATATATATATATATATATATATATATATATATATATATATACTCTCCTGATTTATCAAAACATGAAATATATGTGTCTTATATACACTCTCTACATTCATACATTCTTTCATGTATGCATGAGGAAATATAATCAACTTTTCTCAAGATTATTATTGGAAATATTCATCCACCTGAAATACATATTTGTTTCCTTGTACTGACAACTCACTTCTGTGAATGGTGCATACAAATCCTAATAATTCTACAGTATCTGACCCAGTTTAACATCAATGCAAGTAGATTCCTATGGGACATGATGTGTATTTTGACGTTCATTTATATTCAACACTGCTACATTAATATTTCTGCAGTTTTTGCACATCATAGGATATATATTTCATCAACAAGTTCACAACTTTATAGGTATTTTTTCACTTTTAATCATTTCCTGCTTCAGAACACATGTATTCCTCCCGGTTTCTTGACTGGTCTTTTCATGAGACTTCTCTGCAAACACATTTTTTTTTTTTAATTTCATAATCAGTTTTGAAGCAAAACTCACACACTTTTTATGATAAACCATAAATCTAATATCACCATTAGAAGCATAACTGTTTGGAATGGATGATTGTATATCAATATTAGGTTTCCTGTATATTTTCAGAAATCAATTCAATCCATTATTTAAAGTTCGAACCAGTTATATTATTTATTCACAGTATGGTCTATTCATGCATTATCTCTATATTCATAGGCACAAGGTACACCTATTTGTACCCCCAATTAATTTATACGTCTACAAAATATTGCTTTCCTACATATTTTACCCAGTTCATCATTGTGACTGACTCTTCACATGTGCTGACATTTACATTCACTCTCTACCTGAAACCCTATTGCTAAAGAACTTTTGGTCCAAATCCTATACTCACTCTTTTATCTAAACCTACTGACTATTTTCCTAATCCTACTGAATATCCCTTTTTGACTGGATGTTCTCTTCCACATTCAATCATCCAAATTAGAAGGTCCTATGCCATAGTATATTGATTTAACTGAGACAACTGTGCAGGACATAAATCAATGCTAAGTATCCCAATCAAGGGCCCAATGCCCTTCTGGGCTTCAAAACTTACCTAGATTTCTGTTTTCATACTTATATTTCACCTATATATTCTTATAAATATCACAGGTTCCTAATACAAATATTCATTCCAGAGAATGATTCCTAACCCAAATTGAACATGTTATTAACCCTAACCATACACTTTTCCCTCAATCTAATTTTACAGAAGAGCAGGGACAGAGTTGGTCTTACAATACAGGAATATAGGCGATCTTCCAGCTGCTGAAAACCTAAAAGGTCCATGCTGAAATGAGCCTTGGAGAAGATGTAGGCAGCTATGAAGGACATGAGAGAGCAAAAGTCATCTTCCATGGCAAACAACCTGGTCAGGTTGATGGGATGTGTCTGAATTAGCCTCTCTCTTCCTAATGTAGAGAAGATGGACCAAACCATGCCTGTGTGGAGAGCTGTTCCCCGGTGCCTATGGTTGATATACCATTCTAACATATGAATGAGTCACAGCAAGTAGAGGCAGCCTCCATCTTTTGGGAACCATGTAAGCAACTGTTAAAACAAAGTGGTTTCCAAGGCAGTGACTTCATTCAGATCTTGAAGAAAGTGACATCACCTTACAGTTTTGGTAATGAAAGTCTGTGATCTTGGGATCCAGGAAACCAGGCACACAGAGTCAAACCCACTCCATGTCCCAGTGGGCTAACTTGTTTGGATTTAACAAGACACAGTCACTCTTTCTTTGTACCTACTGATGTGAGGACAGCCAAATGCCTGGAAACTATGAAGACTGGCCTTTCCAGAGAAAGCAGGTAGTTTCTCACCATGGGCTCCTGACAACTTCACAGAGTTGGCCAAAGAGACCAGATTGGAGACAGGACACGCCATTTTGGGGGAACATAGTATGGCCCACAAGTCAGAGGACACTCCGGATAGTCACAGACCTACTTGGGGAAAGGAGGTGACTTTTTATGTGTGAGTGTGAGTTTGTGGTTTTGTCTCATGTTCTGAGAATAGTTAGGAAAGCTGGTTTGTTTGTTTTGGAGTGGACTGTTTCTAGTAAGTCCTTTGACAAGGTGAGTGTTTCTGTGTCTATATATCATACTGTGTCAGTGATTGTAGACATTAGAAAAGAGAATGCATCAATGGATGTGTCCTGTCTACGAGAAAGCTTCAAAGCATTCATCCTGTGCAATTTATGAATGGACTGCAGGTTGCGGTATGGATGGGCAACTCCTGCCATCTTTCTAAATTCCTGTTTTCTTCCTGAATTCTGGACACTCTCCAGAATACGCTCATGATTTTGTGTCCAAGATATGTACCACCTCCATCTCTGTGACATGGCCATGTACTGGATAGTTGATGGGAATGGCGAGTATCTCAGAAAACTCAGATATCAGTATGCCCAAGAAAGTCTCAGTGGAGAAACCCTGCTTTGGGCCTTTTGCTTACCTATTCTGTTGCCCTGAATGTCAGGAAGGTCTTTGCCTCAGGCCACACTTTTTGAAGCCTCAGAAAATAGTTTTCAAATGGAAAAGAATGGTCATTACCTGTGCCTCTTGGCTTAATTGCTTTGGAAATGGATGTTTCTGAATCAGCCTCTCAGCCCTATGTGAGGCTGTGGCTTAGATTCACAGCACATGATGGGTCTAAAGAAAAATCCCATGTGTGCATCCCAAACCAAAATGGGCAAAAGAGCTGTCAGAGTAGTTCTTACAATACAGGAAAGTTGGGGACCTTCCACTTGATGAGAACCTCAAATGTCCATGCACAAATGATACCTGGAGAAGTTGTAGGCAGGTATGAAGCACCTGAGAGAGCAAAAGTCATCTTCCATGGCAAACAACCTGGTCAGGATGAAGGGATGTGTCTGAATCTGAATCTCTCTGTTCTTATTGTAGAGAAGATGGACCAAACCAGGCCTGAGTGGAGAGCTGTTCCCGGGTGCAAATGGTTGATATACATTCTACCTTATGAAAGTGTCACAGGAAGTAGGGGCAACCTCCATCTTATGTTACCCTTGGAAGCAACTGTTAGGACAAAGTGGTTGCCAAGGCAGTGACCTCATTCAGTTCCAAAGAATGTGACATACCTCATTTCCTTGGTGATGGAACTCTCTGAACTTGGTATCCAAGAAGCCAGGCACCCAGAGGCAGTCCCAGTCCCAGTCCCAGTGGGCTCACTTGTTTGGATTCACCAAGGACAGAGTCAGTTTTCTTGGTACATAATGATGTGAGGATGGCCAAATGCCAGGAGAGCTCTGAAGATGGATCTTTCCTGAGAAAACAGGTAGTGGCTAACCACTTTTTCCTGACATCTTCACAGAGTTGGTCAAGGAAAGAAGGTCTGAGAGAAGACAGGCCATTTCGGGGGAACATAGTATGGCCCACCAGTCAGAGGACACTCCGGATAGTCACAGACCTACTTGGGGGAAGGAGGTGCCTTTGTGGGAGTGGGTGTGGGTTTGTTGTTTTGTCTCATGTTCTGAGAATAGATAGGAAAGGCGGTTTGTTTGGTTTGGAGTGGACAGTTTCTAGTAAGTCATTTGACACGGCGAGGGTTTCTGTTTCTGTGTATCCCACTGTGTCTGTTGTTGTAGACATTAGAAAAGAGAATGCATTAATGGATGTGTCCTGTCTAGTATAAATCTTCCCATAATTCATCCTGCCCAATATATGAATGGACTGCAGCTTGTCTTATCGATGTGCAACACCTGCTATCTTTCTAAGTTGTTGTTTTCTTCCTGAATTCTGGCCACTCTCCAGAATAGGCTCATGGATTTGTGTCCAAAAAATGTACCACCGCCAAGCTCTGTGACATGGCCATGTAAAGGATAGTTGAAGAGAATGGCGAGCATCTCAGAAAACTCAGATATCAGTGTGACCAAAAAAATCTCAGTGCAGAAACCCTGCTTTGGGCCTTTTGCTTACTTATTGTTGTGTTGCACTGAATGTCAGGAAGGTCTTTGCCTCAGGCCACCCCTTTGTGAAGCCTGAAGAAAACAGTTTTCAAATGGAAATGAATGGGCCTCACCTGTGGTTCTTTGCTTAATTGCTTTGGAAAGAGATGTGTCTTTATCAGCCTTTGGACATGTGTGTGGCTGTGACTTAGATTCTCAGCACCTGATGGATCTTAAGAATGATCCCATGTGAGCTTCCAAAACCAAAATGGCAAAAAATATCATTCATTGTGGATGAAGTCTCTTGCCTTCCTCTGTTAGGTTCCTGCACTCCATCAAATGAGAATAGGGATTCTTTGGGTCAAATGAGTTCTTCAAAGCCCTGCAGAGGTGCTTGTGTTTTCGCATGACTCTAAATCACCTAAAGAATTGATACCTAAAATCAGTAGGCCTGAAATTGGAGAAACAAAGAAGTATTAAAGGCAGGCTTATTTGTTCACTCCTGGTTCACAGAAACGGTGTCCAGGCTACCCTGACTTTAGGCAAATGAGGGGCAAAGGAGCTGATTTTGGACACTGTCTTGGGCTGCGCCCCTCATGGAAACCTCCAGCCAGAGGTTAAGATGATTGACTATATGGAATAAGATGAGGGCCATGTGGGAGTGTTTTGGTTTTGCTTTTGGTCATTTGTGTGGCATTGGAAAAAATGACTGGGTACACGTGGTGTTGAACTCTGGTGTGATTCCCCTTAGAGACTGGGTTTTGGAAATGAACTCAGAGAAGCATTGCCATGAATTTTGTTGGGATTTTAAGAGGCCACGCATGAAAGTCGCTCTTGGAAACTGAGACCTAGGCCCCGGGTGGATTTCAACAGAGGACTGGAAATCTCAGCAAGGATATCACATGATTTTATTCTTAAAGAAATGGCAGCCATAGTTGAGAGTCAAAACACACATGGACCTCACATTGTAGACCTCAATGGGCCTGGCCTAATGTGACCGTTTGTCCACTCTTTGGGAAGCCGTGCCTGTGAGAGTTCTCCAGAGATTTCATTGAAATGAGCTTCCTCACCATTTAATGTTTGCTGAATGAACTGAAATCCACAGTGCCTCCAACTTCATGCTTGAAAAATGGCTAGATAAATACCATGAAATTTTTGAAATTCCTATGACCAGGTGGCACTGGAGAAACATTGGATGTCCTGTTGCTGATCATGATTATACCAGACAGTGCCTTGACTTACTGAGTTTCATGAAAATGGTGTAGAACAGAGATGCCAGTAAGTTGGAGCCTGCTGAGTAGTGGGTCTAGAGCAGTGGTGGGGAGGTGTTTGATAAAACATCCGTGGTAGGGCCATGTGGATATACCATTGGATTCCAAATGGCTTGTAACTGACATGGTGCAGCCAGCAGACCCTTATATGTAAAGGCATATTGTTATATGGAGAGTTTTCAGAGGAAAATTAAGAATCAGGTTGATATGGACAAGGGGGCAATGGGGCAAGCTGTGAGAGATAGGAGCCTAGTTGGTGCATTCTCTTGCAGACCCTGACCCACCACACGTGACAGAACTCTCTCCAGCACTGTGTCCCAGTTTAGCTGCTAGTATTTCGTGAAACAAATACCAAACTCACAGTGCAGCAGCCTAAAAACCACAAAAAGTGGAGGAGGACCAAATGGCTTCACAGTCCACACGGGGAGACACATAGTCCCCAGTGGCCTCAGTTTACCTTCAAAGAGAGGATTCAGCACTGCTTCATCTAGTTCTTTGGAAATAAGAAACCATGTCCTCCAGGTCACATAGATGCAGACCCAGCTTTTATGGTCTCACTACAAAGGAAGCCAAATCTCCTGAAAACAACATATATTTCAAGTGCAAAACTCAGTGGCAGTTTCTGAAAAAGTTTTTAGGCCAGCAGAGCTCCATGTTTTTGGAGTGTTTACCCTGTCCCTTAGTTTTGGAAACTGCTCTACCACCTCCAAGGTTGTGAACTCCTGAGCATTTTCCATTCCAGATATGTATTCACTGATTTTGTAACTCTTCTCCTCTAATTGTGTCTTACTTGTGGTGAAGGTAATGTCAAGGCATTTTTCTGGATGAGAGCACTAGGATATTTGTGCAGCATATATTTACATACACATTGGATTCATTTTCCAATTTTCCATTTGAAATACTGAATCCCTGACACTAACCCATACCTAGTAGACTCAGACTATTCATCCTAATATAATGGAGAAAATTAACCCAACACAATAGAAATACAAGCACTTCAGAGGAGACATGTTGTATTGTTGGACTTGACATTTGCATTATATAAGGTAGGAGTTATAAATCTAGTCAAATTTTAATTGAAATATTCTCCATGTGTTTTTAAACTTAACAAATATGTGAATTCTTGTTTCCCTTTTCTGTAGCCTATTCACACATGTATATTTATATGCATATATAGAATCCTACCAGGTATCACACGTACATTTTTGTGAGGTGGCTGCCTTGGCAGATACAAATTGTGAGAAGAGTTCACTCCTCCTAAATGCTGTTGGAAATGAAAATTCAACCTATAGGAGAGCGTCCTAGTAGAACAACATTATACATTAACTCATGTTCAGTAAAATAAATATTTTTGCATTTGTGGATGATATATATTTACTGATGAATTCGATTGGCATTTATATTGGTACTTTTTAATGTCTGTGAGTGTTGTGTGTGTGTGTTTGTGTGTGTGTGTGTGTGTATATATATAGATATGGATATAGATATAGATATAGATATAGATATACTCTCCAAATTTTTCAAAATATGAAATATATGCGTCTAATATACACTCTCTAAATTCATTCATGTTCATGTATGTGGATTTATAATCCACTTTTCACAAGATTATAATCAGAAATATTCATCCACCTGAAATACATATTTGTTTCCTAGTACTGAAAACTAACTTCAGTGAATGGTGCATACAAATCATAATTATTCTACAGTAACTGACCCAGTCTAACATCAATGCAAGTAGACTCCTATGGGACATGATATGTAATTTGTCATTCATTTGTATTCGACACTGGTACATTATTATTTCTTCAGTTTTTGAACATCATAAGATATACATTTGCCAAAGCAGTGACCTCATTCAGTTCCAAAGAATGTGACATACCTCATTTCCTTGGTGATGGAACTCTCTGAACTTTGTATCCAAGGAGCCAGGCACCCAGAGGCAGTCCCAGGCCCAGTCCCAGTGGGCTCACTTGTTTGGATTTACCAAAGATAGAGTCAGTCATTCTTGGTACCTACTGAAGTGGGATTACCAAATGCCTGGAGAGCTCTGAATAGGGAGCTTTCCTGAGAAAGCAGGTAGTGCCTCTCCACTTTTTCCTTACAACTTTACAGATTTGGCCAAGGAAAACAGATCTGAGAGAGGACAGGCCATTTCGGAAGAACAGAGTATGGCCACCAGTCAGAGGACACTCTGGTTAGTCATACACCTATGGGGAAGGAGGTGCCTTTTTGGGAGTGGGTGTGGGTTTGTGGTTTGTCTCATGTTCTGAAAATAGGTAGGAATGGCGGTTTGTTTGTTTTGGAGTGAACTGTTTCCGGTAAGTCATTTGAAGAGGTGAGTGTTTCCATGTCTGTGTATCCCACTGTGCCTGTGGTAGTAGACATGAGAAAAGAGAATGCAGCAATGGATGTGTCATGTCTAGTATAAAGCTTCCCAGCATTCATCCTGCCCAATTTATGAATGGAGTGTGGCTTGCCTTATGCACGGGCAACACCTAATACCTTCCTAAGTCCCTGTTTTCTTCCTGAATTCTGGCCACTCTCTAGAATAGGCTCATGGTTATGTGTCCAAGATATGTACCAAATCCAAGGTCTTTGACATGGCCATGTACTGGATACCTGAATGGAATGGCCAGCATCTCAGAAAACTCAGATATCAGTGTGACCAGGAAAGTCTCAGTGGAGATACCCTGCTTTGGGCCTTTTGCTTACCTATTGTTCTGTTGCCCTGAATATCAGGAAGATCTTTGTCTCATGCAACCCCTTTGTTAAGCCTGAAGAAAACAGTTTTCAAATGGAAATGAATGTGCATCACCTCTGGCTCTTTGCTTAATTTCATTGGAAAAGGATGTGTCTGATTCAGGCCCTTTGCCCTGTTTTAGGCTGTGACTTAGATTCTCAGCACCTGATGGATATAAAGAAAGATCCCATATGTTCATCTAAACCAAAATGGAAAAACGTTCAATCAATGTGCATGAATTATATTGCCTTCCTTTGTTAGGTTTCTGAAATCCATCATGTCAGAATAGGGATTCTTTGGGTGAAATGAGTTCTTCAAATCTCTGCAGAGGGGCTTGGCTTTTCTTATGACTCCAATTCACAAAAAGAATCTAGACCCCACAGTCAGAGAGCCTCAAATTGGAGAAGTTAAGCAGTATTAAGGGCAGGCCTATTTGATCACTCCTGGTTCACAGGAAGGGTGTCCAAGCCACCCTGACATTCGGCAAATGAGGGGCAAGGGAGCTTATTTTGGACACTGTCTTGGGATGTGCCTCTCATGAAAACCTCCATCCAGATGTTATGATGAGTATCTTTATGGTAGAAGATGAGGGCCATGTAGGAGTGTTTTGGTTATAATTGTGGTAATTTGTGTGGCAGTTGGAAGAGATGACTGGGTAAACCTGGGCTTGAATTCTGCTGTGATTCCCCTTAGAGACTGAGTTCTGGAACTGACCTCAGAGAAGTATTGACATGAATTGTGTTGGGATTTTAGGAGGCCAGGAATGAGAGTTGCCATTGGAACCTGGGATCAAGGCCCAGAGTGGCTTTCCACAGAACACTGGGAATCACAGCCAGGATATTACATGATTTTATTCTGAAAGACTTGGCAGGCATAATTGAGATTCAAAACACACTTGGACCTCGCTTTGTAGACTTCAATGGGCCTGGCTTCATGTGACTTTTTGGCCACTCTTTGGGTAGACTTGCCTGTGAGAGTGCTCCAGAGATTTCCCTGAAATTAGCTTCCTCACCATTTAATGGTTCCTGAATGAATTGAAACCAACATTGCCTCCAAATGCATCTGTGAAAAAATGCTAGATAATTACCATGAAATTTTAGAAATTCCGATGACCAGCTGGCACTGGAGGACCTTTGATGTCCTGTTGATGATCATGAGTATACCAGACAGGGCCTTGATTGACTGGGTTTCATGAAAATGGTGTAGAACAGAGATGCCAGTAAGTTGGGGCCTGGTAAGTAGTGGGCCTAGAGCTGTGTTATGCAAATGTGTGATAAAACATCTGTGGTGGGGCCATGTGGATCTTCCATTGGCTTCCAAATGGCTGTGACTGACATGGTGCAACCATCACACCCATATATGTAAAGGCATATTTTTATATGGAGAGGTTTCAGAGCAATGTTCAGTATCATGTTGCTATTGTCAAGGGGGCAAGCTACTTGAGATAGAACCCTGGTTGGTGCATTCTCCTGGAGACCCTGCGAACCACACCTGACAGAACTCCCTTCAGCACTGTGTCCCATTTGAACTCGTTGTATTTCATGAAGCAAATACCAAACTCCCAGTGCAGCAGCAAGAAACACCACGAAAATTGGAGGATGACCATTGGTTTCACAGTCCACACGGGAAGTCCCTTAGCCCTCAGTGGCCAATGTTTACCTACAAAAAGAGAATTCATCACTGCTGCCTCATTTTTATTTGAAAATAAGTAATCATTTCCTCCAGGTCACATAGATGCAGATCCAGCTTTGATGGTTTCACTACAAATAAAGCTAAAGCTCCTGACAACAACATATATTTCAAGTGCCCAACCTCAGAGGCAGATTCTCAAAAAGTCTTTTGGCCAGCAGAGCTCCATGTTTGTGGAGTGTTTACCCTGTCTCTTACTTTTGGAAACTCCTCTACCACCTCCAAAGATGTGAAATCTGGAGCATTTTCCATTCTAGATATGTATTCACAGATTTTCTAACTCTTCTCCTCTAATTGGGTCTTACTTGGGGCGAAGGTAATGTCAAGGCATTGTTCTGGAGGAGAGTGGGAAGATTTTTCCGTAGCATATATTTGCATACACATTGGATTCAGTGTCCTATTTTCAATTCAAAATACTGAATACCTGACTCTAACCCATACCCTACCAGACTCTGACTACTAATCCTAATATGATGGAGAAAAATAACCCATAAAGAATAGAAATACAAGCAGTTCAGAGTAGGCATGGTGTATAGATGGACTTGCCTTTTGCATGATACAGAGTTGGAGTTATAAATCTAGTCAATTGTTTGTTGAAATAGTTGTCCTTGTATCTTTAAGGTTAACAAATATGTGAATTGATGTCTCCCTTTCTCTGTATTCTTATATGCACATATATATTCCTATCTGGTACCACATGTACATTCTTGTGAGGTGGCTGACTTGGCAGATACAAATTGTTAGAAGAGATCACTCCTACTAAACCCTGTTGGAACTGAATATTCAACCTATGGGTGAGCTTGCTAGTTGAACAGCATTATACATAAATCCATGTTCAGTAAAATGAATATTTTTAGATCTGTGGATGGTATATATTTTATAATGAATTTTGATTGACATATATATTGCTACTTTTTTGTCTATGTGTTTGTTTTATGTATATGTATATATATGTATATTTATGTGTGTGTGTATATATATATATATATATATATATATATATATATGTATGTATATACACTCTCCAGATTTTTCAAAATATGAAATATATGTGTCTTATATTCACTCCCTAAATTCATTCATGTTCATGTATGTGGATTTATAATCAACTATTCACAAGATTATTCTCAAAATATTCATCCACCTGAAATTTGCCCAATGCTCTCAAATGTCAATCCTATTTGTGACTACATATTTGTTTCTTCCTAAGATTATATATTTAAACTCAACCCTGTTCAAAATGTCTAATCCTATCACACACTTTATACTTTGCCTGATTTTGTAATGTCTCTATTGATATATGCTTTCCTACATATTTTCCCCACTTCATCATTGTGACTGACTCTTCACTTGTGCTGACATTTACATTCACTCTCTAATCGAAATCCTATTGCTAAGAAACTTTTGTTCCAAATCTTATACTCACCCTTCTTCCTAAACTTACTGACTATCTTCCTAATGCTACAGACTATCCCTTTTTGACTGGATGTTCTCTTCTACATTCAATCATCCAAGTAAACGTGGTGCGAGCTTCAGAGGAGGAGACTACCAACAGGCTATCTCATGCAACATCAAAGGGTTTATTGGGTGTCCAGAATGCTGGGGTTCAGAGCTCACCTGAATAGAGCAGATAGCCCTGAGAATAGCTGAAGTAGAGCTTATATACTTTCCCTGGAGAGAGAAGGGAGGGAATTGTATTGATGGGTCAGGGCGAGTGGGCGGTTTGCATGCAACTGGGAGAGGGAGTACATTCTGCAATTTGGCAGCTGGGGATAGAACATTCTGGGAACAAATTTTGCAAACATTTCTCAAGATTTCAACAGTGTTCTGTTAAGCATACAGAAAAACAAGATGTGACAAGTACCTATTTTATTAATATTTCATTCCCCACTTCTTCTTCTGGCTAATTTTAATCATAAAAATGATCATTGGAGGGTGTCACATTCAATGTCTGCTAGTGGGGTATTACCATAAGTTTAACTCCTCCAATTTGAGCCTGGAGAAAAGATATTACACGGTTGAGCAAACAGGGTTTTATAGTTAGCAATAATATGAGGATTATTATTGGACCGGCCAGGGTTGATAAATACGTAGTTAACCAGGGGGACTGTGTGAACCAAGACTCAAGCCACCCTTTTGGGCCCTCACTCATTTGTTGATGCTCTTCAAGGTGTCTTTTAAATTTACTCATAGATTTTATTACGACTCCAGTATAGTCAGCATAAAAACAACATCCTTCCCTCAATGCAGCACAAAGCCCCCCTTCTCTAATGAAGAGGAGGTCCAACCCTCAACTGTTCTGTAAAACAACTTCAGAGAGAGAGGTTAAAGTTTCATGCAAAGCCCTGAAGGAGGTTTCTAATATCTTACTTTTGCTCTATTGCTGCTTCTAATTGGGTCATCTTTTGTGTCCCATGGACAATGCCACTGGTTCCTCTGCCCACCCGTGCAGCAACTCCTATTCCTAATAGGATGGCTAAAGTGAGGGATATATGTTCCCAGTGGAACCGGTTGTATGCCCCCCCTATTTGATCTTCAAATGAACCTGCATCATGATAGAGCACTCTGGGACACATCTGCACCATTACACAATTTATCACATATCATGATCATTTCATGAAAACATAAACGATGTTTAAGTATATAGAATTATGCTGTTGTAGGCACTGACAAAGCAAGGCACCTAAGATAGCACTCAAGAGAGGGAAACAGTCCTATTTGGTTGCAACCGGATTCAGAGGGCATTGCTTATATTGTAATCAATTAATCCCATGAAACTCAAGTTTAGGTAGTTTCAGAATTTTGTACCCAACATATAAGGGATGGGGCTCAGAAGTTCACAGTCTTCAGAAGTTTAAAAAAGCAGTATTTGTTTCTGTTTTTCCTTCTGTTCTGGGCAAGTTAACTTTTCAAGGACACCTGGGAGGAGGAGAGCTTTTTCTTCCATTTCTTATTTTCCCCCTGCCAGCTGTTACCATGGAGCCCGGTTGGTAATTTCTTTATCTTAGAAATGTAGCCATCTCTGTGAAGCCCCAGCTGAAGGCCAGAGGACTTGTTCACATATTTTGTGAAAAACTAGTTAGGGGTTGTCTAGCTTAGAAGTACTGAGATTTTTAGCCAGTGGCCAAGTAGAACAGGGCAATACGAAAGAGAAAGTTTATCTACATTAAAGTCTTTATTGGGACTGTTTTGCTGAAAGTTCAAAACTCAGCCATGGTGAAGACTTCTGAAGAAGGTCATTTAAGACTTTTCTGTGGGCCTGGTACAGAGGGGGAAAGACGGGGAAGGTGGGGCTGAGAGCACCTCCGAGGATCTGAGAATGAGGGAAAAGAGAGATGTAAAAGAATAATGCGAAAGGGTATTGGGAATTTCCTAGCAGCAAACTTGAGCAGTAGATCAGGTAGAGCAGAGTGAAAGACGGGAGTGAGGATCCCAAAATCCTGTGAGGGACTTTAAATTTTAGTAACCTGTTTTCAGTGATGACAAAGCAACTTTAAAGGCCAATTATATTACATCTTGGATAAGGGTCTCAGGGCTCTCCTCAGCTCGTTTGAGCATTGGGTTAGCTGGTAAGAGGACCTGGTGGGACCCGGTGAGGGCACTGACAGGAGATGAGAGGAATGAGTCGGTGGAGCGGTACCTATGTACCTGCTACCTCAGAAAGGGGGCGATGGTCTGAGAACTGGTGGAGCTTTGGGTTTCTGATCTAGTTATTGGAGGGGAGAAATCAAGTTGCTGAGATGGGAGTGACATCAGAGGGTCTGTAGCAGAAGGCTGAGGATAATGATCTATTGGAGAAGCATAGTTCAGGATGTGAGTGAGGGAGGGAAAAGGCTTCCACATAGGGGAATTTCCTTTAACTCATTTGAGCACTTGCAGAAGTTAAAAAGGTCATGCAAAATTTGAGGATCTAGAGACCCCTCTGGGTGCCATAGTTTTTGGTTGTCTAATTGGTAATGTGGCCAATGCTGTGTACTGAATTTGATGAAGAATTGGGGTTCCATCAGGCAGCCCCTGTATGCACACATTCCCATGACATACAGAAAAAGTCGGCTTTTCCCCCACACAGCCATTACTCTTTGTGGCTTTGATAGTCTGCCAGGCAAACTTAGTAATCTAGACTAGCCAACCTGCATCTGGCTCGCGTGTCCCTACATCCATAATGTTTGTTTCCATTATCTATGGTACAGAAGGGATTTAATGGTATTTTAGTGGGATCCTCTTCATCAGGGATATCACAATAGGAAATACCTATAGCCAGCTAACAAATGTCTGGGTGGAGAGATGGCCACCAGGTCCCTAAGGGGGCTGTATGCGAGATAGACCATACTTCTTTTCCAGTAGGATTTGTGATCAGCCTTCACTGCTTAATGGGCTGATGAGGGTTAGGACTACTTGTAGCCAAGGGGAGAGTATATAACCTTATTCACATTGCGAATACACAATTTGAAACTGTTACCAGTCTTTTTCAGTTTCCAGAAAGATTCTGTACAGGGAGCAGGCTTGAGATGAGAGGCATGGATCCAGGAAGTGATTCTGTTTACGTTTACCACTGTAGGTGTTATAATAGCACCTGGTATGGTCCTTTTCAGCGGGGTACCAGGGATGACACCTGATATCATCTTACATAGATGAAATCTCTTACTTGATATGGATGTGGAATCCCCTGGTTCCCAGTTGGGTAGGCAGTGGCCAGCTGTTTTCACAGGTATTACTGAGTTCTTTCAAGATCTTTAAGTCTGTCAAGCAAGGGGGTGTGGAAAGGATCTTTAGGTCTTACAGTTGGGCTTAGGTCCCCTACTGGAGGAGGGCCACCATAAAGAATTTCACATGTGGTAAGGTTACTCAAAGAAACAAAGGGATTTTTTCTTGCATGAAACATTGCATAAGGCAGGAGCATAGTCCAATCTTATGCTGATCTCTAAGCTTAATTTCGTTAAGGTCTCTTTAATAGTTCTATTCATTCTTTCTACTTGTCTTGAACTCTGTGGTCTATAAGCACAATTTAACTTCCAATTAATCCCCAGGTTCCTGGCTAACCCCTGACTTACCTGGGTCATGAACATCGGTCCATTGTCAGATCCTATTACCGGCTTAGCTTCCTCCAATGGTAGAGAGGCTTAGTCAGCAGCAGCGGAATCACTTAGAGTGTGTTGTGTGTTAGGGGACGAGGGCAGGGGATAAGGAGGGGGAGAAGAGTCCAGTAGAGTCAAATCTGTGACTAAGGGAGAACAGAGGGTGGAGGAGGAGGAGGTTGAGAGGGTTTGAGAGATCATGGGGGAAGGAGTAGGAGCAGAGGTAGGGGCAAGGAAAGGCTTCACCCATGGAGGAGGAGATTTGCAGAGGTCCTGCCAAGTTAAGATATATGGCTGTTGATCCGGATGGCTATGTGGCGCTGGCTGAAAGACAATACCTCTGACTTTTTAAATTAGTGGGAAGTAGAAAGATCCTTCTAGGGGCCATACGACTCCAAAGATGGGCCATTCTGAGGCACAGAGATTCTGCCAGGTCCAGCGTTTTACTAAAAAAAGAAAGATTCTGAGCCCTTAAGCGGACTTTGGTCCAGTGATCAAGGGTCAGGGACAGAGGCATTGACGTGCTCTGTTCCATAATGAAAGTTCCACAAACAGTAAAAGCAAGGACACACGACACAGATAAGACAAGACCATAAAGACAGGCAATGAACGTCCAACACTGAGACCAGGAATGAGTAGCCGGCAAAACCCAATGGTATGGCAATAACGAATCTAAAAGAAAATATCACTGAGTGGAGAAGACTATTGTTCCTTGATTTCCCGAGTTCTCTGCGGGGTCCTCCAGAGAGGTGCCCTTTGTCTCTGTGACATGTCTCTCAGCCACCGTCGGAGAGAGCCCAGGCTCTTCATCGCCAGCAATTTTGCCAAGCCCTAACAAGAAACCTGAAACCAGAAAGAGGCGCCTTACTTGCTCCGAGAGGAGCCCGTTGGGGTCTCTCTCTCGTCCGCCACTGCTGGAACTCAGTGGAAACTCAATATGTAAAGGTCAGGCGAGTGTCAGAGGAAGATACTACCAAGAGACTGTCTCATGCAACAGCAAAGGGTTTATTTGTGGTCCAGCATGCTGGAGCTCAGAGCTAAATTAAATAGAGCAGAGACCTCTGAGAACAGCTTAAGCAGAGCTTATATACTTTCCTTGGAGAGGGAAGAGAGGGAAGTTCAGTGATGAGTAAGGGCGAGTGGGCGGTTTGCATGACACCGAGTGAGGGAGTACATTCTGCAGTTCGGCTGTTGGGAACAGTACATTCTAGAACAAGATTAGCAAACATTTCTCAAGATTTCAACAGTGTTTTGTTAAGCATACAGAAAAACAGGAAGTGACAAGTACCTATTTTATTAATTTTATTAACCTTTCACTACCGACTATGCCTTTTTGACTTGATGTTCCTTCTACATTAATTCATGCAACGTACAAGGTGCTATGCCATTGTATATCGATTTATCTGAGACAACTCTGCAGAACGTAATTCAACACCACGTATCCCTATCAAGGGCCCAATGCCCTTCTGGGCTTCAAATCAGACTTAAATTTCTTTTTTTCATACATATATTTCACCTATATATTCTTCTACACATAGCAAGTTCCCAATACGATCATTCATCCAGCAAAATGATTTCTAACCCAAATCGAGCATGTTTTTAACCATAACCGGACACTGTTCCCTCAATCTAACTTTACAGAAGAGCAGGGCAGGAGTTGATATTACAATACAGAAATGTAGAAAAACTTCCACCTGCTGAGAACCTCAAAGGTCCATGCAGAAATGATCCCTGGAGAAGATGTAGGAAGCAATAAAGGACCTGAGAGACCAAAAGTCATCTTCCATGGCAAACAACCCGGTCAGGATAAAAGGTTGTGTCTGAATCAGATTTTTTTTTAATGTAGAGATCATGGACCAAACCAGGCCTGTGTGGAGATCTATTCCTTGGTGCCTTTGGTTGATATACCATTCTAACTTGTGAAAATGTCACAGGAAGTAGGGGCAGCCTCAATCTCTTGGGACCCTTGGAAGCAACAGTTAGGACAAAGTGGCTGCCAAGACAGTGCCCTCATTCAGTTCAGGAAGGAAGTGACCTCACCTCACTTTCTTGGTGATGGAACTCTCTGAACGTGGGATCCAGGAAGCCAGGCACACAGAGCCAGTCCCAGTCCCAGTCCCAGTGGTCTCACTTGTTTTGATTTACCAAGGACAGGGTCAGTATTTTTTGGTACCTACAGATGTGAGGAAGGCCAAATGCCAGGAAAGCTCGGATGCAGGGCTTTTCATGAGAAAGCAGGTAGTAGCTCACCGTTGGCTCCTAAGAAGTTCACAGAGTTGGCCAAGGAGACAAGATCTGAGACAGGAAAGGCCATTTTGGGGGAACATATTATGGCCCACAAGTCAGAGGACACTCTGGATAGTCACAAACCTACTTAGGGGAAGGAGGTGCCTTTGTGGGTGTGGTTGTGGGTTTGTGGTTTTGTCTCATTTTCTGAGAATAGGTAGGACAGTCGGTTTGTTTCATTTGAAGTGGACTGTTTCTAGTAAGTCTTTTCACAGGGCGAGTGTTTCTATGTCTGTGTATTCCACTGTTTCCGTGGTTGTAGACATTAGAAAAGAGAATCCATCAATGGATGTGTCGTGTCTAGTAGAAATCTTCTCAGCATTCATATTGCCCAGTTTATGAATGGACTGTAGCTTGCCTTATCGATGAGCAACACCTGCTACCTTCCTAAGTTTCTATTTTCGTCCTGAATTCCGGCCAATCTCAAGAATAGGCCCATGGTTTTGTGTCCAAGATATGTACCACCTACAAGCTCTGTGACATGGCCATGTACTGGATAGCTGTAGGGGATGGCGAGCATCTCAGAAAACTCAGATATCAGTGTGACCAGGAAAGTCTCAGAGGAGAAACCCTGCTTTCGGCCTTTTGCTAACCTATTGTTCTGTTGCCCTGAATGTCAGGAAGTTCTTTGCCTCAGGCCACCCCTTTGTGAAGCCTGAAGAAAACAGTTTTCAAATGGAAATGAATGGGCATACCTGTGGCACTTTCCTTAATTGCTTTGGAAAGGGATGTGTCTGAATCAGGCCCTTGGCCCTGTGTGTGGCTGTGGCTTAGATTCTCAGCACCTGATGGATCTAAAGAAAGTTACCATGTGTGCATCCAAAAGAAAATTCGCCAAAAGAGCAATTATTGGGAGGAAGTCTCTCGACTTCCTCTGTAAGGTTCCTGACTTCCATCAAGTGAGAATGGGATCCTTTGGGTCAAAAGAGTTCTACAAAACCTGCAGAGGCTAGCCCATTGTGCTTGGGTTTTCTCATGACTAAAATTCACATAAAGAATCTAAACCCCACAGACAGTAGTCCTCAAATTGGAGCGGTATTAACAGCAGGCCTATTTGATCACTTTTGGTTCACCGGATGGGTGTCCAGGCCACCTTGACTTTAGGCAAATGAGGGGCAAAGGAGCTTATTTGGGACACTGTCTTGGTCTGCACCCCTCATGGAAACCTCCAGCCAGATTATGATGAGTGTCTATATGAAAGAAGATGAGGGCCATATGGGAGGGTTCTTGTTTTAATTGTGGTAATTTGTGTGGTAGTTGGAAGAGATGACTGGGTCCACCAGGGCTTGAACTCTGGTGTGATTCCCCTTAGAGACTGAGTTCTGGAACTGACCTCAGAGAAGTATTGCCATGAATAGTGTTGGGATTTTAGGAGACCACGCATGAGAATCGCTTTTGGAAACTGAGATCTAGGCCCAGGATGGCTTTCCACAGAGCTCAGGGATTCTGAGCCAGGATATCACATGTTTTAATTCTTAAAGACTTGGTAGCCATAATTGAGAGTCCAAACACACATGGACCTCACATTGTATACCTCAATGGGCCTGGATTCATGTTTCCTTCTGGCCACTCTTTGGGAAGGCTTGCCTGTGAGTGTTCTCCAGAGCTTTCATTGAAATGAGCTTCCTCACCATTTAATGGTTCCTGAATTAAATGAAACCCACAGTGCCTCCAACTTCATCCTTGAAAAATGACTAGATTAATACCATGAAATTTTTGAAATCCCCATGACCAGGTGGCACTGGATAACCTTTAGATATCCTGTTGCTGATCATGAGTATAACAAACAGTGCCTTGATTGACTGAGTTTCGTGAAAATGGTGTAGAACAGAGATGCCAGTAAGTTGGAGCCTGCTGGGTAGTGGGCGTAGAGCAGTGGACTATAGGTGTGTAAATAAATATTTTTGGTAGGAACACCTGGATCTTCCATTGGCTTCCAAATCTTGCGACTGACATGGTGCAGGCAGCAGACCTTTATATGTAAAGGCATCTTGTTATATGTAGAGGTTTCAGGGCAATGTTCAGAATCAGGTTGCTATAGTCAAGGGGAAAGCTATGTGGGATAGAAGCCTGGTTCGTACATTCTCTTGCCGACCCTGACCAACCACACATGACAGAACTCCCTCCAGCATTGTGTCCCAGTTGAACATATTGTATTTCATGAAGCAAATACCAAATTCCCAGTGCAGCAGTAAGAAACACCCTGAAAAGTGGAGGATGACCAAATGGCTTCACAGACCACACGGGAAGACACTTAGCTCCCAGTAGCAACAGTTTACTTACAAAGGGAGTTTTCAGACCTGCTGCCTCATGTTCATTACAAAATAAAGAACCATGTCCTCCAGGTCACATAGATGCAGACCCAGATTGCAGAATCACATCAGTTGCAGAACCATTGATTTAAATATTGCCATACATATATTTCTTGTGCCTAACCTCAGAGGAAGTTTCTCAATAAGTCTTTAGGTCAGCACAGCTCCATGTTTCTGAAGTGTTTACCATCTCCCATACTTTTGTAAACTGTTTTACCACCTCCAGTGTTGTGAACTCCTGAGCATTTTTCATTCCACATATGTATTCACAGGTTTTCTAACTCCTCTCCTCTAATTGTGTCTTACTTTTAGCGATGGTTATGTCAAGGTATTGTTCTGGATAAGAGAGGGAAGATTTTTGTGTATCACATGTTTGCATACACATTAGATTCATTTTCCTATTTTCCATTTGAAATACTGAATCCCTGACACTAACCCATACCCTACTAGACTCTGACTACTAATCCTAATATCTTGGAGAAAAAAAAACCTAACTGAATAGAAGTACAGTCCTTTTATAGGAAGCATGGTGTATATTTGCATTTGTCTTCCTCTTTATCAAGAGTATGTGTTTTAAATTTAGTAAACTTTTCATTTTAATATTTCTCCATGATTTTTTAAAGTTATCACATATGTAAATTCCTGTCTCCCTTTCTCTGTATCCTATTCAGCACATGTAATTTTTTATGCATATACAATATCCTACCTGGTATCACACGTACATTCTTGTAAGATCACTGACTTTGGAATATAAAAATTGTGAGAAGAGATGACTCTCCCTAAATAATGATGGAACTGAAAATTCCACCTATGGGTGAGCTTCCTAGTGAAAAACACTATACATAAATCCATGTTCAGTAAAATGAATATTTTTGGATTTGTGAATGAATTATATTTCATGATGAATATCGATTGGCATATATATTGCTAAATATTAATGTGTGTGTGCATGTGTGTGTGTGTGTGTGTGCGTGTGTGTGTGTGTGTATATTCTACGGATTTTAAAAAAATATGAAAAATATGTGTCTTATTATACACTCCCTAAATTCATTCATATTCATTTATGTTCATTTAAATTCAAATTTTCACAAGATTATTCTCAGTAATATTCATAAACCTGAAATATATTTTGGTTTCCTACTACTGAAAAGTTAGTTCAGTGGATGGTGCTTAAAAATCCTAATATTTCTACAGTAACTGACCCAGTTTAACATCAATGCAAGTAGATTGCTATGGGACATGATGTGTAATTTGAAGTTCATTTTTACTCAACACTGGTACATTACTATTTCTTCAGTTTATGGACATCATAGGATGTATTTTTTCATCCAGAAATTCACAAATTTTTTTGGCATTTGGTTCACTTTCAATTACTTACTACTTCAGAACACATGTATTCCTCCATGTTTCTTTACTGGTCTTTTCACTAGACTTCTTTCTAAACACATTATTTTCGATTCCATAATCATTTTTGAAGCAAAACTCACTCTTCACGACAAACCGTAACCCTAATAATACCATTGCATATATAACTCGTTGGAATGATGGTATATATATCAATATAAGATTTCCAATATATTTTCAGATGCAAACTCAATCCATTATTTAATGTTGGATCCAGTTACATACTTTATTCACAATATGGTCTATTCATGCATCATCTCAATAATCATCAACACAAGGTACACCTATTTGTATCCCCAGTACTAATTTATAAGTTTCCAGAATATTACTCCCCTTTATGGTGGAAGAAATACTTATGTCACCTGATCTACATATACATTTTACCACAGTAGTATTCTGGACACAAAATGCAAAGGTCACACATATGATTGTACCAAAGCCTAAATGGAAAGTGACCATGGATTACTAAAAGCATCTATGTCCAGGGTGCCTACTGCTCTCAAATGTCAATCCTATTGGTTACTACATATTTGTTTCTTCCTAAGATTATATATTTAACCTCAAGCCTGTTGAAAATATCTAATCCTATCACTCACTTTATACTTTGCCTGATTTCCTAATGCCCCTATTGATATCTGCTTTCCTACATATTTTTCCCAGTTCATCATTGTGACTGTCTCTTCACATGTGCTGACATTTACATTCACCCTCTAACTGAAAACC
Source organism: Callospermophilus lateralis (assembly GCF_048772815.1). Lineage (NCBI taxonomy): Eukaryota > Metazoa > Chordata > Mammalia > Rodentia > Sciuridae > Callospermophilus > Callospermophilus lateralis. The sequence goes on along the minus strand of NW_027512886.1, from coordinate 34,863 downwards.
AATTGCTAAAGAACTTTTGGTCCAACTCCGAGACTCACTCTTCTTCCTAAACCTACTGACTATCTTCCTAATCCTACAGACTATCCCTTTTTGACTGGATGTTCTCTTCTACTTTCAATCATCCGAGGTATAGGGTCCTATGCCATTGTATATCGATTTATCTGAGACCTCGGTGCAGAACATAATTCAATCTAAGTATACCAATCAAGGGCCCAATGCCTTTCTGGGCTTCAAATCTTTCCCAGATCTCTGATCTCATACATATATTTCACATTTATATTCTTATAAATATCACAGGTTCCCAATACCGTAATTCATCCAGCAGAATGACTCCTAACCCAAATCGAACATGCTATTAACACTAACCATACACTGTTCCCTCAATCTCACTTTACAGAAGAGCAGGGACAGAGTTGGTCTTAAAATCCAGGAAGGTAGGGTATCATCCACCAGCTGAGAACCTCAAAGGTCCCTGCAGAAATAATCCCTTGAGTAGGTGTAGGCAGGTATGAAGGATCTGAGAGAGCAAAAGTCATCTTCCATGGCAAACAACCTGGTCAGGTTGAAGGGATGTGTCTGAATTAGCCTCTCTCTTCCTAATGTAGAGAAGATGGACCAAACCATGCCTGTGTGGAGAGCTGTTCCCCGGTGCCTATGGTTGATATACCATCCTAACTTATGAATGAGTCACAGCAAGTAGAGGCAGACTCCATCTTTTGGGAACCTTGGAAGCAACTGTTAAAACAAAGTGGTTTCCAAGGCAGTGACTTCATTCAGTTCTTGAAGGAAGTGACCTCACCTTACATTATTGGTGATGAAAGTCTGTGATCTTGGGATCCAGGAAACCAGGCACACAGAGTCAAACCCACTCCATGTCCCAGTGGGCTCACTTGTTTGGATTTAACAAGACAGAGTCACTCTTTCTTGGTACCTACTGATGTGAGGACAGCCAAATGCCTGGAAACTATGAAGACTGGCCTTTCCAGAGAAAGCAGATAGTTTCTCACCACGGGCTCCTGACAACTTCACAGAGTTTGCTAAAGAGACCAGATCGGAGACAGGACACGCCATTTTTGGGGAACATAGTATGGCCCACAAGTCAGAGGACACTCCGGATAGACACAGACCTACTTGGGGGAAAGAGGTGCCTTTTTGGGTGTGAGTGTGAGTTTGTGGTTTTGTCTCATGTTCTGAGAATAGTTAGGAAAGCTGGTTTGTTTGTTTTGGAGTGGACTGTTTCTAGTAAGTCCTTTGACAACGTGAGTGTTTCTGTGTCTATATATCATACTGTGTCCGTGATTGTAGACAGTAGAAATGAGAATGCATCAATGGATGTGTCCTGTCTACGAGAAAGCTTCAAAGCATTCATCCTGTGCAATTTATGAATGGACTGCAGGTTGCCGTATGGATGGGCAACTCCTGCTATCTTTCTAAATTCCTGTTTTCTTCCTGAATTCTGGACACTCTCCAGAATACGCTCATGATTTTGTGTCCAAGATATGTACCACCTCAATCTCTGTGACATGGCCATGTACTGGATAGCTGATGGGAATGGTGAGTATCTCAGAAAACTCAGATATCACTATGCCCAAGAAAGTCTCAGTGGAGAAACCCTGCTTTGGGCCTTTTGCTTACCTATTCTGTTGCCCTGAATGTCAGGAAGGTCTTTGCCTCAGGCCACACTTTGTGAAGCCTGAAGAAAATAGTTTTCAAATGGAATTGAATGGTCATTACCTGTGCCTCTTCGGTTAATTGCTTTGGAAATGGATGTGTCTGAATCAGCCTCTTGGCCCTATGTGAGGCTGTGGCTTAGATTCACAGCACATGATGGGTCTAAAGAAAAATCCCATGTGTGCATCCAAAACCAAAATGGACAAAAGAACTGTCATGGTGGATAGAGTCTCTCGCCTTCCTCTGTAAGGTTCCTGACCTCCATTAAGTGAGAATAGGGATCATTTGGGTCAAGTGAATTCTTTAAAGTTCTGCAGAGGCTATCCCATAGGTTCGTGGGTTTTCTCATGACTCCAATTCACATCTATGTTTACAGAAGAGCAGGGACAGTGTTGGTCTTACAATACAGGAATGCAGTGGATCTTCCATCTGTTGAGAAATTCAAAGCTCCATGCAGAAATGATCTCTGGAGAAGATGTAGGCAGCTATGTAAGACCTGAGAGAGCAAAAATCATCTTCCATGGCAAACAACCTGGTCAGGATTAAGGGTTGAGTCAGAATGAGCCTATCTCTTCTTAATGTAGAGAAGATGGACCAAACCCGGCCTGTGTGGAGAGCTGTTCCCTTTTGCCTACGGGTGATATACCATTCTAACTTGTGAAAGTGTCACAGGAAGTAGGGGCAGCCCTCATCTCATGGGACCGTTGGAAGCAATTGTTATGACAAAGTGGTTGCCAAGGCAGTGATCTCATTCAGTTCCTGAAGGACGTGATCTCATCTCACTTCCATGGTGATGGAACTCTCTGAACTTGGGATACAGAAAGCCAGGCACCCAGAGCCAGTCTCAGTTCTAGTCCCAGTGGTCTCACTTTTATGGATTTACAAAGGACAGAGTCAGTCTTTCTTGATACCTACTGATGTGAGGATGGCCAAATGCCAGGAAAGCTCGGAAGAGGGGCTCTTCCTGAGAAAGCAGATAGTGGCTCACTCCTGGCTTCTAACAACTTCACATTGTTGGCCAAGAAGACCAGATCTGAGACAGGTCAGGCCATTTCGGAGCATCATAGTATGGCCCATCAGTCAGAGCACACTCCGGAGAGTCACAGACCTATTTGGGGGAAGGAGGTGCCATTGCGGGTGTGGGTTTGTGGTTTTGTCTCATGTTCTGAGAATAGTTAGAAAAGGCGGTTTGTTTGGTTTGGAGTGAACTGTTTCTAGTAAGTCGTTTGACAATGCAAGTGTTTCTATGTCTGTGTATCCCACTGTGTCCGTACTTGTAGACATTAGAAAAGAGAATGCATCAAAGGATGTGTCCAGGCTAGTAGAAAGCTTACCAGAATTCTTTCTGCCCAATGTATGAAAGGAATGCTGCTTGCCTTATGGATGGGTAACACCTGCTATCTTCCTAAGTTCCTGTTTTCTTCCTGAATTCTGGCCACTCTCCAGAATAGGCTCATGATTTTGTGACCAAGTTATGTACCACCTCCAAGCTCTGTGACATGGCCATGTACTGGATAGCTGAATGGAATGGCGAGCGTCTCAGAAAATTCAGATATCAGTGTGACCAGGAAAGTCTCAGTGGAGAAACACTGCTTTGGGCCATTTGCTAACCTAATGTTCTGTTGCCCTGAATGTCAGGAAGGTCTTTGCCTCATGCCACCCCTTTGTGAAGCCTGAAGAAAACAGTTTTCAAATGGAAATGAATATGGATCACCTGTGGCTCTTTGCTTAATTGCTTTGAAAAGGGATGTGTCTGAATCAGCCTCTTGGCCCTGTGTGAGGTTGTGGCTTAGATACTCAGCACGTGGTGGATGTAAAGAGAGATCCCATGTGTGCATCCAAAACCAAAATGGCCAAAAAGCAGTCCTTGTGGATGAAGTCTGTCCCCTTCCTCTTTAAAGTTCTTGAACTCCATCAAGTGAGAATAGGGATCCTTTGGGTCAAATGGGTTCTTCAAAGACCTGCAGAGGAGCTTGTGTTTTCTCATGACTGCAAATCACATAAAAATATATACCTGACACTCAGTTTTCCACAAATTGGAGAAGCATAGAAGTATTAACGTCTAGCATATTTGATCACTCCTGTTTCACATGAAGGGTGTCCAGACCACCCTGAATTTACGCCAATGAGGGGCAAGGGAGTTATTTTGGACACTCTCTTGGACTCCGCCACTCATGGAAACCTTCAGCCAGAGGTTGTGATTAGTGTCTATATGGAAGAAGATGAGGGCCATATGGGAGGGTTTTGGTTTTAATTTTGGTCATTTGTGTCCGGTTGGAAGACATGACTGGGACCACCTGGGCTTGAACTCTGGTGTGATTCCCCTTAGAGACTGAATTCAGAGAAGTATTGCCATGAATTTTGTTGGGATTTTAGGAGTCCACCCATGAGAATCACCCTTGGAGACTGAGATCTAGGCCCAGGGTGGCTTTCCACAGAGCCCTGGGTATCTCAGCCAGAAGATCACATGATTTAATTCTGAAAGACTTGTCAGCCATTGTTGAGAGTCACAACACCCATGGACGTCACATTGTAGACCTCAATAGGCCTGGCTTCATGTGACATTTTGGCCACTCTTTGGGAAGCCTTGCCTGTGAGAGTTCTACAGAGCATTCATTGAAATGAGCTTCCTCACCATTTAAAGGTTCCTGAATGAATTGAAACCCACAGTGCCTGCAACGTCATCCTTGAAAAATACCTAGATAAATACCATGAAATTTTTGAAATTCCCATGACCAGGTGGCACTGGAGAAACTTTGGATGTCCTGTTGCTGATCGTAAATATGCAAGACAGTGCCTTGATTGAGTGGGTTTCATGAAAATGGTGTAGAACAGAGATGCCAATATGTTGGAACCTGCTGAGTAGTGGGCCTAGAGCAGTGGTAGGCAGGTGTGTGATAAAAAATTTGTGGTGGGGCCATGTGGATCTGCCATTGGATCCCAAATGGCTTGTGACTTACATGGTGAAGCCAGCAAACCCTTCCATGTAAAGGCTTCTGGTTATATGGAGATGTTTCCGGGCAATGTTTAGAATCAGGTTACTATGGACATGGGGCCAAGCTATGTGGGATAGAAACCTGGTTGGTGCATTCTCCTGCAGACCCTGACCAACCACACATGAAAGAATTGCCTCCAGAACTGTGTCCCAGTTGAACTTCTTTTATTTCATGAACTAAATGCCAAAGTCCCAGTGCAGCAGCAAGAAACACCACGAAAAGTGGAGGATGACCAAATGGCTTCCCAGTCCACATGGGAATACCCTTAGCCCCCAGTGGCCACAGTTTACTTACAAATAGAGAATTCAGCACTGCTGCCTCATGTTCATTGGAAAATAAGAAACCATGTCCTCCAGGTCACATAGATGCAGACACAGCTTTGATAGTCTCACTAAAAAGAAGCTAAAGCTCCTGACAACAACATATATTTCAAGTGCCCAAACTCAGAGGCAGTTTCTCAAGAAGTATTTAGGCCAGCAGAGCTCCATGTTTATGGAGTGTTTACCCTGTCCCATACTAGGGAAACTCCTCTACCACTTCCAAGGTTGTAAACTCCTGAGCATATTATTCACAGATTTTATTACTCTTCTCCTCTAATTGTGTCTTACTTTGGGCGAAAAAAATATCAAGGAATTGTTCTGGATGAGAGTGGGAAGATTTTGTTTAGCACATATTTGCATACACATTGGATTCATTTTTCTATTTTACATTTGAAATACTGAATCCCTGACACTAACACATGCTCTGCTAGATTCTGAATACTAATCCTAATATGATGGAGAAAAATAACGGAAACAGAATAGAAATACAAGCAATTCAGAGGAGGCATGTTGTATACTTGGACTTGCCTTTTGCATTATATAGGGTAGGAGTTATAAATCTAGTCAATTTTTTGTTGAAATAGTTTTCCATGTGCTTTTAAAGTTAACAAATATGTGAATTCCTGTCTCCCTTTCTCTGTATTCTATTCAGCACATGTATTTTTATATGCACATATAGAATCCTACCTGGTATCACACGTACATTCTTGTGAGTTACATGACTTGGTAGATACAAAGTGTGAGAAGAGATCACTCCTCTTAAACGCTGTTTGACCTGAAAATTCAACCTATGGGTGAGCTTCCTAGTTGAAAAAAGTTATACATAAATCCATATCCAGTAAAATGAATATTTTTGGATCTGTGGATGATACATATTTCACGGTGTAATTCGATTGGCATATATATTGCTAATTTTTAAAATCTGTGTGTGGATATATATATATATATATATATATATATATATATATATATATATATATTCATATTCTCTCCAGATATTTCAAAATATTTAATATATGTGTCTTATTATACACTCCCTAAATTCATTCATGATTATGTATATGGATTTATAATCAACTTTTCACAAGATTATTCTCAGAAATATTCATTCACCTGATATACGTATTTTTTTCCTAGTATTGAAAACTAACTTCAGTGAATGGTGCATATAAATCCTAATATTTCTACAGTAACTGATCCATTTTCACATCAATGCAAGTAGATTCCTATGGGACATGATAAGTATTTTGAAGTTCATTTTTATTCAAAACTAGTACATTACTATTTCTTCAGTTTATGCACATTATTGGATATATATTTCATCCACAAGTTCACAAATTTATAGGCATTTATTTCACTTTCATTCACTTTCTGCTTCAGAAAACACGTGTTCCGCCATGTTTCAAACTGGTCTTTTCATGAGACTTCTTTCCAAACACATTATTTTTGATTTCCATAATCACTTTTGAGCAAAACTCACACACTCTTCATGATAAACCATAACCCTAGGATTACAATTAGACGTATAACTAGTTGTTATGAATGATTATATATCAATATATGATTTCTTATGTATTTTCAGATATCAATTCAATACATTATTTAAAGTGGAACCAGTTATATTATTTATTAACTGTATGGTCTATTCATGCATTATCTCTATATTCATAGTCACAGGGTACACCTATTTTTACCCTCAATACTAATTTATACGTTTTCAAAATATTCCTCAAAAAATGGTGGAAGAAATACTCATGTCACCTGATCTATATATACATTTTATCACAGTAATATTCTGGACAAAAAAATCAAAGGTCACCCTTAAGGTTGTACCAAAGCCTAAATGGAAAGTGAGCATGGATTACTAAAACCTTCCATGTCCAGGTGGCCTAATGCTCTCAAATGTCAATCTTATTGGTGACTACATTTTTGTTTCTTCCTAAGATTATATATTCAACCTCAAGCCTGTTGAAAATGTCTAATCCTATCACTCACTTTATACTTTGCCTGATTTAGTAATGTCTCTATTTATATCTATTTTCCTACATATTTTCCCCTGTTCATCATTGTGACTGACTCTTCACTTGTGCTGACATTTACATTCACTGTCTACCTGAAACCCTATTGCTTAAGAACTTTTGGTCTAAATCCTATTCTCACTCTTCTTTGTAAACCTACTGACTATCTTTCTAATCCTACCGACAATCCCTTTTTGAGTGGGTGTTCTATTCGACATTCAATCATCCAAGGTACAAGCTCCTATGCCATTGTATATAGATTTATCTGAGACATTTTTGCAGAAAATAATTCAAAGCTAAGTGTACCAATTAAGGGGCCAATGCCCTTCTGGACTTCATATCTTCCCTAGATTTCTGTTTTTATACTTATATTTCACCTATATATTCTTGTAAATATCATAGTTTCCCAATACCATTATTCGTCATGCAGAAGGATTCCTAACCCCAAATTGAACATGTTACTAACCCAAACCATACACTGTTCTCTCAATCGAACTTTACAGAACAGCAGGGACAGGGTTGCTCTTAAAATACAGGAATGTAGGGCATGTTCCACCTGTTGAGAACATCAAAGGTCCATGCAGAAATGATCCCTTGAGAAGATGTAGGCAGCTACGAAAGACCTGAGAGAGAAAAGTCATCTTCTATGGCAAACAACCTTGTCAGCATGAAGGGATGTGTATGAATCAGCCTCTCTCTTCTTAATGTAGAGAAGATGGACCAAACCAGTCCTAGGTGGAGAGCTGTTCCCGGGTGCCCATGGTTTATATACCATTCTAACTTGTGAAAGTGTCACAGGAAGTAGGGGCAGCCTCCATCTCATGGGACTCTTGAAAGCAACTGTTAGGACAAAGTGGTTGTCAAGGCAATGACCTCATTCAGTTCCTGAAGAAGTGATCTACCTCACTTCCTTGGTGATGGAACTCTCTTAACTTGGGATCCAGGAAGCCAGGCACCCGGAGCCAGTCCAGTCCCAGACCCAGTAGGCTCACTTGTTTGAATTTACCAAGGAGAGTGTCAGTCTTTCTTGGTACCAACATATGTGAGGATGGCCAAATACCAGGAGAGCTCTGAATAGGGGCCTTTCCTGAGAAAGTAGGTAGTGGTTCACCGCAGGCTCCTGACAACTTCACAGAGTTGGCCAAGGAGACCAGATCTGAGATAGGACAGGCCATTTTGGGGGAACATAGTATGGCCCACCACTCAGAGGAAACTCCGGATAGTCACAGAGTTACATGGGGGAAGAGGTGTCTTTGTGGGGTGGGTGTGATTTTGTGGTTTTGTCTCATGATCTGAGAATAGGTAGAAAAGACGGTTTGTTTGATTTGGAGTGGTCTTCTTCTAGTAAGTCGTTGGACAAGGCAAGTGTTTCTATTTCTGTGTATCCCACTGTGTCCGTGGTTGTAGACATTAGAAAATAGAATGCAACAATTCATATGTCCTGTATAGTAGAAAGATTCCCGGCATTCATCCTGCCCAATTTATGAATGGACTGCAGCTTGCCTTATCCATGGGCAACACCTGCTACCTTCCTAAGTTCCTGTTTCTTCCAGAATTCTCACCACTCTCCAGAATAGTCTCATGGTTTTGTGTCCAAAATATGTACCACCTCCAAGCTCTGTGACATTGCCATGTCCTGGATAGCTGAAGGGAATGGCGAGCATCTCAGAAAACTCAGATATCAGTGTGACCAAGAAAGTCTCAGTGGAGAAACCATGCTTTCGGCCTTTTGCTTATCAATTGTTCTGTTTCCCTGAATGTCAGGAAGGTCTTTGCCTCAGGCCACCCCTTTGTGAAGCCTGAAGAAAACAGTTTTCAAATGGAAATGAATAGGCATCACCTGTGGCTCTTTGCTTAATTGCTTTGGAAAGGGATGTGTCTGAATCAGCCTCTTGGCCCTGTGTGAGGTTGTGGCTTAGATTCTCAGCACCTGATGGATGTAAAGAGAGATCCCATGTGTGCATCCAAAACCAAAATGGCCAAAAGAGCAATTATTGTGAATGAAGTCTCTCGCATTCATTTGTAAGGTTCCTGACCACCATCAAGTGAGAATACGGATCCTTTGGTTCAAATGAGTTATGCACAGCCCTGCAGAGGCTAACCCATAGGTTTTTGGGTTTTCTCATGGCTCCAAATCATATAAAGAATCTATACCTGACAGTCAGTAGGCCTCAAATTGGAGATGCAGAGCAGTATTAACAGCTGGCCTATCTGATCACTCCTGGTTCACCGGATGGGTGTCCAGGCCACCTTGACTTTAGGCAAATGAGGGGCAAGGGAGCTTATTTTTGACACTGTCTTGGGCTGCACCCCTCATGAAAAACTCCAGCCAGAGGTTATGATAAGTGTCTATATGGAAGAAGATGAGGGCCATGTGGGAGTGTTTGGTTTTAATTGTGGTCATTTGTTTGGCGGTTGGAAGAGATAACTGGATCCACCTGGGCTTGAATTCTGGCATGATTCCTCTTAGAGACTGAGTTCTGGAATTTACCTCAAAGAAGTATTGCCATGAAATGTGTTGGGATTTTAGGAGGCCACGCATGAGATGCGCCCTTGAAAACTGAGATCGAGGGCCAGGGTGTCTTTCCACAGTGCAGTGAGAATCTCAGCCAGGATATCACATGATTTTATTTTGAAAGACTTGGCAGCCATAATTGAGAGTCTAAACACAAATGGAACTCATATTGTAGACCTCAATGATCCTGGCTTCATGTGACCTTTTGGCCACTTTTTGGGAAGCCTTGCCTGTGAGATTTCTCCAGAGATTTCATTTAAATGAGCTTCCTCACCACATAATGGTTCCTGCATTAATTGAAACGCACAGTGACTCCAACTTCATCCTTCAAAAATGGTTAAATAAATACTATCAAATTTCTGAAATTCCCATTACCAGGTGGCACTGGAGAACCTTTGGATATCCTGTTGCTGAACATGAGTGAAATAATTCCCCACGCAATGACACTTCACCGGGAGAATTCCAAATTTATTGCTAAAAGCTGTGTGCTTATATAGAACTAAGGGGGAGATGGTATGGCTTACATAAATGGCAGCAACCCGTTTATTGACAAGTTCTTTCAAATATCAGCTCCAGAGCCCAGGAATTAGTTCTCATTGGGGCTAAGGTTCCCCACAAGCGAGATTTGAAATTGGCGCTGGCGGGAGAGTTCACAAGGGCGGGAACTTTTTGCGCCACTGCAGAAATGAAGAAGGTAGGAAGAAGAAGTCCTTAGGCGCCATGTTGGGGTTTTTCTCTGGGGTATGGCTGCCATTTATTCTTTTCCCAACATTCCACCCTTTTTGTTTTCTTAGGAAGTGGGGTGTCGTTTGTCAGATCTGGCTGCTTCCTGCTGTGTGGGGGTGGTGTGGGGCCTAGAAAGAGAAGTGGAGGAATGCTCAGGGGGCAGGTATGGGGATATCATGGCAGCCAGAAATAAAACCCAGTGGCTATAGACAGCTATTTTCATAGGGGTGAAGTCAATGAATGTTCCCTGAAGCCAAAGATGTCGATGGCATGGAACCAGTCCTGGATGGAAGAGATTGTTGGTATCAGCCACTGGTCCTGTAACAGAGACTCAAGGAAATACTGGAAGCGTTGCCTGGACATGGTGTCGCCAGCACCTGAAGAAGATCAGAGCGAATAAAAACAGAATGAAGATAAAAATTAAAGCAAATGTCAATTTTTGGCAGAAGTTCCATGTGGGGGGACTGACATAGAAGAGGCCAAGAACCATGAGAAAGCTTAGAAGGTGGTAAAGACTATGAATCCAGGATGGCAGATTAAGAGGTTCTCCGAGCTCGTTGTCTCCCGCTGTCTAATACCCGTTGCATTCCATCGTGCCTGGTAGTGAGCTTCATCACTGAGTGAACTGTTCTCTTGGAGATGTTGGGGATTCATCGGTCATCAGAGGCTGGTAGTGACTAAGCAAAAGCTGGTTGAAAGTTTGATTAGGAATTTTATGCAGTTGGGTTTGAAGGCACTTCATTATGCAGGGCAAAAGAGCACAAAAAAGAAGCATCCAAATAAGGGGATCCAAGATATGTAGTAAGTACATGGCAAGATAGGATTGGAAGAACCCCGTTATGGGATTGGAGGAGGTAGGTTTGAGCAATTGGGTCGATAATTCCTGCAATTTAACAACATTTTTTTTATTAGCCCAGATTCATTAACATAATAGCAAAATTCCTCTCTGAGGAATAGGCATGTAACCCCTTTTTCTGCAGTGAGAAGATCAATTGCCCTTTGGTTCTGTAAAGCCACTTGTGCCAATGAAGTAACCTGCCGCTGCAAGGAACCCAGAGACTCAGCCATGGTATTGAGTGTTTCCTGCAGTTTTTGTTGAAGGTCATTGGATCCCATAGAGCATGACCTATAGCTCCACCAGAGAGTCCGAGACCTGTCACTGAGGTTGTTAAAATGAGGCCTACCAGAACCGGCAGAAAGACTACCTTACGGGTGCGGGAAGGTAGGGCCAACTGTCAGAATTCGGTGGGAGTATACAAAGATAGCTGAGGAACTACAGTAACCAAGAAACAGGCGCCAGACACATTGATGGTTGAGGTACTTAAAGAACCATTACAGCAGAGGAAATGTCCAGGTTGCATAAACACAGGGCTCTATGGGGTGCTGTAGCTCAAGGAACAAATGGGTAAAGGATTCATTATTGGCAGGTGGAAACAGATGAAAGGAAATAAAGTATTGGTGGAATAACTTTCCCACAGTGGGATACGTGTCACATGTAGGGGTTGTCCTTTTTAGAGAAATTGTAGGGTTTTGCTGGAATATTTCCTGCCGCTTATGGGACTGCTGCTAGAAGTGGACGACTAAGTGAAGCACAGAGAAAGCACTGAGAAGTAGGCACAGAAAGAGGGGTGGAGTTTAATAATCAAAAAGTTTGGTGTAGCAAATTGAGCCATGTGGGAGGGGGACCTGAGAGGGTTGAAGGCTCTGAATCCACTTTGGATGAGCTATGGATATGATCTCAAAGTTTTGATTCTGAGTCCTTAATGTGTTCGACTACCTGGATGGTTGCCTTAGGTTGCGTAATCAGGGTGCGGCCAATAGTCATCCACCCTGTGGGTCTGACTGAGGTTGTCCGAGCATAGACAGCAAACTCAACATAGCCCCATCGTTTGGCCTTGGGGTCAGGTTTATCTAAAGTATACCATCCATTGTTACTGGATGAAGAGCCTTTATGCCACTTTATGTAACTAGAAGTCCACCCTTCAGGGTAACCAAATGAGTGGTAAGAATAGCTACCACGTTCATCATGGAACATGCATGACCAATAGGGGCACCCATTATATATCTCAGGCCACCAATGACAATAGTCTTTTGTTTGATCAAAAAGGAAGCAAATGAAAGGCCAGTTCCAGCTACCAGGGACGAAGGTCCTTGAAGGTGACAATTTTAGAGAAATAGAGGTGCAGTTGTGGATGAAGCAAGTAGTTGCATCCACTGCGCAGACCTTCTGCATGCCATGTTCTGAGTATCGTTCCCGAAAAGTGAATAAATGCATGGTAGGTGAGGAGAGTAAAGACCAGTCCTGACAGAGCACAGAAAATAAGCAGAGCACAAAAAACAAGCAGTTAGAGAAGACTAGGGTGTTGGGAGAGCTCATTGTGCCTTCTTTAAGAGGAATTGGGCTGCAAGGAAAACCGTGTGAGCCACAACTAAAATGGGTGAGATGGGTGTGGAGAGCAGGAGTAAAGGGGAGGTTCAGTAGGTGATTCTTGGAGTTCCTCTGGGGTGGCCCTGTCTTCAGCAGGTGGGGCCTCCTGGTGATGTGGCTTCAACCTAGACATGTGAATCCAGGGAGTGAGACAGTTGTCTGGTAAGGAGAGTTTGGCGGCGGTAAGGGTAAAGAGAATGACAGGATAGGGGCCTTCCCATTTTGCGGCAAGAGTCCCTTTTTCCTCTGGGGTATTATAATAGACTAGACTAACAGGTGTTAAGGGAGGAGTGTTTGGAGAGGAGACTGGGTCCGGAAGAAGCATCTGTGGATGATATATATTTACTGATGAATTTCGATTGGCATTTATATTGGTACTTTTTAATGTCTGTGAGTGTTGTGTGTGTGTGTGTGTGTGTGTGTGTGTGTGTGTGTATAGATATAGATATAGATATACTCTCGAAAGTTTTCCAAATATGAAATATATGTGTCTAGTATACACTCTCTAAATTCATTCATGTTCATGTATGTGGATTTATAATCAACTTTTCACAAGATTATAATCAGAAATATTCATCCACCTGAAATACATATTTGTTTCCTAGTACTGACTACTAACTTCAGTGAAGGGTGCATACAAATCCTAATTATTCTACAGTATCTGACCCAGTCTAACATCAATGCAAGTAGACTCCTATGGGACATGATATGTAATTTGTCATTCATTTGTATTCGACACTGGTACATTATTGTTTCTTCAGTTTTTGCACATCATAGGATATACATTTCATCCACAAGTTCACAAATTAATAGGCATTTGTTTCAACATTAATCACTTCTTTCTTCAGAACACATGTATTGTCAGGGTTTCTTGACTGGTCTTTTCATGAGACTTCTTTCCAAACACATTATTTTGAATTTCCATAATCATTTTAAAGCAAAACTCACACATTCTTCATGATAAACCAAAACACTAATATTTCCATTAGATATATAACTGGTTGGAATGAATGATTGTATATCAATATACAATTTCCTTTTATTTTTCAGATATCAGTTCAATTCATTATTTAAAGTTCAAAAAAGTTATATTATTTATTCACAGTATGGTCTATTCGTGGTTTTTCTCTATGTTCATTGAAACAGGGTACACCTATTTGTACCCCCGATTCTAATTTTACAACTTCAATACATTGCTCCCAGAAATGGTGAAAGAAATACTCATGTCACCTCATTATCACAGTAATATTCTGGACAAAAAATGGAAAGGTCACACTTATGATTGTACCAAAGCCTAAATGGAAAGTGAACATGGATTTCTAAAAACATCCATGTCCAGGTTTCCTAATGCTGTCAATTGTCACTCCTATTGGTGACTACATATTTGTTTTTTCCTAATTTATATATTGAAACTCAACCCTGTTGAGAATGTCTAATTCTATCCCTCACTTTATACTTTGCCTGATTTCGTAATGTTTCCATTGATATCTGCTTTTCTACATATTTTCCCCAGTTCAACATAGTGTCTGACTCTTCATATGTGCTGACATTTACATTCACTCTATAACCAAAAGTCTATTGCTAAAGAATTTTTGGTCCAAATCCTATACTCACTCGTCTTCCTAAACCTACCGACTATCTTCCTAATCCTACTGAATATCCCTTTTTGACTGGATGTTCTCTTCTAAATTCAATCATCCAATGTACAAGGTCCTATGCCATTGTATATCAAATTATCTGAGACATATTTGCAGAACATAATTCAAAGCTAAGTATCCCAATCAAGGGCAAAACCCTCTGGGCTTCAAAGCATACCTAGATTTCTTTTTTCAAACTTATATTTCACCTCTATATTCTTGTAAATATTGTAGGTTCCCAATCCCATTATTCATCGCACAGAATCATTCATCACCAAATCAAACCTGTTTTTAACCCCAATATACACTGTTCCCTCAAACATTTTACAGAAGTGCAGAAACAGAGGGGTTCTTACAATACAGGAAAGTTGGGGATCTTCCACCAGATGAGAACCTCAAATGTCCATGCACAAATGATACATGGAGAAGTTGTAGGCAGGTATGAAGCTCCTGAGAGAGCAAAAGTCATCTTCCATGGCAAACAACTTGGTCAGGATGAAGGGATGTGTCTGAATCTGCCTCTCTCTTCTTATTGTAGACAAGGTGGAACAATCCAGGCCTGAGTGGAGAGCTGTTCCCGGGTGCCAATGGTTGATATACATTCTACCTTATGAAAGTGTCAAAGGAAGTAGGGGAAACCTCCATCTTATGTAACCCTTGGAAGCAACTGTTAGGACAAAGTGGTTGCCAAGGCAGTGACCTCATTCAGTTCCAAAGAATGTGACATACCTCATTTCCTTGGTGATGGAACTCTCTGAACTTGGTATCCAAGAAGCCAGGCACCCAGAGGCAGTCCCAGTCCCAGGCCCAGTGGGCTCACTTGTTTGGATTTACCAAGGACAGAGTCAGTTTTCTTGGTACCTAATGATGTGAAGATGGCCAAATGCCAGGAGAGCTCTGAAGATGGACCTTTCTTGAGAAAACAGGTAGTGGCTAACCACTTTTTCCTGACATCTTCACAGAGTTGGTCAAGGAAACAAGATCTGAGAGAAGACAGGCCATTTCGGGGGAACATAGTATGGCCCACCAGTCAGAGGACACTCCGGATAGTCACAGACCTACTTGGGGGAAGGAGGTGCCTTTGTGGGAGTGGGTGTGTGTTTGTAGTTTTGTCTCATGTTCTGAGAATAGATCGAAACGGCGGTTTGTTTGGTTTGGAGCAGACAGTTTCTAGTAAGTCATTTGACAAGGCGAGTGTTTCTGTTTATGTGTATCCCACTGTATCCGTTGTTGTAGACATTAGAAAAGAGAATGCATTAATGGATGTGTCCTGTCTAGTATAAATCTTCCCATAATTCATCCTGCCCAACATATGAATGTACTGCACCTTGTCTTATCGATGTGCAACACCTGCTATCTTTCTAAGTTGTTGTTTTCTTCCTGAATTCTGGCCACTCTCCAGAATAGGCTCAGGGATTTGTGTCCAAAATATGTACCACCTCCAAGCTCTGTGACATGGCCATGTACTGGATAGCTGAAGAGAATGGCGAGCATCTCAGAAAACTCAGATATCAGTGTGACAAGGAAAGTCTCAGTGCAGAAACCCTGCTTTGGGCCTTTTGCTTACTTATTGTTGTGTTGCACTGAATGTCAGGAAGGTCTTTGCCTCAGGCCACCCCTTTGTGAAGCTTGAAGAAAACAGTTTTCAAATGGAAATGAATGGGCCTCACCTGTGGCTCTTTGTTTAATTGCTTTGGAAAGGGATGTGTCTTTATCAGCCTCTTGGACCTGTGTGTGGCTGTGACTTAGATTCTCAGCACCTGATGGATCTTAAGAATGATCCCATGTTAGCTTCCAAAACCAAAATGGCAAAAAAATATCATTCATTGTGGATGAAGTCTCTTGCCTTCCTCTGTTAGGTTCCTGCACTCCAACAAATATGAATAGGGATTCTTTGGATCAAATGAGTTCTTAAAGCCCTGCAGAGGTGCTTGTGTTTTCGCATGACTCTAAATCACCTAAAGAATCCATACCTAAAATCAGTAGGCCTCAAATTGGAGAAACATAGAAGTATTAACGGCAGGCTTATTTGTTCACTCCTGGTTCACAGCAACGGTGTCCAGGCTACCCTGAATTTAGGCAAATGAGGGGCAAACGAGCTGATTTTGGACACTGTCTTGGGCTGCGTTCCTCATGGAAACCTCCAGCCAGAGGTTAAGATGATTGACTATATGGAATAAGGTGAGGGCCATCTGGGAGTGTTTTGGTTTTAATGTTGGTCATTTGTGTGGCATTGGAAAAAATGACTGGTTCCACGTGGGCTTGAACTCTGGTGTGATTCCCCTTAGACACTTGGTTTTGGAACTGAACTCAGAGAAGCATTGCCATGAATTTTGTTGGGATTTTAAGAGGCCACGCATGAAAGTCGCTCTTGGAAACTGAGACCTAGGCCCCGGGTAGATTTCCACTGAGGACTGGGAATCTCAGCAAGGATATCACATGATTTTATTCTTAAAGAAATGGCAGCCATAGTTGAGAGTCAAAACACACATGGACCTCACATTGTAGACCTCAATGGGCCTGGCCTAATGTGACCGTTTGTCCACTCTTTGGGAAGCCGTGCCTGTGAGAGTTCTCCAGAGATTTCATTGAAATGAGCTTCCTCACCATTTAATCTTTGCTGAATGAATTGAAACACACAGTGCCTCCAACTTCATGCTTGAAAAATGGCTAGATAAATACCATGAAATTTTTGAAATTCCTATGACCAGGTGGCACTGGAGAAACATTGGATGTCCTATTGCTGATCATGAGTATACCAGACAGTGCCTTGATTTACTGAGTTTCATGAAAATGGTGTAGAACAGAGATGCCAGTAAGTTGGAGCCTGCTGAGTAGTGGGTCTAGAGCAGTGCTGGGGAGGTGTTTGATAAAACATCCGTGGTAGGGCCATGTGGATTTACCATTGGATTCCAAATGGCTTGTAATTGACATGGTGCTGCCAGCAGACCCTTATATGTAAAGGCATTTTTTATATGGAGAGTTTTAAGAGGAAAATTAAGAATCAGGTTTATATGGACAAGGGGGCAATGGGGCAAGCTGTGAGAGATAGAAGCCTAGTTGGTGCATTCTCTTGCAGACCCTGACCCACCACACGTGACAGAACTCCCTCCAGCACTGTGTCCCAGTTTAGCTGCTAGTATTTCGTGAAACAAATACCAAACTCACAGTGCAGCAGCCTAAAAACCACAAAAAGTGGATGAGGACCAAATGGCTTCACAGTCCACACGGGGAGACGGGGAGACACTTAGTCCCCAGTGGCCTCAGTTTACCTATAAAGAGAGGATTCAGCACTGCTTCATCTTGTTCATTGGAAAATAAGAAACCATGTCCTCCAGGTCACATAGATGCAGACCCAGCTTTGATGGTCTCACTACAAAGGAAGCCAAATCTCATGAAAACAACATATATTTCAAGTGCGGAAGCTCACAGGCAGTTTCTCAAAGTTTTTAGGGCAGCAGAGTTACATGTTTGTGGAGTGTTTACCATGTCCCTTAGTTTTGGAAACTCCTCTACCACCTCCAAGGTTGTGAACTCCTGAGCATTTTCCATTCCAGATATGTATTCACTGATTGTGTAACTCTTCTCCTCTAATTGTGTCTTACTTGGGGTGAAGGTAATGTCAAGGCATTGTTTTGGATGAGAGCGGGAGGATATTTGTGCAGCATATATTTACATACACATGGATTCATTTTCCAATTTTTCATTCGAAGTACTGAATCCCTGACACTAACACATACCTAGTAGACTCAGACTATTCATCCTAATATAATGGGGAAAATTAACCCAACACAATAGGAATACAAGCACTTCAGAGGAGACATGTTCTATAGTTGGACTTGACATTTGCATTATATAAGGTAGGAGTTATACATCTAGTCAAATTTTAATTGAAATATTCTCCATGTGTTTTTAAACTTAACAAATATGTGAATACTTGTTTCCAATTTCTGTAGCCTATTCACACATGTATATTTATATGCATATATAGAATCCTACCAGGTATCACACGTACATTTTTGTAAGGTGGATGTCTTGGCAGATACAAATTGTGAGAAGTGTTCACTCCTCCTAAATGCTGTTGGAAATGAAAATTCAACCTATAAGAGAGCGTCCTAGAAGAACAACATTATACATAAACTCATGTTCAGAAACATAAATATTTTTGCATCTGCGGATGATATATATTTACTGATGAATTTCGATTGGCATTTATATTGGTACTTTTTAATGTCTGTGAGTGTTGTGTGTGTGTGTGTGTTTGTGTGTGTGTGTGTGTGTGTGTATAGATATAGATATAGATATACTCTCGAAAGTTTTCCAAATATGAAATATATGTGTCTAGTATACACTCTCTAAATTCATTCATGTTCATGTATGTGGATTTATAATCAACTTTTCACAAGATTATAATCAGAAATATTCATCCACCTGAAATACATATTTGTTTCCTAGTACTGACTACTAACTTCAGTGAAGGGTGCATACAAATCCTAATTATTCTACAGTATCTGACCCAGTCTAACATCAATGCAAGTAGACTCCTATGGGACATGATATGTAATTTGTCATTCATTTGTATTCGACACTGGTACATTATTGTTTCTTCAGTTTTTGCACATCATAGGATATACATTTCACCCACAAGTTCACAAATTAATAGGCATTTGTTTCAACATTAATCACTTCTTGCTTCAGAACACATGTATTGTCAGGGTTTCTTGACTGGTCTTTTCATGAGACTTCTTTCCAAACACATTATTTTGAATTTCCATAATCATTTTGAAGCAAAACTCACACACTCTTCATGATAAACCAAAACACTAATATTTCCATTAGATATATAACTGGTTGGAATGAATGATTGTATATCAATATACAATTTCCTTTTATTTTTCAGATATGAGTTCAATTCATTATTCAAAGTTCAAAAAAGTTATATTATTTATTCACAGTATGGTCTATTTGTGTTTTTTCTCTATGTTCATAGAAACAGGGTACACCTATTTGTACCCCCAATTCTAATTTTAAATCTTCAATATATTGCTCCCAGAAATGGTGAAAGAAATACTCATGTCACCTCATTATCACAGTAATATTCTTTACAAAAAATGGAAAGGTCACACTTATGATTGTACCAAAGCCTAAATGGAAAGTGAACAGGGATTTCTAAAAACATCCATGTCCAGGTTGCCTAATGCTGTCAATTGTCACTCCTATTGGTGACTACATATTTGTTTTTTCCTAATATATATTGAAACTCAACCCTGTTGAAAATGTCTAATTCTATCCCTCACTTTATACTTTGCCTGATTTCGTAATGTTTCCATTGATATCTGCTTTTCTACATATTTTCCCCAGTTCAACATAGTGTCTGACTCTTCATATGTGCTGACATTTTCATTCACTCTATAACCAAAAGTCTATTGCTAAAGAACTTTTGGTCCAAATCCTATACTCACTCGTCTTCCTAAACCTACCGACTATCTTCCTAAACCTACTGAATATCCCTTTTTGACTGGATGTTCTCTTCTAAATTCAATCATCCAATGTACAAGGTCCTATGCCATTGTATATCAAATTATCTGAGACATCTTTGCAGAACATAATTCAAAGCTAAGTATCCCAATCAAGGGCAAACCCTTCTGGGCTTCAAAGCATACCTAGATTTCTTTTTTCATACTTATATTTCACCTCTATATTCTTGTAAATATTGCAGGTTCCCAATCCCATTATTCATCGCACAGAATCATTCGTCACCAAATCAAGCCTTTTTTTAACCCCAAGTATACACTGTTCCCTCAATCATTTTACAGAAGAGCAGGGACAGAGGGGTTCTTACAATACAGGAAAGTTGGGGATCTTCCACCAGATGAGAACCTCAAATGTCCATGCACAAATGATACCTGGAGAAGTTTTAGGCAGGTATGAAGCACCTGAGAGAGCAAAAGTCATCTTCCATGGCAAACAACCTGGTCAGGATGAAGGGATGTGTCTGAATCTGCCTCTCTCTTCTTATTGTAGACAAGGTGGAACGATCCAGGCCTGAGTGGAGAGCTGTTCCCGGGTGCCAATGGTTGATATACATTCTACCTTATGAAAGTGTCACAGGAAGTATGGGAAACCTCCATCTTATGTAACCCTTGGAAGCAACTGTTAGGACAAAGTGGTTGCCAAGGCAGTGACCTCATTCAGTTCCAAAGAATGTGACATACCTCATTTCCTTGGTGATGGAACTCTCTGAACTTGGTATCCAAGAAGCCAGGCACCCAGAGGCAGTCCCAGTCCCAGGCCCAGTGGGTTCACTTGTTTGGATTGACCAAGGACAGAGTCAGTTTTCTTGGTACCTAATGATGTGAGGATGGCCAAATGCCAGGAGAGCTCTGAAGATGGACCTTTCCTGAGAAAACAGGTAGTGGCTAACCACTTTTTCCTGACATCTTCACAGAGTTGGTCAAGGAAACAAGATCTGAGAGAAGACAGGCCATTTCGGGGGAACATAGTATGGCCCACCAGTCAGAGGACACTCCGGATAGTCACAGACGTACTTGGGGGAAGGAGGTGCCTTTGTGGGAGTGGGGTGTGGGTTTGTTGTTTTGTCTCATGTTCTGAGAATAGATCGAAAAGGCGGTTTGTTTGGTTTGGAGTAGACAGTTTCTAGTAAGTCATTTGACAAGGCGAGTGTTTCTGTTTATGTGTATCCCACTGTGTCCGTTGTTGTAGACATTAGAAAAGAGAATGCATTAATGGATGTGTCCTGTCTAGTATAAATCTTCCCTATAATTCATCCTGCCCAATATATGAATGGACTGCAGCTTGTCTTATCGATGTGCAACACCTGCTATCTTTCTAAGTTGTTGTTTTCTTCCTGAATTCTGGCCACTCTCCAGAATGGGCTCAGGCATTTGTGTCCAAAATATGTACCACCTCCAAGCTCTGTGACATGGCCATGTAAAGGATAGTTGAAGAGAATGGCGAGCATCTCAGAAAACTCAGATATCAGTGTGACCAGGAAAGTCTTAGTGCAGAAACACTGCTTTGGGCTTTTTGCTTACTTATTGTTGTGTTGCACTGAATGTCAGGAAGGTCTTTGCCTCAGGCCACCCCTTTGTGAAGCCTGAAGAAAACAGTTTTCAAATGGAAATGAATGGGCCTCACCTGTGGTTCTTTGCTTAATTGCTTTGGAAAGGGATGTGTCTTTATCAGCCTCTTGGTCCTGTGTGTGGCTGTGACTTAGATTCTCAGCACCTGATGGATCTTAAGAATGATCCCATGTGAGCTTCCAAAACTAAATGGCAAAAAATATCATTCATTGTGGATGAAGACTCTTGCCTTCCTCTGTTAGGTTCCTGCACTCCAACAAATATGAATAGGGATTCTGTGAGTCAAATGAGTTCTTCAAAGCCCTGCAGAGGTGCTTGTGTTTTCGCATGACTCTAAATCACCTAAAGAATCGATACCTAAAATCAGTAGCCCTCAAATTGGAGAAACATAGAAGTATTAACGGCAGGCTTATTTGTTCACTCCTGGTTCACAGCAACGGTGTCCAGGCTACCCTGACTTTAGGCAAATGAGGGGCAAACGAGCTGATTTTGGACACTGTCTTGGGCTGCACCCCTCATGGAAACCTCCAGCCAGAGTTTAAGATGATTGACTATATGGAATAAGGTGAGGGCCACGTGGGAGTGTTTTGGTTTTAATGTTGGTCATTTGTGTGGCATTGGAAAAAATGACTGGTTCCACGTGGGCTTGAACTCTGGTGTGATTCCCCTTAAACACTGGGTTTTGGAACTGAACTCAAAGAAGCATCGCTATGAATTTTGTTGGGATTTTAAGAGGCCACGCATGAAAGTCGCTCTTGGAAACTGAGACCTAGGCCCCGGGTAGATTTCCACAGAGGCCTGGGAATCTCAGCAAGGATATCACATGATTTTATTCTTAAAGAAATGGCAGCCATAGTTGAGAGTCAAAACACACATGCACCTCACATTGTAGACCTCAATGGGCCTGGCCTAATGTGACCTTTTGTCCATTCTTTGGGAAGCCTTGCCTGTGAGATTTCTCCAGAGATTTCATTGAAATGAGCTTCCTCACCATTTAATCTTTGCTGAATGAATTGAAACCCACAGTGCCTCCAACTTCATGCTTGAAAAATGGCTAGATAAATACCATGAAATTTTTGAAATTCCTATGACCAGGTGGCACTGGAGAAACATTGGATGTCCTATTGCTGATCATGAGTATACCAGACAGTGCCTTGATTTACTGAGTTTCATGAAAATGGTGTAGAACAGAGATGCCAGTAAGTTGGAGCCTGCTGAGTAGTGGGTCTAGAGCAGTGCTGGGGAGGTGTTTGATAAAACATCCGTGGTAGGGCCATGTGGATCTACCATTGGATTCCAAATGGCTTGTAACTGACATGGTGCTGCCAGCAGACCCTTATATGTAAAGGCATCTTGTTATATGGAGAGTTTTAAGAGGAAAATTAAGAATCAGGTTGATATGGACAAGGGGGCAATGGGGCAAGCTGTGAGAGATAGAAGCCTAGTTGGTGCATTCTCTTGCAGACCCTGACCCACCACACGTGACAGAACTCCCTCCAGCACTGTGTCCCAGTTTAGCTGCTGGTATTTCGTGAAACAAATACCAAACTCACAGTGCAGCAGCCTAAACACCACAAAAAGTGGAGGAGGACCAAATGGCTTCACAGTTCACACGGGGAGACGGGGAGACACTTAGTCCCCAGTGGCCTCAGTTTACAAATAAAGAGAGGATTCAGCACTGCTTCATCTTGTTCATTGGAAAATAAGAAACCATGTCCTCCAGGCCACATAGATGCAGACCCAGCTTTGATGGTCTCACTACAAAAGAAGCCAAATCTCATGAAAACAACATATATTTCAAGTGCGGAAGCTCAGAGGCAGTTTCTCAAAAAGTTTTTAGGCCAGCAGAGTTATATGTTTGTGGAGTGTTTACCATGTCCCTTACATTTGGAAACTCCTAAACCACCTCCAGGGTTGTGAACTCCTGAGCATTTTCCATTCCAGATATGTATTCACTGATTTTGTAACTCTTCTCCTCTAATTGTGTCTTACTTGGGGTGAAGGTAATGTCAAGGCATTGTTTTGGATGAGAGCGGGAGGATATTTGTGCAGCATATATTTACATACACATTGGATTCATTTTCCAATTTTTCATTCGAAGTACTGAATCCCTGACACTAACCCATACCTAGTAGACTCAGACTATTCATCCTAATATAATGGGGAAAATTAACCCAACACAATAGAAATACAAGCACTTCAGAGGAGACATGTTCTATAGTTGGACTTGACATTTGCATTATATAAGGTAGGAGTTATACATCTAGTCAAATTTTAATTGAAATATTCTCCATGTGTTTTTAAACTTAACAAATATGTGAATACTTGTTTCCAATTTCTGTAGCCTATTCACACATGTATATTTATATGCATACATAGAATCCTACCAGGTATCACACGTACATTTTTGTAAGGTGGATGTCTTGGCAGATACAAATTGTGAGAAGTGTTCACTCCTCCTAAATGCTGTTGGAAATGAAAATTCAACCTATAAGAGAGCGTCCTAGAAGAACAACATTATACATAAACTCATGTTCAGTAACATAAATATTTTTGCATCTGTGGATGATATATATTGACTGATGAATTTCGATTGGCATTTATATTGGTACTTTTTAATGTCTGTGAGTGTTGTGTGTGTGTGTGTGTGTGTGTGTGTGTGTGTATAAATATAGATATAGATATACTCTCCAAAGTTTTCAAAATATGAAATATATGTGTCTAGTACACACTCCATAAATTCATTCATGTTCATATATGTTGATTTATAATCCGCTTTTCAGAACATTATAATCAGAAATATTCATCCACCTGAAATACATATTTGTTTCCTAGTACTGACTACTAACTTCAGTGAAGGGTGCATACAAATCCTAATTATTCTACAGTATCTGACCCAGTCTAACATCAATGCAAGTAGACACCTATGGGACATGATATGTAATTTGTCATTCATTTGTATTCGACACTGGTACATTATTGTTTGTTCAGTTTTTGCACATCATAGGATATACATTTCATCCACAAGTTCACAAATTAATAGGCATTTGTTTCAACATTAATCACTTCTTGCTTCAGAACACATGTATTGTCAGGGTTTCTTGACTTGTCTTTTCATGAGACTTCTTTCCAAACACATTATTTTGAATTTCCATAATCATTTTGAAGCAAAACTCACACACTCTTCATGATAAATCAAAACACTAATATTTCCATTAGATATATAACTGGTTGGAATGAATGATTGTATATCAATATACAATTTCCTTTTATTTTTCAGATATCAGTTCAATTCATTATTTAAAGTTCAAAAAAGTTATATTATTTATTCACAGTATGGTCTATTTGTGGTTTTTCTCTATGTTCATAGAAACAGGGTACACCTATTTGCACCCCCGATTCTAATTTTACATCTTCAATATATTGCTCCCAGAAATGGTGAAAGAAATACTCATGTCACCTCATTATCACAGTAATATTCTGGACAAAAAATGGAAAGGTCACACTTATGATAGTACCAAAGCCTAAATGGAAAGTGAACATGGATTTCTAAAAACATCCATGTCCAGGTTGCCTAATGCTGTCAATTGTCACTCCTATTGGTGACTACATACTTGTTTTTTCCTAATTTATATATTGAAACTCAACCCTGTTGAAAATGTCTAATTCTATCCCTCACTTTATACTTTGCCTGATTTCGTAATGTTTCCATTGATATCTGCTTTTCTACATATTTTCCCCAGTTCAACATAGTGTCTGACTCTTCATATGTGCTGACATTTACATTCACTCTATAACCAAAAGTCTATTGCTAAAGAACTTTTGGTCCAAATCCTATACTCACTCGTCTTCCTAAACCTACCGACTATCTTCCTAATCCTACTGAATATCCCTTTTTGACTGGATGTTCTCTTCTAAATTCAATCATCCAATGTACAAGGTCCTATGCCATTGTATATCAAATTATCTGAGACATCTTTGCAGAACATAATTCAAAGCTAAGTATCCCAATCAAGGGCAAAACCCTTCTGGGCTTCAAAGCATACCTAGATTTCTTTTTTCATACTTATCTTTCACCTCTATATTCTTGTAAATATTGCAGGTTCCCAATCCCATTATTCATCGCACAGAATCATTCGTCACCAAATCAAACCTGTTTTTAACCCCAAGTATACACTGTTCCCTCAATGATTTTACAGAAGAGCAGGGACAGAGGGGTTCTTACAATACATGAAAGTTGGGGATCTTCCAGAAGATGAGAACCTCAAATGTCCATGCACAAATGATACCTGGAGAAGTTTTAGGCAGGTATGAAGCACCTGAGAGAGCAAAAGTCATCTTCCATGGCAAACAACCATGGGATGTGTCTGAATCTGCCTCTCTCTTCTTATTGTAGACAAGGTGGAACAATCCAGGCCTGAGTGGAGAGCTGTTCCCGGGTGCCAATGGTTGATATACATTCTACCTTATGAAAGTGTCACAGGAAGTAGGGGAAACCTCCATCTTATGTAACCCTTGGAAGCAACTGTTAGGACAAAGTGGTTGCCAAGGCAGTGACCTCATTCAGTTCCAAAGAATGTGACATACCTCATTTCCTTGGTGATGGAACTCTCTGAACTTGGTATCCAAGAAGCCAGGCACCCAGAGGCAGTCCCAGTCCCAGGCCCAGTGGGTTCACTTGTTTGGATTGACCAAGGACAGAGTCAGTTTTCTTGGTACCTAATGATGTGAGGATGGCCAAATGCCAGGAGAGCTCTGAAGATGGACCTTTCCTGAGAAAACAGGTAGTGGCTAACCACTTTTTCCTGACATCTTCACAGAGTTGGTCAAGGAAACAAGATCTGAGAGAAGACAGGCCATTTCGGGGGAACATAGTATGGCCCACCAGTCAGAGGACACTCCGGATAGTCACAGACGTACTTGGGGGAAGGAGGTGCCTTTGTGGGAGTGGGTGTGGGTTTGTTGTTTTGTCTCATGTTCTGAGAATAGATCGAAAAGGCGGTTTGTTTGGTTTGGAGTAGACAGTTTCTAGTAAGTCATTTGACAAGGCGAGTGTTTCTGTTTATGTGTATCCCACTGTGTCCGTTGTTGTAGACATTAGAAAAGAGAATGCATTAATGGATGTGTCCTGTCTAGTATAAATCTTCCCTATAATTCATCCTGCCCAATATATGAATGGACTGCAGCTTGTCTTATCGATGTGCAACACCTGCTATCTTTCTAAGTTGTTGTTTTCTTCCTGAATTCTGGCCACTCTCCAGAATGGGCTCAGGCATTTGTGTCCAAAATATGTACCACCTCCAAGCTCTGTGACATGGCCATGTAAAGGATAGTTGAAGAGAATGGCGAGCATCTCAGAAAACTCAGATATCAGTGTGACCAGGAAAGTCTTAGTGCAGAAACACTGCTTTGGGCTTTTTGCTTACTTATTGTTGTGTTGCACTGAATGTCAGGAAGGTCTTTGCCTCAGGCCACCCCTTTGTGAAGCCTGAAGAAAACAGTTTTCAAATGGAAATGAATGGGCCTCACCTGTGGTTCTTTGCTTAATTGCTTTGGAAAGGGATGTGTCTTTATCAGCCTCTTGGTCCTGTGTGTGGCTGTGACTTAGATTCTCAGCACCTGATGGATCTTAAGAATGATCCCATGTGAGCTTCCAAAACTAAATGGCAAAAAATATCATTCATTGTGGATGAAGACTCTTGCCTTCCTCTGTTAGGTTCCTGCACTCCAACAAATATGAATAGGGATTCTGTGAGTCAAATGAGTTCTTCAAAGCCCTGCAGAGGTGCTTGTGTTTTCGCATGACTCTAAATCACCTAAAGAATCGATACCTAAAATCAGTAGCCCTCAAATTGGAGAAACATAGAAGTATTAACGGCAGGCTTATTTGTTCACTCCTGGTTCACAGCAACGGTGTCCAGGCTACCCTGACTTTAGGCAAATGAGGGGCAAACGAGCTGATTTTGGACACTGTCTTGGGCTGCACCCCTCATGGAAACCTCCAGCCAGAGTTTAAGATGATTGACTATATGGAATAAGGTGAGGGCCACGTGGGAGTGTTTTGGTTTTAATGTTGGTCATTTGTGTGGCATTGGAAAAAATGACTGGTTCCACGTGGGCTTGAACTCTGGTGTGATTCCCCTTAAACACTGGGTTTTGGAACTGAACTCAAAGAAGCATCGCTATGAATTTTGTTGGGATTTTAAGAGGCCACGCATGAAAGTCGCTCTTGGAAACTGAGACCTAGGCCCCGGGTAGATTTCCACAGAGGCCTGGGAATCTCAGCAAGGATATCACATGATTTTATTCTTAAAGAAATGGCAGCCATAGTTGAGAGTCAAAACACACATGCACCTCACATTGTAGACCTCAATGGGCCTGGCCTAATGTGACCTTTTGTCCATTCTTTGGGAAGCCTTGCCTGTGAGATTTCTCCAGAGATTTCATTGAAATGAGCTTCCTCACCATTTAATCTTTGCTGAATGAATTGAAACCCACAGTGCCTCCAACTTCATGCTTGAAAAATGGCTAGATAAATACCATGAAATTTTTGAAATTCCTATGACCAGGTGGCACTGGAGAAACATTGGATGTCCTATTGCTGATCATGAGTATACCAGACAGTGCCTTGATTTACTGAGTTTCATGAAAATGGTGTAGAACAGAGATGCCAGTAAGTTGGAGCCTGCTGAGTAGTGGGTCTAGAGCAGTGCTGGGGAGGTGTTTGATAAAACATCCGTGGTAGGGCCATGTGGATCTACCATTGGATTCCAAATGGCTTGTAACTGACATGGTGCTGCCAGCAGACCCTTATATGTAAAGGCATCTTGTTATATGGAGAGTTTTAAGAGGAAAATTAAGAATCAGGTTGATATGGACAAGGGGGCAATGGGGCAAGCTGTGCGAGATAGAAGCCTAGTTGGTGCATTCTCTTGCACACCCTGACCCACCACACGTGACAGAACTCCCTCCAGCACTGTGTCCCAGTTTAGCTGCTGGTATTTCGTGAAACAAATACCAAACTCACAGTGCAGCAGCCTAAACACCACAAAAAGTGGAGGAGGACCAAATGGCTTCACAGTTCACACGGGGAGACGGGAAGACACTTAGTCCCCAGTGGCCTCAGTTTACAAATAAAGAGAGGATTCAGCCCTGCTTCATCTTGTTCATTGGAAAATAAGAAACCATGTCCTCCAGGTCACATAGATGCAGACCCAGCTTTGATGGTCTCACTACAAAAGAAGCCAAATCTCATGAAAACAACATATATTTCAAGTGCGGAAGCTCAGAGGCAGTTTCTCAAAAAGTTTTTAGGCCAGCAGAGTTATATGTTTGTGGAGTGTTTACCATGTCCCTTACATTTGGAAACTCCTAAACCACCTCCAGGGTTGTGACCTCCCGAGCATTTTCCATTCCAGATATGTATTCACTGATTGTGTAACTCTTCTCCTCTAATTGTGTCTTACTTGGGGTGAAGGTAATGTCAAGGCATTGTTTTGGATGAGAGCGGGAGGATATTTGTGCAGCATATATTTACATACACATTGGATTCATTTTCCAATTTTTCATTCGAAGTACTGAATCCCTGACACTAACCCATACCTAGTAGACTCAGACTATTCATCCTAATATAATGGGGAAAATTAACCCAACACAATAGAAATACAAGCACTTCAGAGGAGACATGTTCTATAGTTGGACTTGACATTTGCATTATATAAGGTAGGAGTTATACATCTAGTCAAATTTTAATTGAAATATTCTCCATGTGTTTTTAAACTTAACAAATATGTGAATACTTGTTTCCAATTTCTGTAGCCTATTCACACATGTATATTTATATGCATATATAGAATCCTACCAGGTATCACATGTACATTTTTGTAAGGTGGATGTCTTGGCAGATACAAATTGTGAGAAGAGTTCACTCCTCCTAAATGCTGTTGGAAATGAAAATTCAACCTATAAGAGAGCGTCCTAGAAGAACAACATTATACATAAACTCATGTTCAGTAACATAAATATTTTTGCATCTGTGGATGATATATATTTACTGATGAATTTCGATTGGCATTTATATTGGTACTTTTTAATGTCTGTGAGTGTTGTGTGTGTGTGTGTGTGTGTGTGTGTATAGATATAGATATAGATATAGATATACTCTCCAAAGTTTTCCAAATATGAAATATATGTGTCTAGTATACACTCTCTAAATTCATTCATGTTCATGTATGTTGATTTATAATCAACTTTTCACAAGATTATAATCAGAAATATTCATCCACCTGAAATACATATTTGTTTCCTAGTACTGACTACTAACTTCAGTGAAGGGTGCATACAAATCCTATTTATTCTACAGTATCTGACCCAGTCTAACATCAATGCAAGTAGACACCTATGGGACATGATATGTAATTTGTCATTCATTTGTATTCGACACTGGTACATTATTGTTTCTTCAGTTTTTGCACATCATAGGATATACATTTCATCCACAAGTTCACAAATTAATAGGCATTTGTTTCAACATTAATCACTTCTTGCTTCAGAACACATGTATTGTCAGGGTTTCTTGACTGGTCTTTTCATGAGACTTCTTTCCAAACACATTATTTTGAATTTCCATAATCATTTTGAAGCAAAACTCACACACTCTTCATGATAAACCAAAACACTAATATTTCCATTAGATATATAACTGGTTGGAATGAATGATTGTATATCAATATACAATTTCCTTTTATTTTTCAGATATCAGTTCAATTCATTATTTAAAGTTCAAAAAAGTTATATTATTAATTCACAGTATGGTCTATTCGTGGTTTTTCTCTATTTTCATAGAAACAGGGTACACCTATTTGCACCCCCGATTCTAATTTTACATCTTCAATATATTGCTCCCAGAAATGGTGAAAGAAATACTCATGTCACCTCATTATCACAGTAATATTCTGGACAAAAAATGGAAAGGTCACACTTATGATTTTACCAAAGCCTAAATGGAAAGTGAACATGGATTTCTAAAAACATCCATGTCCAGGTTGCCTAATGCTGTCAATTGTCACTCCTATTGGTGACTACATATTTGTTTTTTCCTAATTT
Organism: Callospermophilus lateralis; assembly: GCF_048772815.1. Taxonomy (NCBI): domain Eukaryota; kingdom Metazoa; phylum Chordata; class Mammalia; order Rodentia; family Sciuridae; genus Callospermophilus; species Callospermophilus lateralis. The sequence continues at coordinate 4,344 of NW_027512886.1, read as the reverse complement.
ATATATTGAAACTCAACCCTGTTGAAAATGTCTAATTCTATCCCTCACTTTATACTTTGCCTGATTTCGTAATGTTTCCATTGATATCTGCTTTTCTACATATTTTCCCCAGTTCAACATAGTGTCTGACTCTTCATATGTGCTGACATTTACATTCACTCTATAACCAAAAGTCTATTGCTAAAGAACTTTTGGTCCAAATCCTATACTCACTCGTCTTCCTAAACCTACCCACTATCTTCCTAATCCTACTGAATATCCCTTTTTGACTGGATGTTCTCTTCTAAATTCAATCATCCAATGTACAAGGTCCTATGCCATTGTATATCAAATTATCTGAGACATCTTTGCAGAACATAATTCAAAGCTAAGTATCCCAATCAAGGGCAAAACCCTTCTGGGCTTCAAAGCATACCTAGATTTCTTTTTTCATACTTATATTTCACCTCTATATTCTTGTAAATATTGCAGGTTCCCAATCCCATTATTCATCGCACAGAATCATTCATCACCAAATCAAACCTGTTTTTAACCCCAAGTATACACTGTTCCCTCAATCATTTTACAGAAGAGCAGGGACAGAGGGGTTCTTAAAATACAGGAAAGTTGGGGATCTTCCACCAGATGAGAACCTCAAATGTCCATGCACAAATGATACCTGGAGAAGTTGTAGGCAGGTATGAAGCACCTGAGAGAGCAAAAGTCAACTTCCATGGCAAACAACCTTGTCAGGATGAAGGGATGTGTCTGAATCTGCCTCTCTCTTCTTATTGTAGACAAGGTGGAACAATCCAGGCCTGAGTGGAGAGCTGTTCCCGGGTGCCAATGGTTGATATACATTCTACCTTATGAAAGTGTCACAGGAAGTAGGGGAAACCTCCATCTTATGTAACCCTTGGAAGCAACTGTTAGGACAAAGTGGTTGCCAAGGCAGTGACCTCATTCAGTTCCAAAGAATGTGACATACCTCATTTCCTTGGTGATGGAACTCTCTGAACTTGGTATCCAAGAAGCCAGGCACACAGAGGCAGTCCCAGTCCGAGGCCCAGTGGGCTCACTTGTTTGGATTTACCAAGGACAGAGTCAGTTTTCTTGGTACCTAATGATGTGAGGATGGCCAAATGCCAGGAGAGCTCTGAAGATGGACCTTTCCTGAGGAAACAGGTAGTGGCTAACCACTTTTTCCTGACATCTTCACAGAGTTGGTCAAGGAAACAAGATCTGAGAGAAGACAGGCCATTTCGGGGGAACATAGTATGGCCCACCAGTCAGAGGACACTCCGGATTCTCACAGACCTACTTGGGGGAAGGAGGTGCCTTTGTGGGAGTGGGTGTGGGTTTGTTGTTTTGTTTCATGTTCTGAGAATAGATCGAAAAGGCGGTTTGTTTGGTTTGGAGCAGACAGTTTCTAGTAAGTCGTTTGACAAGGCGAGTGTTTCTGTTTATGTGTATCCCACTGTGTCCGTTGTTGTAGACATTAGAAAAGAGAATGCATTAATGGATGTGTCCTGTCTAGTATAAATCTTCCCTATAATTCATCCTGCCCAATATATGAATGGACTGCAGCTTGTCTTATCGATGTGCAACACCTGCTATCTTTCTAAGTTGTTGTTTTCTTCCTGAATTCTGGCCACTCTCCAGAATGGGCTCAGGGATTTGTGTCCAAAATATGTACCACCTCCAAGCTCTGTGACATGGCCAGGTAAAGGATAGTTGAAGAGAATGGCGAGCATCTCAGAAAACTCAGATATCAGTGTGACCAGGAAAGTTTTAGTGCAGAAACACTGCTTTGGGCTTTTTGCTTACTTATTGTTGTGTTGCACTGAATGTCAGGAAGGTCTTTGCCTCAGGCCACCCCTTTGTGAAGCCTGAAGAAAACAGTTTTCAAATGGAAATGAATGGGCCTCACCTGTGGTTCTTTGCTTAATTGCTTTGGAAAGGGATGTGTCTTTATCAGCCTCTTGGTCCTGTGTGTGGCTGTGACTTAGATTCTCAGCACCTGATGGATCTCAAGAATGATCCCATGTGAGCTTCCAAAACCAAAATGGCAAAAAATATCATTCATTGTGGATGAAGACTCTTGCCTTCCTCTGTTAGGTTCCTGCACTCCAACAAATATGAATAGGGATTCTGTGAGTCAAATGAGTTCTTCAAAGCCCTGCAGAGGTGCTTGTGTTTTCGCATGACTCTAAATCACCTAAAGAATCGATACCTAAAATCAGTAGCCCTCAAATTGGAGAAACATAGAAGTATTAACGGCAGGCTTATTTGTTCACTCCTGGTTCACAGCAACGGTGTCCAGGCTACCCTGACTTTAGGCAAATGAGGGGCAAACGAGCTGATTTTGGACACTGTCTTGGGCTGCACCCCTCATGGAAACCTCCAGCCAGAGTTTAAGATGATTGACTATATGGAATAAGGTGAGGGCCATGTGGGAGTGTTTTGGTTTTAATGTGGGTCATTTGTGTGGCATTGGAAAAAATGACTGGTTCCACGTGGGCTTGAACTCTGGTGTGATTCCCCTTAAACACTGGGTTTTGGAACTGAACTCAGAGAAGCATTGCTCTGAATTTTGTTGGGATTTTAAGAGGCCACGCATGAAAGTCGCTCTTGGAACCTGAGACCTAGGCCCCGGGTAGATTTCCACAGAGGCCTGGGAATCTCAGCAAGGATATCACAGGATTTTATTCTTAAAGAAATGGCAGCCATAGTTGAGAGTCAAAACACACATGCACCTCACATTGTAGACCTCAATGGGCCTGGCCTAATGTGACCTTTTGTCCATTCTTTGGGAAGCCTTGCCTGTGAGATTTCTCCAGAGATTTCATTGAAATGAGCTTCCTCACCATTTAATCTTTGCTGAATGAATTGAAACCCACAGTGCCTCCAACTTCATGCTTGAAAAATGGCTAGATAAATACCATGAAATTTTTGAAATTCCTATGACCAGGTGGCACTGGAGAAACATTGGATGTCCTATTGCTGATCATGAGTATACCAGACAGTGCCTTGATTTACTGAGTTTCATGAAAATGGTGTAGAACAGAGATGCCAGTAAGTTGGAGCCTGCTGAGTAGTGGGTCTAGAGCAGTGCTGGGGAGGTGTTTGATAAAACATCCGTGGTAGGGCCATGTGGATCTACCATTGGATTCCAAATGGCTTGTAACTGACATGGTGCTGCCAGCAGACCCTTATATGTAAAGGCATCTTGTTATATGGAGAGTTTTAAGAGGAAAATTAAGAATCAGGTTGATATGGACAAGGGGGCAATGGGGCAAGCTGTGCGAGATAGAAGCCTAGTTGGTGCATTCTCTTGCAGACCCTGACCCACCACACGTGACAGAACTCTCTCCAGCACTGTGTCCCAGTTTAGCTGCTAGTATTTCGTGAAACAAATACCAAACTCACAGTGCAGCAGCCTAAAAACCACAAAAAGTGGAGGAGGACCAAATGGCTTCACAGTCCACATGGGGAGACGGGGAGACACTTAGTCCCCAGTGGCCTCAGTTTACCTATAAAGAGAGGATTCAGCACTGCTTCATCTTGTTCATTGGAAAATAAGAAACCATGTCCTCCAGGTCACATAGATGCAGACCCAGCTTTGATGGTCTCACTACAAAGGAAGCCAAATCTCATGAAAACAACATATATTTCAAGTGCGAAAGCTCAGAGGCAGTTTCTCAAAAAGTTTTTAGGCCAGCAGAGTTACATGTTTGTGGAGTGTTTACCCTGTCCCTTACTTTTGGAAACTCCTCTACCACCTCCAAGGTTGTGAACTCCTGAGCATTTTCCATTCCAGATATGTATTCACTGATTGTGTAACTCTTCTCCTCTAATTGTGTCTTACTTGGGGTGAAGGTAATGTCAAGGCATTGTTTTGGATGAGAGCGGGAGGATATGTGTGCAGCATATATTTACATACACATTGGATTCTTTTTCCAATTTTTCATTCGAAGTACTGAATCCCTGACACTAACCCATACCTAGTAGACTCAGACTATTCATCCTAATATAATGGGGAAAATTAACCCAACACAATAGAAATACAAGCACTTCAGAGGAGACATGTTCTATAGTTGGACTTGACATTTGCATTATATAAGGTAGGAGTTATACATCTAGTCAAATTTTAATTGAAATATTCTCCATGTGTTTTTAAACTTAACAAATATGTGAATACTTGTTTCCAATTTCTGTAGCCTATTCACACATGTATATTTATATGCATATATAGAATCCTACCAGGTATCACACGTACATTTTTGTAAGGTGGATGTCTTGGCAGATACAAATTGTGAGAAGTGTTCACTCCTCCTAAATGCTGTTGGAAATGAAAATTCAACC